>NC_085139.1:209357001-209689296 GCF_024139115.2 Armigeres subalbatus | reverse complement strand
AGAAGCTACGTATTGCTCGGCAAACGTAAAATATTGCAATTTTAATCCACTGAAGTCGATTTGTATACGGGCGATCTTACCGTGTGAATCAAAACCGTATGACTCCAAAACCCGCATTTAAATTGATTTTTGATCCATGATTTTCATCCACGCCGGTTCACCGCCGCCGCCGCCACGGTAAAGTCAACGGCGCGCGCCGTGACGCCGCGCCGCCGGGGAAAAGTAACCACCGCCGCCGCCGCCGATGACCGTGAGCCTATGCAATGGACGCATTCTATTCTATGTACCACAAAGGGTTGTACCACTTTGAAACAAACCGAAAGATCTCTGGTTTTGCGTGTAGATCTTAAGGCGTATTCCAGGGTTTTCTTGGATGACATGAACATAATGGTTGCTCATCCACACAGTCCTATTTATTGCGGCTACATGATGCGGCAGAAAAATACCTTCCTAGAAAATTCGACAAAACGAATTTCTATTTCGTTCGCCGGAAATTATGGAAATTGCGTTTTGCATTTACCCTAAAACATATTTTTCTATGAACCATACTTAAACTTAATACCGATTGAGGCTAACTACTCGTATGTTTTCTGATGGTATTATATAGAATACGTCTGGTATATTTCCCCTGTATTGTGACTGGAAGAGGCTGTTTTGCCCCATTTTCCTCTAATCAATTTTCTTCAATTTTCTATGACAGCTACTCTTTACAACCAATTGCGGCTTACTACTCCTATGTTTCTCGATGCTAATTTAGCAGAGAACAAGTATGTGTGTATTCCAACCTTAAACTATGACTGCAAGTGGCTGTTTTGCCCATTTACCCCTAAAACATATTTTTCCTATGGTAGCTATACTTAAAAACCAATTACGTCAACTACTCGTATGTTTTCTGATGCTAATTTAGTAGAGAATAAGTATGGTATGTATTCCGACCCTGAATTCTGACTGAAGTGCTGTTTTGTCCCACTTTGCATATTTTCTATGACAGCTATGATTTAAAAGCGATTGTGACTAACGAATTCTATGTTTTCTTATGATAATATGGAAAATAAGTGGTATATATTCCGGCCCTAGATTACGACTGAAGCAGTACTGGTAGTTTTCATGACTGTCATGTGAAAGCGAAACAGTTGCATTTTCATTTCAAGAGACAAAAAAATGAGCCGTCTCCCGTCGGCTTTGGACAGTTCGTCAAATGGCATTTCGTCGAATGACGTTTAGTTGAATGACATTTAGTCGAAAGTACATTTGGTCGAAGGACATTTAGTCGAATGGACATTTAGGAAAAATTACAATGGACATTTAGTGAAATGAATGTAGTCGAACGGACATTTAGTCGAGAGGAGCATTTAGTCGAATGGAAATTTAGTCGAATGTTGAAAGTGTTTAGTCGGTAATAGTGTTGGTAATAAGTAATTATTCTAATGGATAATTCGTCAATAGATTTTTGGTTAAATTTGAAAAATCCACAAGATTCATGGATAAACTGAACTCAGGAATTCAGTCGACGTGAGGAAGTTCAGCGGAAGTGCGGAAGAAACGAATATGGATGTCAATGAGGATTTTTCACCTGAGCTAGAGCTTATGGAGACTCTGGTGTATTATAGAAAATTGAAAACCTACAGAAATAGCAAAATGGTAGGTACCGATGGTGAAATACCTTTTTTTTCGGCACATTATCAAAACCAATGATATCAATGTCACTTCTTCATCGTAGTCGGCTTTGGAGCATTTCGTTAATTGACAGCTAGTTAATGACATTTAATCAAATGGAATTTCATCGAAAGGACGTTTAGTCGAAAGGACATTTGGTCGAATGAAAATGGTTTTCTTATCTTTTTCATTGAAACTCTTTCTTTCACTCAATATTTATACAATAATTAGTTCAGAATGAAATTGTCTTCCAACCATAATTCGTTTATTATTGGCCGAAAATATAATTCCGACCAAATAGTCATAGAATTTTTTTGACAAGGTGGTATAGATTCATCGTAGTCGGTTAGGGGTTGCCAAAGTAAATATCCAGTCGGAAATATTCTCGGATATTCACCGTTTTCGTATTATTTGTTGTTTTATGGACCATCATTCTTTGGACAGTATTGGAGCAAAATTTATGTGACTTCTAGAAAACCCGAATAAATAATTTAATTTTTATTGTTATTGACTAAAGTTCTTTTCTTTCAAATAGCCATTCGACGGAACATTGTTAGACTAAATTTACCAAGATTTTTAATTCGAAAACTCGCTTTCGACCAAACGTCATTCGACCAAATGTACGAAGATATTTTATACTTAAATCAGATTTCGACACAATGTCAATTCGACCAAATGTCCTTTCGACGTAGTGTTCCTTCGACCAAACGTCATTCGACCAAATGTCCTGCGTATCTAGTGAATTAAAAAACATTTTCGACTAAATGTCCTTTCGACCAAATGTCCATTCGACGTAATGTCTCTTCGACCAAATGTCATTCGACTAAATGTTATTCGACGAAATGTCTTCCAACGAAATGGTATAGATTCCTCCCGGTCACCTGTCACAGTACAAGCAGTCATGATGGGAATTGCTTTGTTTTTAAATCTAAATTTCCAAATAGTTTTAATAGATCGTGCAAATAACGATGTATAGTCGATAAAATGATTGTATTGCTTTTGATTTTCGAGTTAGAAATAACATTATTGAAGGAGAAACAGCTTGTTTACAAAGTTTGATGCGCTTTCATGAAATAAAAATCGTGAAAATTTGGCGGAATTCTTTCATTGTCTATGTTTTCTATGAAAGGGAGAGAATAAATGTAAATATCTGTGACCTGTCTCAATGAAAATGAAAATCTCAGTACTGACTGGAAGCAACTGTTTTGCCCATTTTCCTCTAAAAATGCATTTATTCTATGACAGAATACATATCGTCTACGTTCCGGATCTAGATCGAAACCGAAAGTGGCTGTTTTGCCCCTTTTCCTCTACAAAATGCTTTTTTCCATACCATAGCTATTCTAATGTTGAAATTTTTAAATATTGATGTAATGATGTCTAATGGGGTTTCTTGCAACTAACACACAAGCTCAGGAACCTATGAATTACTCTGTTGATCTTGTAGACTCTGATATGAACTCAAGAATAGTTTGGAGTACGTTGATATTCTGGTAACCCTGTGGTAACCCTGTTCTGGTAACCCTGCGATACTAAAAATAGTTTAATTATGTCTCAAGTATCATTGCAACTTCATATTAGGATTGAGGCCCGTAAAACGCTTTGTTGTTTATGTAGACCATCAAGATCTGAACTCAAGGAAGGTTATTTTCCCACATATTTCTACTTTTGTATGGTTTGATCCTGTTTTGAAGCAGTATGCCCAAAATTTATGTTGAAACGAAGAAATAAAATCCGTATTGAATCGGAACATGCTGGGTTCATTTCTGTTCGTAATTGGGAAGGCGCACTGTTGAAATCAAAGTGATTGTTTTCAGAATCACTATTTTACGCAAGGTAATATTTAGCAGAGATGAATTTTCTTCAAAGTATAAATCATAATTATCGACGGCAGAAAGTTGTCAGTAACAGTCAAGTAAAATTTTCTATCACTTTTCCAGCGGCAGATCATCGCAACCATGAATTCGACAGCAACTTAGCATCAGATTTCAAATTAAGAATTCAAATGTAATATCTTGCATTGTGCAATTCTGGTCAATCACGGAGCATAGCAGCAACCATGGTTGATATATGCACATATGGTTAAATCATTTCTTCATCTTCATCTTCAAATCCTCAATCAATCTTCAAAACATCCTACCTAAGTTTCTGTGTTGAGATTTTGGTTTAATTCCAAGAAATCTGCAATTCATTTTAAACGTGTGAAATTTACAGTCAGTCAAAGCTAGCAAAGCCAATGCAGGATTCAACTGAAACATTTGATTTCAAATCAATTCCAAAGCGAACTCAGCCCACTACCTTCCATAACTCAAGTCCCCTGAGTCATCCTAAATCTTTGACCGCACTCAGTTTACCTCCAATCAAACTAGCCTTGAAATGGACACCGAGTAAAAAAATCACTACGGAATATCAATTTACGATCATTCAAGCAGATCTCTCTGGGGAGGTTGAATGGAAAAATGAAACTTGACACCTGTTTACCTTCACTCCCGCGCCGTGTAGCGCTTCGCTACCGTACGCCGCCGTAAAATCCCAAACCAAACGAGGGGAAGTTTGAAATTCGCTGAGTTACTTAATAAATAAATAAACATAGGAAGCAGCAGTCCTTTTGAATGAAACGAACAAACTTTTATTCGGCGTCATTTCCCCCCGCGTGTTTTTCCTCTGGAAGCACTGTTTCGGGAAGGGGCATGCGATAAGAAAATCTTTGGGTTTGATGTCTCATTCAGAGCTCTTTGGGAATAATAAATATCATGGATTTCTACCACTAGGAAGCGATTCTCGCACTTTCTGATAGTTTTTCGGATATTCCAGCAGTCAGCTCCAATTTCGCAGATTCCTTAGTGACATTTTCATAGAATATACGATATTTTCAACCGATTGCTTGCAGTTGTGAAACAATCTATCAAAAGCAGCACTTTATGAGATATCTTCTAAAACAGTTTAAGGTGAAACTGCCCTGAATCCAAATAAACTATACCACGCGTTTTCATCTTTTTATTTTGGCTTTGCTGCGTGTCGACATGCTAGGGGAACGTTTAGCCACTTCATCTCATAGCTCCTATTTCCATCCCATCAAAAACAAAGCAATGGTAAGGAATTTGGTTTGTTTATTATTTTTTTGATTTTTTCAGCAGTGAGCACGCATGGTTACAAAAAAAAAGCGACGAATTTGGTGCCGTATTTCTTTGTTTAGCGATGAGATGGATATATGTAGAGTGAGATGGAGATCGGAACATTTCCCCTACATGATGACAGCTACTCGTTGCTTCAATATTGATAGGTGATGCCTTTGAAAATGCGAGTTGAAATAAAATTGGATTCCGAAGCGTACGTCCTAAAGAACGGCAAAATTTTCAAACCTGAGATATTCCGAAAACCCGCATACCCTCATTCTTCTGCTCGTGTAACCTGGGTTTTCCTATAAAGATATAAATTTGATTGCTATTACTTAGATGGGTACCACCGAGAGAGTGTAGGTAGGCGCCAACTTTTTTTCCCTCTGTTGTAAGGTAAGAACATGAGACGTTGTTCGCCCCCACTTGCTTCCGCGTCAAGGTATGGCAAAACTTCAAACTCCCTCGTCGTTGAACACTTTCCAGTTTCACTTCCCGTAGCGAGCGAACAACGGAGGGAGAGAAAATATTTAACTTTTCTATTTACATATAAGATAAGGAAAAATAAAGAAATTTCTGCTGGCTGCCGTCGACTCGGGAGCAAGTTGTCGGGCGGGGAAACAGTTGTCTGTGCTTCTGAAACAGCCAGGAAATGGATCCGTTTTTTATGAAGAATGTGAAACGTAAGAAGTTCAAAAAGTTGCCAAACATACATTTATAAGACGAGGACAAACAAGTGCCGCATTTGCAGTCAGCATTCAGCGACAGGTTGTCGGAAAATGTAGGTTAGGGATGAATTTCCAGCGGAATAAATTGACGATAAGATGGATTGAGATATGGGATTAGAATGTGTGTTTGAAATGCTTTAAAGATGAACTGAACGTTATTTGTGAAATACAGATTAGCGACCTGGTTGTTTAGTTTACGTTTAATGTAAACTATATCCCATATTCCCATACAACAGTTTTATCTTAATTGTACGCTATAAGCACTTCTCTGGAAAAGTTTTCCTGTCAAGATAATCTTCTGAATTTCCTTGGAAAAATCTATTGAAATTACTCAGGAAATTGTTACAATTTTACAAGGAACGTTCTGTATGATTCTTTGAGAAAAGCCTTTTGCAATTTTCAAGGAAATGCGTTTTTGTTTATTGTGACTTTTATAGTAACGTTACTTATAAAATTATAAGACTTCTTGCATTCAGTGATCGGGAAAAAACACGGAGTTTAGAATATTGCAAAATTAGGTCAGATTTAAGCATCTCTACTGAAATGCGATCCATCCTGGAGGGTTTGTTGGATTCCATGTTTTCATAGTGGCTTCGATCTCCTTCAGTGATGGGACTTCGCAGTTGACTCTGGTAAGACGGCCCTTTTTTATTACCGTTTGATGTTCTCAATGATAATCTTTCCTCAGGAAGATATCCATATGAATATGCACGAGAAAATCATTTGTGTTTTCATAGAAAATTGCTCTAAATTTGAAGGAAAGTTCTCCGGAAACTAAATATTTTTTTCCAGCATTCAATTGCAAAGGAAATTCTTCCACATCAATTCAAGATCTGGAGTTTTAAAAAAATACCGAAAAAACTTAATTTTAGGAGAAGGGTCATTTGGCCGAATGCCACTACGCCGAAAGTTGTTGGGCCAAATATACCATTTGGCAGGACACTAGGCCGAAAGTTATTTGGCAGAATGGGTCATTTGGCCGAAAGGGTCAGTTGGCCGAAAAGGTCATTTGGCCGAAAGGGTCATTTGGCGGAAAGGGTCATTTGGCCGAAAGAATCGTTTGGCTGAAGCGGTAATTTGGCCGAATAGGATATGTGGGCGATTAAGTCATTTGAAAAGTGCGAAATTAGGAGTAAGAAGAGAAATTCTCATTCGCGACTCCTCACTTCTCACGGTAAAAATGAGGATCGCGAAGTGGGTGGCGAGACGTCTCAGTACTCATTTCGCGCTTCTAGCGAGAAGTGATAAATGAGGAGTGAGAAGTGAGAAGTGAGTTAGCAAGGATCCGAGGTAGACGAATTCCTCGACCACCTCGAAGGTATCCCCGTCTATCGTAACACTGCTTCCCCGGCGGGCCCTGTCGTGCTCGGTTCCGCCCACAAGCATGTACTTTTTCTTTGAAGCATTCACCACCAGTCCAACTTTTGTTGCTTCACGTTTCAGGCGGGTGTACAGTTCTGCCACCTTTGCAAATGTTCGGCCGACAATGTCCAATGTCCATGTCATCCTCGAAGCAAATAAATTGACTGAATCTGTTGAAAATCGTATCCCGGCTGTTACACCCGGCTCTCCGCATGACACCTTCTAGCGCAATGTTGAACAACAGGCACGAAAGTCCATCACCTTGTCTTAGTCCCCGGCGCGATTCGAACGAACTGGAGTGTTCGCCCGTGTTCGCACACAGTTTTGCACACCATCTACCGTTGCTTTGATTGTCCATAATTTCCATAGCTCTATGCGGTCTCTACTGTCGTATGCCGCCTTGAAATCAACGAACAGATGATGCGTTGGGACCTGGTATTCACGGCATTTTTGAAGGATTTGCCGTACAGTAAAGATCTGGGCCGTTGTCGAGCGGCCGTCAACGAAGCCGGCTTGATAACTTCCCACGAACTCGTTCACTAATGGTGACAGACGACGGGAGATGATCTGGGATATTACTTTGAAGGCGGCATTAAGGATGGTGATGGCTCGAAAGTTCTCACACTCCAGTTTGTCGCCTTTCTTGTAGATGGGGCATATAACCCCTTCCTTCCACTCATCCGATAGCTGTTCGGTTTCTCAGATTCTGACTATCAGTTTGTGCAGGTAAGTGGCCAGCTTTTCCGGGGCCATCCTTACCCGGGTAGAAGCCATGATCAGAATAACAAAACATGATATGGACTTGATTGATATAAGAGATAAAAGAACAAGCAACAATATCAAAAAATTGCACCGAAATATCATTTCAATATCAAGATATGCTATGGATAAGAACAAACTAATGGCACATGATATTGATCACTTATTACAAATAGCATAATTTGATCTCCTTATGATATTTTAGTGCAAAATATTGATATTGTCGTCTGATCTTTTATCTCTTATATCAATCATGTCCATATCTAATTTTGATATCTTATCAACATTTGATATTATTGAGCTATTTTCTTCTACTCGGGTACCAGCTGCTTTATTGGTCTTTAGCTGTTGAATGATTACCTCTAAACGTTCGCACCATTAATCCCTTCCAACAAACCTCCTGCAGCGCTACGATGCCGAATCCACGGTCCTTGAGCACATCGGCGAGTATGCGTGTGCTCCCGATGAAGTTGAGAGATTTGCAGTTCCACTAACATGGAGAACAGACGCTGTTGTGAGCCGATCCTGACATGGAGAACAGACCCTCAATAAGATTTGCACCTCCGGAGAGAAGCAAACCCCCCCTTCCCTGTCAGCATACGGCCATAGTTCCCACCGGGGTTGGTTATCCGATCTTCCCTAAGGTTGCTCGTATCCCGGCCAGCACCGCGGGGAGGTAGGGATAGGAGTTGCCTTCAGGTACCAATGGTACGCTTTACCCAGCATTTGCCGTGCCGCGGATACAAACATACACACTTTAAATAAGTCGCATATTTCTGCGAAATTTCACCGGAATCTAAACAGCAGAACTGTTCGGTAAACAATTTTACAGATCTTCGGTGGTTTTGACAGTAGACAAAATCGCAGAAAATCTGTGAAAAATAATATAACCTTCCGCAACTCGCTTCAACTTCCATAACACAAGAACTCGCTTGTTGTAAAAAGTACAACAGTCCTAAAATGCGTTATAAAGAAGCCAATTCAAATGATATCAATGTGATTTTTTCGGAAAAATAATAAAGGGGATATATAAGTTATATTATCTACCTAGCCAAAAGGCTTTTTAAAAAAGTTAAAACTATTACAAGGAGTTCGAAAAACAGAGCTTCACGGATCAACGATAACGAACAGAATGAATTTATTGCACATTGGAATCTACGAGTACCCTATTTCTGCTGATTAATGATTTATTGCCCTAGCTTTCGTCAACATCGTGATTCCTGCTGATTGGGCATGCTACTTCTGGACTACTGAGCTGGGATTCGATGGTGTCGGGTTATTGTCGGTTAAGGTGATAGAGGTACTAAAGTATAGAGGAAGATTGTCACTGTCTTCACTGGCGAAACATCTTTTGCTGGCGAGGATAGGGCACTAAATGTCAACGAAGGAAAAGTCCGAAAAATCAGTACGTTTTGACAGATGTGTACCCAACATGTTTGGGAACGAGGGAACCACAGCGATAATCGTCCTCTATAGTTTATTACCTCTATTGTTAAGGTGCACATGTGTTGCTGTTGGTATCAGCGGCTGATGACAATGCATTGACGGTGCCCAGTGCAAGGGCTATTTGTTGTTGTTGTTGTTTTATGGTCCACAGCTTATTCCGTAGTAACTCGGTAGAAGGATTATCGTGGTTCGATGGGGGTTCGATAACTCATACTCTCATTGAAGACATTTTTTAAGTCCAATGAATCTTCTGCTGGTCCTCCGGAAGACCTATGAGTCAAGGAAAAAAAATGATTCAGAATTATCCCACTGAGCGGCGCTAGTGTATATGAAAATACCAATTCGGTTCGATATCTCGGGATCTATGGGATTTAGGAAATTTCCGTCTTCTACAAAGTTGTTCAAGAATTGGAAACCAATATGTTAAGAAACTGTTTAGTTCAGAATTCAACCGCAAGGCGGCGCTAGTGTTTATGAGTTATTAGTTTAGATATATATCTCGGAATGAGTGGGAGTTAGAAAGTTACAGTCTTCTACAAAGTTGTTCGAAGATTGGAAACTAATATATTGAGAAGCTAATTAGTTTAAAATTCAACCGCACCGTGGCACTACTTTATATGAGAGATCAGTTTGGTTTGATATCTCAGGATCTATTGGTTTTGAAAAGTGATGTCTTCTATAAAATCGTTCGAGCATTGGAAATCCATATGTTGAGAAACTACCATTTTCACTACCAACAAGACTGATAAATGCCTAAGAGTAAGGAATGACAGAGAGGGGAAATGCATGTTTCATATCCTACCTTACCGTCAGCAGTAAAAATTGCATTCTTCGGAAAAAGAGATCATATCTCCTCTTGCCTTAAACCAAGAAAATGTGAATTTAAAATAAGAATCATATTCTTTCTTGCCTTCCGCCAGGTAAATGCATCCCTCAAAGAAGGGATCATATATCCCCTTGCCTTAAACCGAGCGAATGACTGAATTCAAAGAAAAAAAATCCAGATTGATCCACCTAGCAGTGATTGCCTTTCTCGTGCATTATTAAACAACCCAATCAAACAATCAAATGCATTATCAGAACATTCGTTGAAATGCTGAATTATTTGTGACATTAATTTTAAAATCACTAAGTAAAGTATTATTAGCGTGCGCGTTTTATGCGAGATTTTTTATTATATCAGAAAGCTGCAGAAACGTTCTGGTGTTATGCGTCGTAACTTGCATGCAATCAAAGCTTGCGTTTCAATTGTTGTACATACTAAACTGCCGTTATACGCATAACTGTCCCATGTATATAGGAAATCCAAGCAAACATGTGACAAATGTGCGTATGACGGCAGTAAAGTCGTGTACTAAATCGAGTAGAAGAGCTTGCATGGGTTGATACTTCAAGGCATTTTATGGCATGCTATAACCACAGATCTGTGCTATAACTTAATTACTGCAAAACCTCTTTTTGCGCCCAAAACGGGGGAGCGTAAATGGAATCAGAGCGTAAAAAGAGGGAGCGTTATTTCGAATTTGGGGCGTAAAAATAGGGAGCGCTATTTGGAATTTGGAGCGTAAAAAAAGTTTGCAATCTTATAGGTAAGCAAAATTTGACATTTAACTCACTTTTAGTCTTAAGATATGTCTTTTACCAATTTTGGGATTAGGGTCGCCCAAATTGTTTCCGTTATCATGGTCGTCCAATTGTTTGAATGCTGAGGCCTTAAAATGTTCTGGGTACGCCAAGAAATCAACAAGTCATGAGTGGTGCAGATCCTTGATAACGCACAGTAAGACGTTCATCATCGTTTTCAAGTATTTCAAGTTTTACAAGAACCTCCTGGAGCTTGGACCTGTGTTTTGTGATACATTGGATAGAACGCAACCATTGCATAGGTCCACGGCCATCCAAGAAAAAAAACCCTGGAATAGGCCTTAAGATCTACACGCGTAACCAGAAATCATTCGCCTTGTTTCAAAAATGGTACAACCCCTTTGTGGTACATTGAATAGAATGCGTCTATAGCCTAGGTTCACGGTCATCCAAGAAAACCCTGGAATAGACCTTAAGATCTACACGCGTAACCAGAAATCTTGCGCCTTGTTTCAAAAGTGGTACAACCCCTTTGTGGTACATAGAATAGAATGCGCCCATTGCATAGGTTCACGGTAATCCAAGAAAACCCTGGAATATGCCTTAAGATCTACACGCGTAACCAGAAATCTTTCGCTCTGTTTTAAAAATGGTACAACCCCTTTGTGGTACATAGAATAGAATGCGCCCATTTCATAGGTTAACGGTCATCCAAGAAAACCCTGGAATAGGCCTTAAGATCTACACGCGTAACCAGAAATCTTTCGCCTTGTTTCAAAAATGATACAACCCCTTTGTGGTACATTGAATAGAATGCGTCTATAGCCTAGGTTCACGGTAATCCAAGAAAACCCTGGAACAGGCCTTAAGATCTACACGCGTAACCAGAAATCATTCGCCTTGTTTCAAAAGTGGTACAACCCCTTTGTGGTACATAGAATAGAATGCGCCCATTTCATAGGTTAACGGTCATCCAAGAAAACCCTGGAATAAGCTTTAAGATCTACACGCGTAACCAGAAATCTTTCGCTCTGTTTTAAAAATGGTACAACCCCTTTGTGGTACATAGAATAGAATGCGCCCATTTCATAGGTTAACGGTCATCCAAGAAAACCCTGGAATAGGCTTTAAGATCTACACGCGTAACCAGAAATCTTTCGCTTTGTTTCAAAAATGATACAACCCCTTTGTGGTACATTGAATAGAATGCGTCTATAGCCTAGGTTCACGGTAATCCAAGAAAACCCTGGAACAGGCCTTAAGATTTTCACGCGTAACCAGAAATCATTCGCCTTGTTTCAAAAGTGGTACAACCCCTTTGTGGTACATAGAATAGAATGCGCCCATTTCATAGGTTAACGGTCATCCAAGAAAACCCTGGAATAGGCTTTAAGATCTACACGCGTAACCAGAAATCTTTCGCTCTGTTTTAAAAATGGTACAACCCCTTTGTGGTACATAGAATAGAATGCGCCCATTTCATAGGTTCACGGTCATGCAAGAAAACCCTGAAATAGGCCTTAAGATCCACACGCGTAACCAGAAATCATTCGCCTTGTTTCAAAAGTGGTACAACCCCTTTGTGGTACATAGAATAGAATGCGCCCATTGCATAGGTTCACGGTAATCCAAGAAAACCCTGGAATATGCCTTAAGATCTACACGCGTAACCAGAAATCTTTCGCTCTGTTTTAAAAATGGTACAACCCCTTTGTGGTACATAGAATAGAATGCGCCCATTTCATAGGTTAACGGTCATCCAAGAAAACCCTGGAATAGGCTTTAAGATCTACACGCGTAACCAGAAATCTTTCGCCTTGTTTAAAAAATGGTACAACCCCTTTGTGGTACATAGAATAGAATGCGCCCATTGCATAGGTTCACGGTAATCCAAGAAAACCCTGGAATATGCCTTAAGATCTACACGCGTAACCAGAAATCTTTCGCTCTGTTTTAAAAATGGTACAACCCCTTTGTGGTACATAGAATAGAATGCGCCCATTTCATAGGTTAACGGTCATCCAAGAAAACCCTGGAATAGGCCTTAAGATCTACACGCGTAACCAGAAATCTTGCGCCTTGTTTCAAAAATGATACAACCCCTTTGTGGTACATTGAATAGAATGCGTCTATAGCCTAGGTTCACGGTAATCCAAGAAAACCCTGGAACAGGCCTTAAGATCTACACGCGTAACCAGAAATCTTGCGCCTTGTTTCAAAAGTGGTACAACCCCTTTGTGGTACATAGAATAGAATGCGCCCATTGCATAGGTTCACGGTAATCCAAGAAAACCCTGGAATATGCCTTAAGATCTACACGCGTAACCAGAAATCTTTCGCTCTGTTTTAAAAATGGTACAACCCCTTTGTGGTACATAGAATAGAATGCGCCCATTTCATAGGTTAACGGTCATCCAAGAAAACCCTGGAATAGGCTTTAAGATCTACACGCGTAACCAGAAATCTTTCGCCTTGTTTAAAAAATGGTACAACCCCTTTGTGGTACATAGAATAGAATGCGTCCATTGCATAGGTTCACGGTCATGCAAGAAAACCCTGAAATAGGCCTTAAGATCCACACGCGTAACCAGAAATCATTCGCCTTGTTTCAAAAGTGGTACAACCCCTTTGTGGTACATAGAATAGAATGCGTCCATTGCATAGGTTCACGGTCATCCAAGAAAACCCTGGAATAGGCTTTAAGATCTACACGCGTAACCAGAAATCTTTCGCCTTGTTTCAAAAATGGTACAACCACTTTGTGGTACATAGAATAAAATGCGTCCATTGCATAGATTAACGGTCATCCAAGAAAACCCTGGAATAGGCCTTAAGATCTACACGCGTAACCAGAAATTTTTCGCCTTGTTTCAAAAATGGTACAACCCCTTTGTGGTACATAGAATAGAATGCGTTCATTGCATAGGTTCACGGTCATCCAAGAAAACCTTGGAATAGGCCTTAAGATCTACATGCGTAACCAGAAACCTTTCGCCTTGTTTAAAAAATGGTACAACCCCTTTGTGGTACATAGAATAGAATACGTACATTGCATAGGTTCACGGTCATCCAAGAAAACCCTGGAATAGGCCTTAAGATCTACACGCGTAACCAGAAATCATTCGCCTTGTTTCAAAAGTGGTACAACACCTTTGTGGTACATAGAATAAAATGCGTCCATTGCATAGGTTCACGGTCATCCAAGAAAACCCTGGAATAGGCCTTAAGATCCACACGCGTAACCAGAAATCATTCGCCTTGTTTCAAAAGTGGTACAACACCTTTGTGGTACATAGAATAGAATGCGCCCATTGCATAGGTTCACTGTCATCCAAGAAAACCCTGGAATAGGCCTCACGATCTACACGCGTAACCAGAAATCTTGCGCCTTGTTTCAAAAATGGTACAACCCCTTTGTGGTACATAGAATAGAATGCGTTCATTGCATAGATTCACGGTCATCCAAGAAAACCCTGGAACAGGCCTTAAGATCTACACGCGTAATCAGAAATCTTTCGCCTTGTTTCAAAAATGGTACAACCCCTTTGTGGTACATAGAATAGAATGCGTTCATAGCATAGGTTCACGGTCATCAAAGAAAACCCTGGAATAGGCTTTACGATCTACACGCGTAAACAGAAATCTTTCGCCTTGTTTCAAAAATGGTACAACCCCTTTGTGGTACATATAATAGAATGCGTCCATTGCATAGGTTCACGGTCATCCAAGAAAACCTTGGAATAGGCCTTAAGATCCACAGCGTAACCAGAAATCTTTCGCCTTGTTTCAAAAGTGGTACAACACCTTTGTGGTACATAGAATAAAATGCGTCCATTGCATAGGTTCACGGTCATCCAAGAAAACCCTGGAATAGGCCTTAAGATCCACCCGCGTAACCAGAAATCATTCGCCTTGTTTCAAAGGTGGTACAACACCTTTGTGGTACATAGAATAGAATGCGCCCATTGCATAGGTTCACTGTCATCCAAGAAAACCCTGAAATAGGCCTCACGATCTACACGCGTAACCAGAAATCTTGCGCCTTGTTTCAAAAATGGTACAACCCCTTTGTGGTACATAGAATAGAATGCGTTCATTGCATAGATTCACGGTCATCCAAGAAAACCCTGGAACAGGCCTTAAGATCTACACGCGTAATCAGAAATCTTTCGCCTTGTTTCAAAAATGGTACAACCCCTTTGTGGTACATAGAATAGAATGCGTCCATAGCCTAGGTTCACGGTCATCAAAGAAAACCCTGGAATAGGCTTTACGATCTACACGCGTAAACAGAAATCTTTCGCCTTGTTTCAAAAATGGTACAACCCCTTTGTGGTACATAGAATAGAATGCGTTCATTGCATAGATTCACGGTCATCCAAGAAAACCCTGGAACAGGCCTTAAGATCTACACGCGTAATCAGAAATCTTTCGCCTTGTTTCAAAAATGGTACAACCCCTTTGTGGTACATAGAATAGAATGCGTCCATTGCATAGGTTCACGGTCATCCAAGAAAACCCTGGAATATGCCTTAAGATCTACACGCGTAACCAGAAATCATTCGCCTTGTTTCAAAAGTGGTACAACCCCTTTGTGGTACATAGAATAGAATGCGTCCATTGCATAGGTTCACGGTAATCCAAGCAAACCCTGGAATAGGCCTTAAGATCTACACGCGTAACCAGAAATTATTCGCCTTGTTTCAAAAGTGGTACAACCCCTGTGTGGTCCATAGAATAAAATGTGTCCATGGCATATGCTAATGGCCATCCTAGAAATTTATGGAGTAATACTTCTAGGCTTACACCAATAACTAGTTGGTCTTTAACCTGATATAAATACGGTACATGGTCTATGCAATATTAGCCCGTTTTTTCCTTACCTTTCCGGCGTGAAGTTGTCTCGTTCCAATTAATTCACATTTTGCATTTCCAAGGAATAAACAGTTACGTACGTGATATGAATGAATTTTGTATACTACCTGGAACCCATGACAACAAGAACTACTTGGAATGCAAATACAGGCATACCTCGATAGTACGTACACCTCCGTAATTTTAGTGTACGTACTATCGAAGCGTACATAGTACGTACAAAACAAAAAAAAAATACAAAAAAAATTTTTTTGCCTTTCTATTTATTTGGGAGTGGTGTAATGTTTATAAAACCGCTCGGAAGCCAAAAGTTCGATAGAAGGCTCTGTATTCTAAGCAAATTTAAATTTGATATAGTACACAGCGGACCAGAATGACTCAGATTTTTCTTGAAATGGTGCCTACATGTAGCATTGCGCAAAATTATCTTCATTGTAAATGTGAGGCTATTGTTTTTATATAATATTACCTAGAAGTGGTCGCACAACTTGTTTATTCTTCAATAACTGCCTCCATTACAGAGGTTGATTCACTGACCTTGACTCTGTGGAGTTCGTAGACTACCTGGAGCCTACGACAACAACAAGAACTACTTGGAATGCAAACATATACCAGGAAGGGGTTACACAACTTGTTTATTCTCCAATAACTGTCTCCGTTACGGAGGTTGATCCACAGACCTTGACTCTATGGAGTTGGTAAACTTCCTGGAGCCCACGACAACAACAAAAACTACTTGGAATACAAACATATACCCAGAAGGGGTCACACAACTTGTAAATTCTTCAATAACTGCCTCCATTACGGAGGTTGATCCACAGACCTTGACTCTGTGGAGTTCGTAGACTTCCTGGAGCCCACGACAACAACAAGGACTACTTGGAATACAATTATATACCAAGAAGGGGTCGCACAACTTGTTTATTCTTCAATAACTGTCTCCATTACGGAGGTTGATCCACAGACCTTGACTCTGTGGAGTTCGTAGACTACCTGGAGCCTACGACAACAACAAGAACTACTTGGAATAAAACCTATACCAACCAAGAAGGGGTTACACAACTTGTTTGTTCTCCAATAACTGTCTTCGTTACGGAGGATGATCCACAGACTTTGACTTTACGGAGTTGGTAAACTTCCTGGAGCCCACGACAAATACAAGAACTACAAGAAATACCCTAGCAGCACACATATTCTACATAGGTTACAGCAACTCATATGTGACCAGATTTAGTCACATTCAAGTTGCTGCAACCAGATTTGCCTGACTTGTGCTGCTCGGGTACAAACATATACCCAGAAGGGGTCACACAATTTGTTTATTCTTCAATAACTGCCTCCATTACGGAGGTTGATCCACAGACCTTGACTCTATGGAGTTCGTAGACTACCTGGCATCAATGACAACATCAAGATCTACTTGAAATACAAATATATACCTAGAAGGGGTCGCACAACTTGTTTATTCTTCAATAACTGCCTCCATTACGGAGGTTGATCCACAGACCTTGACTCTGTGGAGTTCGTAGACTTCCTGGAGCCCACGACAACAACAAGAACTACTTGGAATACAAACATATACCAAGAAGGGGTCACATAACTTGTTTATACTTCAATAGCTGTTTCCATTACGAAGGCTGATCTACAGACCTTGACTCTATGTAGTTCGTAGACTACCTGGCATCAATGACAACATCAAAATCTACTTGAAATACAAATATATACCTAGAAGGGGTCACACAACTTGTTCATTCTCCAATAACTGTCTCCGTTACGGATGTTGATCCACAGACCTAGACTCTATGGAGTTGGTAAACTTCTTGGAGCCCACGACAACAACAAGAACTACAAGGAATACAAACACACCCAGAAAGGGTCACAAAACTTGTTTATTCTTCAATAACTGCCTCCATTACGGAGGTTGATCCACAGACCTTGACTCTGTGGAGTTCGTAGACTTCCTGGAGCCCACGACAACAACAAGAACTACTTGGAATACAAACATATACCAAGAAGGGGTCACATAACTTGTTTATTCTTCAATAACTGCCTCCATTACGGAGGTTGATCCACAGACCTTGACTCTGTGGAGTTCGTAGACTACCTGGAGCCCACGACAACAACAAGAACTACTTGTAATACAAACATATACAAAGAAGGGGTCACAAAACTTGTTTATTCTTCAATAACTGCCTCCATTACGGAGGTTGATCCACAGACCTTGACTCTGTGGAGTTCGTAGACTTCCTGGAGCCCACGACAACAACAAGAACTACTTGGAATACAAACATATACCAAGAAGGGGTCACATAACTTGTTTATTCTTCAATAACTGTCTCCATTACGAAGGTTGATCCACAGACCTTGACTCTATGTAGTTCGTAGACTACCTGGCATCAATGACAACATCAAAATCTACTTGAAATACAAATATATACCTAGAAGGGGTTACACAACTTGTTTATTCTCCAATAACTGTCTCCGTTACGGATGTTGATCCACAGACCTTGACTCTATGGAGTTGGTAAACTTCCTGGAGCCCACGACAACAACAAGAACTACAAGGAATACAAACACACACCCAGAAGGGGTCACAAAACTTGTTTATTCTTCAATAACTGCTTCCATTACGGAGGTTGATCCACAGACCTTGACTCTGTGGAGTTCGTAGACTTCCTGGAGCCCACGACAACAACAAGAACTACTTAGAATACAAACATATACCTAGAAGGGGTCACATAACTTGTTTATTCCTCAATAACTGCCTCCATTACGGAGGTTGATCCACAGAGCTTGACTCTGTGGAGTTCGTAGACTTCCTGGAGCCCACGACAACAACAAGAACTACTTGTAATACAAACATATACAAATAAGGGGTCACAAAACTTGTTTATTCTTCAATAACTGCCTCCATTACGGAGGTTGATGCACAGACCTTGACTCTGTGGAGTTCGTGGACTTACTGGAGCCCACGACAACAACAATAACTACTTGGAATACAAACATATACCAAGAAGGGGTCACATAACTTGTTTATTCTTCAATAACTGCCTCCATTACGGAGGTTGATCCACAGAGCTTGACTCTGTGGAGTTCGTAGACTTCCTGGAGCCCACGACAACAACAAGAACTACTTGTAATACAAACATATACCAAGAAGGGGTCACACAACTTGTTTATTCTTCAATAACTGTCTCCATTACGAAGGTTGATCCACAGACCTTGACTCTATGTAGTTCGTAGACTACCTGGCATCAATGACAACATCAAAATCTACTTGAAATACAAATATATACCTAGAAGGGGTCGCACAACTTGTTCATTCTTTAATAACTGCCTCCATTACGGAGGTTGATCCACAGACCTTGACTCAAACATATACCAAGAAGGGGTTACACAACTTGTTTATTCTCCAATAACTGTCTCCGTTACGGAGGTTGACTCACAGACCTTGACTCTATGGACTTGGTAAACTTCCTGGAGCCCACGACAACATCAAAATCTACTTGAAATACAAATATATACCTAGAAGGGGTCGCACAACTTGTTTATTCTTTATTAACTGCCTCCATTACGGAGGTTCATCCACATACCTTGACTCTGTTGAGTTCGTAGACTTCCTGGAGTCCACGACAACAACAAGGACTACTTGGAATACAAACATATACCAAGAAGGGGTCACATAACTTTTTTATTCTTCAATAACTGTCTCCATTACGAAGGTTGATCAACAGATCTTGTGTGGAGTTCGTAGATCATGACAACAGCTAATACCACTTCGCATGCAAGCCTATATTCTGTTTCTAGAACATCCGTAGTATTTAGATCATCTAAAAACAACCTCCGAAACTAATCCAAATTTGCCTCATATAAATGCTTGAAACTTTTTTTACGCTCCTATAGGGCGTAAAAAGAGGGAGCGTTATTTCGAATTTTGAGCGTAAAAAGAGGGAGCGTTATTTGGAATTTTGAGCGTAAAAAGGAGGGAGCGTAAAAAGAGGTTTTACAGTACTATGTTTCATAACTATTTTAATATTTAGATTTTTTGGAATGCGCAATCGTTATGAAATTCAATAGTGATCAACTACGCTTTATTCTCTAGAATTTGATGTAAGAGAATCGGTTTAGAATTAGTATGTTAATTTACACGCACACACACACATACACACGGACAAACAGACACTTACTCAGTTCGTCGAGCTGAGTCGATTGGTATATAACATTATGGGTCTCTGTTCTCTGAGCGTTCTATAAAAAGTTCGATATTGGAGTGAAATGTTAGCCTTTCGGTACAATTTTGTTGCAAGAGAATGGCCAAAACCATATTCCCTCTTGCCTTCTGCTGGGCAAATGCTTGAATTGCCTTAAACCATGCGACTACACGAATGTAAAGAAGGAATCAAATATATCTTATACCTTCTTATTATTATCTTCCCTTGTCATAAACCATGAAAATACATCAATTGAAAAAAGGAATCAAATTGATTAACATTGATTCTAGTTAAAAAAAAATTACTTTAGAAGCATTTGAAAAAAAGGGATTCATATCTTCCTTTTCCATATGCCGGGAAAATGCATCCTTTGAAGAAAGATTCGCACAAGACAAAGTGTGTTTGAACAATATGTTTCTACCTCCTGAAGAGTGTTCTTCATTGAATTTTATTGTCTTTTCCGCAACATTTCGTAACATTTTTGTTGAGAAAATATCAGCGTCACTTCAAGGTAAAGGGAAAATATTGTGATTTTCAAGAGAATTGTGCAAAATGGACACTTCAAGGTGGTCTGACCAGCACGAACTCCCACTCAATCGAATAATCGCACTTTTTCCTTCAGGAAACATATATTTATTAAAGAAATATCAGCGTCAGTTCGAGGCATAGCAGAAATATCGATTTTAATGTCACTCCTGACGGAATCCAATTTTCAAAGTACTCGCGTTTTCAAGGGCACACCATTCGATACGGAAGCAACGCACAACTGTCATTTTTATTTGTTCAGCTTTGCTGCGTCGCAGCATGCGTGAAAAAATAAAAATGACAGTTGTGCGTTGCTTCCATATCGAATGGTGTGCTCTTGAAAACGCGAGTACTTTGAAAATTGGATTCCGTCAGGAGTGACCTTAAAGGAAATATCGGCAAAATGAGCACTTTAAAAAGGTCTGACCAGCACGATACCACCCGCAATCGATTTAGCGCACTTCTTCCCTTCATAAAACATATATTTATTGAAGAAATATCAGCGTCAGTTCAAGCCATAGTAGAAATATTGTGATTTCAAAGGGAATTTGGCCAAAATGGGCACTTCAAAGTGGTCTGACCAGCACGAAACCCCTCGCAATCGATTTATCACACTTTTTCGCTTCAGGAAAGTTATAATTATTGAAAAATATCAGCGTCAGTTCATTGCATAGTATAAGAATTGTGATTTTTAGGGGAATTTGGGCAAAATGGGCACTTTAAAGTGGTCTGACCAGCACGAAACCCCGCGCAATCGATTTATCGCACTTTTTCCCTTCAGTAAGTAATTGAATTTCGAGCCTTTGCTTTTGAAAATCCCCAGTGTGCGCTGGGTGGTGATATATGAATCAACCAGTATTGTTGGATATCGCAGGATATGTGGGATTTAAAAGTTTATGGTAAAGAGCATTGACTTACTTCCTGGTCATTATCAGAAATAAATAGAAGAAAATCGTTGGTCTAGGACGAATTGTACAAAACGACCATTCCGTTGCAGAGTAAGAACTGTGAATTAACTCTAAGACCACTATCAAAAATGTCTTTGAAAAGATTGCGCTACCAAGTACGAACTATCCAAAATGGACATTTAACGGATGTTCCAAATTATTCGGAAGGCTATCTGGATGCCACCTGCAGTCATAGCTGATTAAGACTTTGAAATACCTCCAAAATCGCCGTCAGAAATTGTTTAGAAAAATTGCACTGCTCTAAGACAAACTTCACAAAATGACCATTTTTACGGATGTTCTGGATTCTCCAGAAAGCCGTTGCGCTGCTCTAGGATAAACTTTTCAAAAAAAAACGTCAAACGTTCCGGGTTATCCGGAAGGCCGTCTGGTGGCCACCTACGGTGGTGAGTAAGAACTGCGAATTAACTCCAAGGTCATTGTCAGAAATGGTTTAGAAAAAATGCGCTGCTCTAAGACAAACTTTCCAAAATAACAATTTGTACAGACGTTCCGGATTATGAGGGAGGCCGTCTGGTGGCCACCTACGGTTATAGCAGAGTAAGAACTGTGGAATATCTCCAAAATCACCATCAGAAATGGTTTAGAAAAAATTGCGCTGCTTAAGGACGAACTTCACAAAATGACCATTTTTACGGACGTTTAGGATTTTCCGGAAGGCCGCCTGGTGACCACCTGCGGTCTTAGCAGTGTGAGACATGTGTTTTAGTTTGAACATCCCCATCAGGCCGCCTGGGTGCCACCTATGGTCATAGGTGAGTGAAAACTGCCAAATTACCCCAAGGTTATTATCAGAAATGATATAGAAAAAATCGCCCTTCTTTAGGATGCATTGTTAATGAAATAAATAAATAATTCATTACTGGTCACTTTTCCCAGTGCACTTGAGCCTTTTATTTAGGTATATATACCCGAGCCTTCTATCGAATCATTTTTATTATCTTCTCAATTAATGAAGAACAATTTTTTTGAGGACCATGTATTCCTCAGGTTTGGGGCAAATTGGTCAACTGACTAAAAAGATATCTCATTTTTACTCAATGTGTTGTACATTTTACATCGATGCGAATCCCAGAAGGTTAAGTGTCTAAGTCTAAACCAATTTATTGTCACCGATAAGAAGAAGCAAATATGAAGTTTGGGACGCCACAGGACCTGTTTAGACGCAATTTTGGTAACGATTAATTTTCTTGAACCCAACCCTAACGGAAATAGTTCTGGAGATTTCTAACCCAACCACCTTCAGCATGATATTCTTCATAGCCGCGCATCTTACCGCTCTACTAAGAAAGACACCGAACAATTCCTATACGGCTCAATTTCCGCTTGATTTAATCTTCCACAACCCAGACAGGATAATCGCGTCAAGCTCGACCAACCCATCGCGCAAGCAACCATTCACCGGACGTAAGGTGAAAAATCACTTTTATTACATCAACCGTGTAAATTGCTACGATTTATCTACCATCACTTTGTTGGCGCTTCTCTGCTGTTCGCCGGGAATTGAACCAATTCGACGGCAACACCACGGTTATTGGTTTCCCATTGTCGAATTGTCCCTTTTTTGCCGTAACCGCTCTCCCCCCCGGAACATCCGAAGCACGGCAAAGCCTCCGATTAAAGCGCTGCTGCCACCTTATCATCCTCTGGCCATATCGGCGGCAGCTGAGCGTTTACCGTTTTGAGGTTATGTCCAGTTGTGATCAGGCCCTACCACCCACCCTTTGCGACAGGTTTGTATGATATAGGAGAGAAGCACGCGTCCCGGTTCTCCTCTGCGATGATAACCCTCTTCTTTGCACGTGTGTAGCTCCGAAGAACGACAACGGACGGGCATCGGCCGACCAGCAGCTGCCTGGCAGCCACCACAATACAGGAAGGGAAATTTATTGTTCGCTCGATAATCCCCTGAAAATGGTATCGCTTTTGGCACCCCCTTCGGATGCGGACATCATCGTCTCTTTACGATACACTCACCTATAACGCCGCATAAGGTGGGGGAGAGTTGTACCGAACGGATCACCCGAACTGAGTAGGTTTCAGAAAATCTGCTTCAACGACTAGTCCTGGAATTTAAACCAAAAATCACTAACGTGCACCTTTTAGATTTTTTAGTTCTAAACTTTACGGTAATTGAAAAATGGGTTTGGGTTTTAAAAATTAAAAAAAAATGTTTTGAAGAACACTGTCAGAACACTGTCATAAATATTAGAAACCTGATTAACGTGAATTTTGAAAATAGCCTCAGTTCTCTAGTGAAATAAAAAGTTTAAGTGTCATAAAGAAGTAGAGATTTACAATTTTGAAAATTGATTTTTTATTGGTAATATATTAGGTACTGGTATTGATACTAAAATTCAAGTCAAAGCTAAATTTTCAATAAATTTGCTATTTGGTCGTGATTCTGTAATTCCTCATGGAATGCAGATATTGGCATCACTATTAAATTTTTATAATTTACTTTTTGCATTCTGCCCTTGCCACCTTGGTGTGGCATGGGAAAGGGCTAGTCCGTTTTGTTCGTCGGGATGTGTCAGCCGAAACAAGGTGATTGGATTGTGATTTTTATTCTTTCCCCTTTCCTATTTTTTTTTCTGCTCCTCAAGGGATGCGCCATAATAGAGGCCAATAATGGACCATCTTCGAGGGAATCTCCTTTTTATGAAACGGTTGCTTTCTGATGCCTTTCGCTTGATTGACTTTATTACCAGGATTATTTATCATGTAAAGGACGCGCACCGTTCTTATCGGCATGCGAGGTGGTCAATGCGCACAAAGGAAGGGCATAAATAGTTGAAATAAGTGTGCTGCTCGGTGTGTTCTTTATTAAAATTCCGTCCCGTCAATATGTTCGATGGCGCGAGTCGCCCATTTCCATTTCTTAGCAAATTAGATTTCCTTGCGACGCGTGACTTACGGTTCGAGAATTTTCAAGTGAGATCATTTTGTCGAGTGGAAGCAATGCGTACCTTTTGACGGTGATGAAATTCTCATTATCTCGTACGCAATATTCAAATTTTCGGTTGCAAAACATCTTGGAACTTGGATCTTGAATTTTTTTCTTATCGGTTAAACGGAATTAAATGAAACTTTATTGCACAGTAAAAGATGAAATATTCAAATTTTCTCACCATCGCCACCCGCGTCACTACGTCGAGGTGGAAAGAGCGGTTTGACGTGAGTATAAAAAATATTAGTGAGGGATAAGCGAGTCTGTTCAGGGGTGCCGTCTTCAATCATAATCAGTGCTGGAGAAGAATGAACAACGTGCTGATCAATGCACCCTGATAAGAGGACACCGAACGAAAGACATGAAACAAAACTTAATCCAAAAACCTCAATTCAATCATAATATGGCAATCTAAGCATATGCGGTATTTTGAAAAATTTCGTTTCAGGTGGCTCGAAACGAAATTCCGCGGAATTTCGCGGAATTTGAGCATGGCGAAATCTCATTTCTTGATTTCGTTTCGTTTCGTAAAATTACAAAAATTTCGCTAAAAAAAACTAGCTTCTAACGAAATTTAACGGAATTCCGCGAAATTTCGAAACAAATTTAAACTTAAACTATTCCTTATATTTTCAAAATTTTTGGCTGCGCCGCTGAACAAAATCGTTAAGTTGTTTTCAAATTTTAGTTTATACAATTTTTTCTATTAACGCTTATTACATAACCCCATTTTTAGTCGACAAATACGTATGTAGTTTTCTTCTATAAAACGTCTTCAGTGTTTCCAAGATTCAAATTTATATTTTGTGATATTTTTTACTATTTGTACAAAATGAATGCGGTACAAAATGAAATGATCGTGTTACAGCTGGTCATGGGACGGCATCCAGTCCGGGAGAACGCGAAGTGTTTAACCAGTGCACAATCGATCTTGTAGATGCTGATCACGCCAGCTAGTGTGGGAGAACGCGAAGTAATAAAACTAATGTCTGCATCGAAGAGCACAAAATTATTTAGTGCGGAATCGATCGTATTGTAGAAGCTCATTAAACGAAGCACATTGATCTTGCGTTGGATTGATTTGACAGCTTTCGTCTTCTTGTTTTCAAAATAAGGCCGTTACAAATATCACTATCCAACAAAATTGAACTTTTTTTCGCTCCCTTCAACCATTTTTAATGTACTCAATAGATTTTTTTACGCTGAATTCAGGTACGTATTCAGATTTTCTGTAACACGTCCAGTTTTTGAGAAAAACGCATTTTAATTCACGAAAGTACGTATTTTCATAGAAATTTGGTTTCTCTCCTCTGCAAAGCTGAATTTCGACTCCTCACTTTTAGAATAAAGTTTGAATTTTGTAGAATGGGCCTTGTAGAATGCATGTGGGTTGTTGGATTTTATTTGGCACGTACATTTGTTGTGAAAAACGGAATTTCATTCACAAAAGTACGTATTTTCAATGAAATTTGGATTCTGTGCTCTGCAAAGCTGAATTTCGGCTCCTCACTTTGGGAATAAAGTTTGAATTTTGTAGAATAGGCCTTGCAGAATGCATATGGTTGGTTGGATGACATTTGGCGCATTGATTTGTTGTGAAAAACGGATTTTTTGGCTTCACAAAACAGAGAAGCCGAATTTCTATGAAAATACGTACTTTTGTTAATTAAATTCCGTTTTTCACAACAAATGAACGTGCCAAATGAAATCCAACAACCCACATGCATTCTACAAGGCCCATTCTACAAAATTCAAACTTTATTCTAAAAGTTAGGAGTCGAAATTCAGCTTTGCAGAGGAGAGTACCCAATTTCTATGAAAATACGTACTTTTGTGAAATAAATTCCGGTTTTCACAACAAATGAACGTGTCAAATAAGATTTATCAACTTACTTAGATCTTGTACTATTTCTTCTATATAATTCAAACCTCTTTCTCAAAGTTATGAACCGAAAGCCAGCTTTACAGAACAGAGAAACCAAATTCCCATAAGAATACGTAGTTCTGTGAATTTAAACCCGTTTTTTCTCAAAAACTGGACGTGTAACAAAAAACCCAGATTAATCCACCTTGCGGTGATGGTGCCTTTCTCGTTTTTTTTTTCGAGTGAGTAATTTCTACGCACTTTAGGGTGAAAAAAAAGTATTTTGGCCATCACTTCTGAGCCCATAGTCCGATCCAGCCAATTTTCAACAGAAAACAATGGGACCGTATTCTGCATCGAATGCAACTTGTTGCGAGCAAATCCGTTAAAGATAAGTGTCTGAAAAAATGAGTGAGAATTTTGTATGTGTTTCTTATGTAAAAAATGAATTTTGGCCATTACATCGAAACCCATAGTCCGACCTGTACAATTTTCAAGACGCAACAATTGGACAAGATTCTGCGTCGAATGAATCTTGTTTCGAGTAAATCAGCTAAAAGTAAGTGAGTGAGGATTTTTCTTATGAAAAAATATATTTTGGCCATAATTCCGAAGCCCATAGTCCGATTGGTCCAATTTTCAATACGAAACAATGGGACAAGATTCGAATGCGTCGAATGCAACTAGTTGCGAGCAAATCGGTTAAAGATAAGTGAGTGAGTTTTTTTTTGCGCACACACATACACACACACACACACACACACACACACACACACACACACACACACACACACACACAGGAGCTAGGATCCGGAAATAGGGTGTCCACCCCAAAATCGGAAAGTAGTGCTATTCAGGAGGATCTACAATTTGGGAGGTCCAACCTGATGGAGGTGCGGAAGCGAGTCAACGAGCTCTATGACTTCGTGAAGGACAAGCACAATGTTCACACGAAGATCAAGCTTCTAGTGACGAGCATCAAGTCCGCCGTTAAATCTGCTGAGCACGAACAGAACGCGCTCAAAAGTAGAGCGGAAGCAGCTGAAAAGCACTGAAAGATGCAGCGGAGCATACAACAGTCGAGACACTGCAAACACCAATGAGCTCCCGAAATACTCGCACGGAGAAGCGAAGCAGGGACTCTCCAGGAGAGCAGGAAATCCCGAAGAAGCAGCGGAACGTGCAAGATAGTGCTAGCGTACTGAAGGAAGGCGTCAAGAACGGTGATTGGCAAACCGTGGAAAGTCAGCGAGAGAAGAGAAAGAAGCAGAAGGAGTACGTGGAAAAGAAGAAGGAGCAGAAGAAGAAAGAAAAACATCGCTCTTCTCGTGAGCGGGTCAAGGGGGACGCCTTGATAGTGGAAGTGAGCGACAAGACGACATACGCAGCGATATTACGGAAGGTGAGAGAAGACCCGGTGCTCAAGGACTTGGGTGAAAAAGTGGTGAGGACTAGGCGTACTCAGAAGGGGGAATTGCTGTTCGAGCTGAAGAAGGATCCCACGGTCAAGAGCTCGGCCTTCCGGGAGCTCATTGCCAATTCCTTAGGTAGTGAAGGAAACGTAAGGGCTTTAACGCAGGAGGCCGTGGTCGAATGCAGAGACCTGGACGAGATCACCACGATAGACGAACTGAGGGATGCACTGATCTCACAATGCATGCTGGGCGAAGTTCAGATGACCATTCGGTTGAGGAAAGCGTACGGTGGTACACAAATAGCAGTGATACGACTACCGGTAGATGCCGCCAACAAAATGGTGGAGGTGGCCAAGGTGAAGGTCGGATGGTCTATGTGTCCGTTGAGACTCACCCCTCGAATCACCAAACAGATGGAGCGATGCTTCAAATGTATGGCATTTGGACACCAGGCGCGAAACTGCAGTGGCCCAGACAGATCCGGTCTTTGTAGGAAATGTGGTGGAGAAGGACACGCTAGGGACTGCACGAAGCAACCAAGATGCCTGCTCTGCAAACCGGAGGATGGAAACGACCACATGACGGGTGGCTTTCAATGCCCTGCCTACAAGAAGGCGATGGCGGGCCGAGATTAATGGAGATCATCCAGTTGAATCTCAACCATTGCGACACCGCACAGTAGCTGTTGTGGCAGTCGACAACAGAAGCAATGTGCGACGTGGCAATTATTGCTGAGCCGTACCGGATTCCTTCTGACAACGGCAACTGGGTGGCGGATGCTACGGGGATTGCGGCTATCCAAGTGATGGGCAGATTTCCTATCCAAGAGGTGATAGACAGTTCAAGCGAGGGTTTCGTAATCGCCAAAATTAACGGGATCTTTGTCTGTAGCTGTTACGCACCCCCAAGGTGGACTTTGGAGCAGTATAACCGGATGCTGGACTCACTCACGGAGAAGCTGATCGGCCGAAATCCAGTGATCATCGGAGGCGATTTCAATGCTTGGGCAGTGGATTGGGGAAGCAGACTGACTAACGCCAGAGGTTACAGTTTGCTGGAGGCGCTGGCTAAGCTGGAAGTAAGATTGTGCAACGAAGGTACCGTTAGTACATTCCGCAGAGATGGCAGGGAGTCCATCATCGATGTCACGTTCTGCAGTCCGTCGATGGCGAGGAACATGAACTGGAGAGTTTGTGAAGAATATACCCATAGCGATCACCAGGCGATCCGATATAGTGTTGGAACGCGAACGCCGACGGTACGACGGGAGACAAGGTCTAGTTGGCGAAGATGGAAGACGAAGGACTTCGATAAGGATCTTTTATCGAAGCACTTCGAGTGAACAGCGACGCTACAAACCTTGACGCAGACCAACTGACGGAAACGCTAGCGAGGGCTTGCGATGCGACGATGCCGAGGAAATTGAGCCAACGAATAGCCGACGGCCAAGTTACTGGTGGAACGAAAATCTTGCTAACCTTCGCGCTGCCTGTCTCAGAGCTAGGAGACACGTTCAGAGGGCACGGTCTGAAATGGTCAGAGAGGAGCGAAAGATAGTTTTCCGTGAAGCTAGAGCGGCATTCAAACGGGCGATCCAAATCAGCAAGTCTAACTGCTTCAAGGAGTTGTGCCAGGAAGCTGACGCTGATCCTTGGGGTAACGCTTATCGAGTTGTGACAAAGAAGATCAGGGGTCCAGCGACGCCAGCCGAAATGTGTCCAGACAAGCTGAAGATCATCGTGGACGGTCTTTTCCCGCAGCATGGTTCTACGACGTGGCCGCGTACGCCGTACGAAGATGAAGACCGAGTAACCGCTGCAGGTATGCAAGTCACCAATGACGAGCTATTATCAGTGGCGAAAGGTTTGAAGATGGAAAAAGCTCCGGGTCCGGATGGAATTCCAAATGTGGCTCTAAAATCCGCGATTTTGGCGTTCCCGGATCTGTTCAGGATGGTGCTGCAGAAGTGTTTAGTAGACGGTAATTTTCCGGACACGTGGAAGATCCAGAAACTGGTGCTGCTGCCGAAACCAGGAAAACCGCCGGGGAATCCAGCATCGTATAGGCCCATATGTCTGCTGGATACACTGGGGAAGCTTCTGGAAAGGGTTATCCTTAATAGGCTTACACAATTCACGGAGGGTGAGACTGGCTTATCGGAAAAACAGTTCGGATTCCGCAAAGGGAGATCGACTGTGGATGCAATCAGGACAGTCATTGAAGATGCAGAGAGGGCGTCCAAGAAGAAGAGGAGCGGCAATCGGTTCTGCGCGGTAGTGACGATTGACGTCAAAAACGCGTTCAATAGTGCCAGCTGGGAGGCCATCGCCGCAGCGCTGCATGGAATGCGAATCCCCGACTTCCTGTGTAAGATCCTTAGGAGCTACTTCCTGAACCGGATTCTGGTTTACGACACGAACTCGGGGCAGAAGTCGGTCAGGGTTACGGCGGGCGTTCCACAAGGGTCCATACTAGGCCCGACGTTATGGAATGTGATGTACAACGCTGACACTGAAGTTGCCCAAAGGTGTAAAGATTTACGGATTCGCGGATGATGTCGTCCTAACGATAACCGGTGAGTCACTGGAGGAGGTGGAAATGCTGGTGGCGGAAGCGACCGACGCAGTAGAAACCTGGATGAATGGAGTCAAGCTGCAGCTGGCTCATCACAAAACGGAAGTGATGCTGGTCAGCAACTGCAAAGTAATCCAGCGGATGCAGATTACCATCGGAGGGCACGACATCCCGTCGGTGCGGACTCTGAGACATCTAGGTGTGATGATTGATGACCGGTTGAACTTCAACACCCACGTGGACTATTCCTGTGAAAAGGCGGCTAAAATGATCAGTGCGTTAGCAAGGATCATGCCGAACGTCGGCGGTCCGAAAGGCAGCAGTAGGCGTCTTCTTGCGACAGTATCATCCTCGATATTAAGGTACGGAGTTCCAGCCTGGGAAGCTGCGCTCAAGACGAAACGTAGCCGGAGGAAGCTGAATAGCGTGTTTCGTCTAATGGCCATTCGAGTCGCGAGTGCGTACCGAACTATTTCGTCGGAGGCAGTTTGCGTTATCGCAGGGATGATTCCAATCTGCATAACCCTAGCAGAGGATATTGAGTGCTACCAACGGAGGGATACCAGAAATGTGAGGAAGGCGGTGAGACTGGACTCTATGGTGAAGTGGCAGCAGGAGTGGGACAATGCGGATAATGGAAGGTGGACCCATCGACTCATCCCCAATGTATCGACGTGGGTAAACAGGGAGCATGGTGAGGAGAACTTTTACCTTACACAGTTCCTGTCCGGACACGGTTGTTTCCGCCAATATTTGCACCGGTGTGGCCATGCGTCATCGGCATTCTGCCGGGCGTGTATCAACGTAGGGGAGACTAAGGAGCAGGTGATATTCGACTGCCCGAAGTTTGCAGAGGTACGTAGAAAAATGCCTGCCATAAGGGCGGACAACATCGCAGAGCGAATGTGTCGCGATGAAGGTACGTGGCATGCGGTAACCAGAGTCGTGACACAAATAATGTCAGAGCTGCAGCGTCGATGGAGAAGGACCAGCAAGTAAGCGTCGGTTTGGAGCAAAATCCAGCACAGTGAGCAGTGTTGGGTCTCGAGTCGTCGGGGCGCCAGCGAACCGGAAGTCTTCTGCCAACCGGAATCGTCGGACCGACCTCGGCACTCGAACCGTCAACCTGCTGAAGAAAGAAGAAAGAAGAAGGAAGTGCTTCGGGTATGTAGGGCACCGCCAGTGCGGACGTTATCCACCACCGGAACTGTCGGACCACCTCTGCAACCCGAAGACGAAGTCGGCGCAATGCGCGAAAGCGTCCCCTGCGATAGCCGCCGGTAGTCGGGGCACCATCAGTGCGGAAGTTTCCTTCACCGGAACTGGTGGACCACCCTCGACGCCGGGGGGAGTCAGGAGGATTCGAGTGAGGAAGTTTGCGGCACAACCGCCGAGGGATCGAGACGTAGCAGTGGATCTCAGCAAGCCAGTCGGCGAACTAGCCTAAGCTAGGGGCCGGAATTTTAGAAGAAGTGCATGAGCACAGCCCCCACCCCGAAGTAGTCGCAGCATCCAGTGGTCCCGGGGGGATCGAGGCAAGGAGGATAAGGGACCCGGTTTATCCGGGAGGCACATTTTTAGCAGGTCGGGAGGAGCCCATCCCTGTTCGCCACACACACACACACACACACACACACACACACACACACACACACACACACACACACACACACACACACACACACATACACACACAGCAAGCACCCCAGGGGGAATTCGATGTGCCCGGCGTTTAAGCGTGCTGCAAAATGAAAGTGCAGGTAACGCAGCTGGCTTGCCCGGCCTCGCCCGAGTGTTTGGTGTGCGCAGGTTTAGAGGAAACGGCGGAACACGTGTTGTTCGTGTGCTCACGTTTTCGCGCAATGCGTGACCACATGCTTGCCACATGTGGTCTGGACACTACCCCGGATAACCTAGTTCGGAGGATATGTAAAGGTGAAGTTGGCTGGAACGCCGTTTTATCGGCTATCGCCCAAATCGTCTCGGAGGTACACAGAAGGTGGCGCGTGACTCAAGGATGGCTAGTTCAGGCGCAAATAAGAGGTGGTCCAAGGGATCGGAGTCGGTTTCATGGGTCATACCGGTGGTCATGCTCTGTGTTCGAACTCGATCCTTTTATCGAACAAGTGGCCGCGCGAAGAAAAACATGGTATCGTCGCTTTCGCGGCGTCGGTCAACCGGGCGGGTTCCGAGCCCGAGGACGGAAAGGGGTCCTCGTCAAGGCTGGGGCAGGCGTAGGCACCGCGTCGGCAAGTCCCTCTGTGTGCTGGCAAATAGGCCCTATCGCAGAAAGGTCAATTTGGGGCGCACGCGGCATTATCATTCTTGATACCAGTCGTGCAGAGGGAAGCAGGCGCGAAGTCGACCCTTCCCACCTTCCGAGGACATAGGGCGTGGTAAGGCCACCTGGAAAGCCAGTAATGCGCTGGCACGATACCATGGTGTTCTTCTAAAAAAGCGAGTCACGAAGTTCGATGCTGCAAGGACTAAAGCTAACCTCGAGGGTGCGTTGTACACTGGCCCCCCTTTGAAGCATTACTTTCTGATTGTACCGAAGGGACTATGGGCTTGGCGGCAATGGAAACGGTTTAGCGGGTCGGGGATGTAGTCCTACCTCCATCGCACTTCCTGGACAACCCAGGATGTCTGTTGAGCAGATTCCCCCTCCATTGCTTAGGAAGTAAAAAAAAATACGCGGGCATCACCTCAATTCGTCGAGCTGAGTCGATCGGTATATAACACTATGGGTCTCCGGAACTCCTATCAAAAGTTTTTGGAGCGAACATATAGCCTTTACGTATACTTTGCATACGAGAAAGGTAAAAATAAATTTTGGCCATAACTTCGAAACCCAAAGTCCGATTGGGCCAATTTTCAATACGAAGCAATTGGACAATATTCTACGTCGAATGAAATTTGTTGCGAGTAAATCAGCTAAGAGTAAGTGCCTAAAAAGTGAGTGAGAATTTTTCTTATAAAAAAATATATTTTGGCCTAACTCCGAATCCCATAGTCCGATTTTGCCAATTTTCAATACGAAATAATGGGACAAGATTCCGCGTCGAATGCAACTTGTTGCGAGAAAATCCGTTAAAGATAAGTGCCTGAAAAATGAGTGAGAATTTTGTACGTGTTTCTTATGTAAAAAAATGAATTTTGGCCATAACTTTGAAACCCATAGTCCGATTGGGCCAATTTTCAATACGAAACAATTGGGCAATATTCTACGTCGAATGAAACTTGTTGCGAGTAAATCAGCTAAGAGTAAGTGCCTAAAAAGTGAGTGAGAATTTTTCTTATAATAAAATATATTTTGGCCATAATATCGAAGCCCATAGTCCGATTGGGCCAATTTTCAATACGAAACAATGGGACAAGATTCCGCGTCGAATGCAACTTGTTGCGAGCAAATCGGTTAAGGATAAGTGCCTGAAAAATGAGTGAGATTATTTTGCGCACACACATACACACACACACATACACACACACATACACACACACATACACACACATACACACACACATACACACAGACATCACCTCAATTCGTCGAGCTGAGTCGATCGGTATATAACACTATGGGTCTCCGGGACTCCTATCAAAAGTTCGTTTTTGGAGCGAACATATAGCCTTTACGTATACTTTGTATACGAGAAAGGCAAAACCTGAATACATGACTGAATTCAGCGAAGAAAAATCTTTCAAGTACACTGAGAATGGTTGAAGGGAGTAAAACACTGTTGACTAGTGTATTCAATTAACATTTTGTCCTACTGGTCTCCGAAAGGTCAAAGGGGGCGGGGGAAAATGAAAAATAAATATTAAAATGAAAAAAATCAAAAAACTCCTCGGATTTGTTAAATAATGTTTTAAAAATCCTCAAAATTATCCGAATTTTATTTTGTTGCCCCCTCAAAATATTATTTTTTGGCAAAAAAATCCGAGGGGGGGAGACAAAATAGTTTTTAAATATTTGTATCGGCCTAACTTCGTTAGGATCGTTAGGATCGGATTCACATACATTACCTTCTCTACTAACCAACGATTCCTTTCCCGTAGCGCTCACGGAGATGCAGAGTATTCCTCGGTCTTTTATAACAATGAGTGTTAAACTAATGTTCCTCTCCTCATCCTAAATTGACTGTAAGGACGTGACCAGCATCGTTATTGGTCATGAATTGGAAACTCCGAAGCAAGTATACAATAAGAATAACTTTTTTGTATCCCAAGCAGGGAATCAATTTTTCTTCGATGCGCATGCAAAACAAGCGACAAAAGAAAGCCAACGACAAAGCTTTGTTTTTGTCGGAGTTAATAATGACAAAGATCAGAGATTTTTTGTCAGAAACAAAAAAGAAGACAATTTTGTTGCTAACTTTTTATTCCGTTATTTTGCATTATCTTTACAGCAAATCTCGGTTTTAAGCTATCATAGTTTCTGCTTTTATGGAAATATTCGAGAATCTAACTATGATTACAAAATTAGCATCGTATTCTCGGAAATATCAGAACATGCAAGCCAAATGATTCTTGTCATATTGTGTTTGGGTTCTGACAAAGGCTTGCTGCGAGGTGCGTGTGTCAGTAACAAACTCTGTTGACGACAAAGGGTATATTGTTAGGCGTTGCTCGAATATTGATTCCCTGATCCCAAGAATATCATTTAATTGGTGAGCTGTGCATATTTGCTGTTTCTCGGCCAATCATGATTAGCAACTACGATTTGTACAGTTAATCAATCTAAGCTCTTCTTTGACTATTTGCACAATATGTAAGGAACAGATCTTCGCATGGAATTTGCAAAAAAAAATCCAGAACGGGTTGAAAGATCATTAAAATTGCTGAAAGTTCTTTACTTATGATTGCTTTCAGCTTTCAGGCATAAGTTTTGGCTTTTACGCCCTTTTCAAATATAAATTTTCTTTTTGTGTATGCGCCTGGTAGATGTGGATACATAATTGAGTATCAAACTAAATAAAAAAATAAATTTAAGCATTCGTTTTCTAATTTTGAGCTCAATACCATAAACCCACGCTGACAAGACAATATGAAGTATGCTTCAGTATAATAACATTATTCTTAAGTGAACTAAGGTTTTAAACGAAATTTGAATCCGTTTATGAAAAATCCCACAATTTCTATATTTTTTATACTTACTGATATAAAATTGATCATATTCGGGAGCACACGCTCCACGATGAATTTCTTTGAAAACGGCACAAATGCTGGGGTATTGCCTTATCGCCAATGGTATATGCTGCGAGAATGCGGTGATTTAGGGAAGATCCATTAATTACGTAACGCAAAAATTGAACTTTTTCAACCCCCACTCCCCCCTATGTCACACTTTTTGTATGAAGCTTCTGAAAATTTTGTATGGATCGTCATACTTTACTCAACCCCCCCCCTCCCCTCTCTAAGCGTTACGTAATTTGTGGACGTTCCCTTATCACAGACTGCCTCTTCTGTTATTATAACTCTATTGGTCGCAAAACAGTTAATATTTGACTTCGAAAAAGTGAAATCAGAACTGCGTACATAATGTAAAACCAATTTAATAAAAATTCCGCGGAAAAAAAAATTAAAATTTCGTTTCGTTTTCAAAAAATTTCGAATCAAATGAACCTTGATTTCGTATCGTTTCTAAGTTTCGAAAGTAAATTCATATTTCGTTTCGTTTCGATCCGAATCAATATAGACATTTTAAATTTCGTTTCGTTTCGTTTCGTTAAGAATTGTGTTATCGCATACCCTTATGGCAATCATATTCTAACTATACTGCCGCTAACCGCAAGTCGAGCACATATGTATATGGACGCCATATACAGATGTGCTCGACTTGCGGTTAGCGGCAGTATGTTACATAGTTATTAGCTTTAAATATGTATTAAAACGTAGATTTTTTAATACAAATGTCCTATGTTGAAGTTGATTGTATTTTCTTCTCAATTTCTTTTATTTGGTAGGCTCAGGTTTTGTATATCACTTTACGGAGCCATGGTTCTTTGTGATATGTACAATCAATATCATTTTATTATGAAGTTAGTAACAGAGGGGTAGACGCCAAAGTACTCGTGGTGACTCGAGGTTTAGTTTACAATGTTCAAGGATGGAAGGGCATTAGGATTCGGAAACCAGGGAATCATCATAATCAAAGAATGTTAGCTGCTCATCCGGTCATTTGGCGTCAGGGACGATGTGGCGTGTCGTCGTGCTCGAGGAATGGCTCGACTGGGAGCATCTTCCGGATGGCCAAAGCTACGGAGCTCTACGGAACAGAAAGGCAGAGACTCAAAAAAACACTTTTAATATTAGATTTTGATGTCAGAAGATCAAAGAATACCACAATGGCCTGCATTTAGACTACTTCACAATCTCCCAAAACACCACAAACTTCCCTGACAACAAAAATTAATATCCAACATACTTTAGACATAACATGATCAGATATTTTAATATAAAGCGAAAAATAATTTTGTTCTGCCTTAAATATTGTAATAACACTATATGTTATGCCTGGAATATTTTGCATATTAGGTATTTTATATTATATTTTGTTTGTTTGTTTGTTTGTTTTTATTAATGACATTTCACACTGCTGGAGTGCATTCTTGTCGAATAAAAAAAAATCCCCCCTTCCCGATATAATTTTCGTACAATGCATTTCATTTTTTCTTCGACCTAGTGTTATACACTTTCCATCCTGGATCGGAAAGATTCTCTGTTATTTTACATCTTATACAAGTCCATAATAGTATAGGGAATCAGTAACAGAATTTGGTATTATTGAGTTATTTTCTTCTGCTCGGGATCCCAGCCACCTTCAGTCTTGCTACACTGCTGGACAATATAATAAGTGGCCATTTTCCACGAAAAAAAATTAAGAGCTTGATGGTATGGTTCTTAGTAGTGGAACAATCGATTTCGTTGTAATTTTTACACAAGTATTGATAAAAGTCAATTATTATTATATCTGTGAATCTGCCTTTTTCATTTGTACATAACAGAGATTGCACGAAAAGAGATTTTAAGAGAGAAATGAGCTTGAGCTCTATTCGACGCTTCTTCTCCGATATCAATTCACTGTTTCGTTTTGCCACGATCGAACTGCTGTTGAAATGTACACAAAAATAATGTCGTCCGGGAGTAGAGCAACTATGTGCACTACCACCACGCTAGTTGGTGAGGTCTGAGGTGAAATTAAACGAAACTCCAGCACGCCAGAGACTGTTGCATCCAGTATCAGCTAGCTCAGTCAGTACACTATGGAGCGGATCTATAGAGTAGAGTGGGGCAAGAGTGCGTGTGTGGTAAGAGTTTTATTTATTACCAGACTTAGGCCGGGGTGGCCTGTGCTGTACATAAAAGTATCCATTCAGCTCGGTCCATGGCTGAACTTCGCCAACCACGCAGTCTGCGGAGGGTCCGCAAATCGTGCTCCACCTGATCGATCCACCTTGCCTGCTGTGCACCTCGCCTTCTTGTTCCCGTCGGATCGTTGTCGAGAACCATTTTCACAGGATTACTGTGCGACATTCTGGCTACGTGCCCGGCCCACCGCAGTCTAGTTCTCCCGGCAGCGGATGCAACTCTTGGCTCATTCGCCTCCTCCACGTACCGTCCGCCATCTGCACCCCACCATAGAAGGTACGCAACACTTCCTTTCAAAAACTCCCAGTGCGCGTTGGTCCTCCACGAGCATCGTCCAGGTCTCGTGTCCGTAGAGAACTACCGGTCTTATAAGCGTTTTGTAGATAGTCAGTTTGGTACGGCGGCGAACTCTATTCGATCGGAGCGTCTTACGGAGTCCACGGTACGTACGATTTCCAGCCACTATGCGCCTCCGAATTTCTCTGCTGGTATCGTTATCGGCGGTCACCAGTGAGCCCAAGTACACGAATTCTTCAACCACCTCGATTTCGTCACCACCGATAGAAACTCGTGGTGGGTGGCTTACATTGACCTCTCTTGAGCCTCTTCCTATCATGTACTTCGTCTTCGACGTGTTGATGACAAGTCCAATCCGTTTAGCTTCGCTTTTCAGTCCGATGTAGGCCAAATAACTGGACGGACTTCGTGAAAATCGTACCACTCGTGTCAATCCCTGCCCTTCGTATTACTCCCTCCAAAGCGATGTTGAATAGCAGACACGAAAGACCGTCACCTTGCCGTAACCCTCTGCGGGTTTCGAAGGGACTCGAGAATGCCCCTGAAACTCGAACTACGCACATCACCGCCTTGATCAAACGTATCAGTTTATCCGGAAATCCATTTTCGTGCATTAGCTGCCATAGCTGGTCCCGATCGATTGTATCATATGCGGCATGAAGTCGATAAATAGATGATGTGTGGGCACGTTGTATTCGCGGCATTTCTGCAATACCTGACGTATGGCGAACACCTGGTCTGTGGTAGAGCGTTCACCCATAAATCCCGCCTGGTACTTCCCCACGAACTCTCTTGCAATTGGTGTTAGTCTGCGGCATAAAATTTGGGAGAGTACCTTGTAGGCGGCGTTCAGCAATGTGATTGCGCAGTAGTTGCTACAATCCAGCTTATCGCCCTTTTTGTAGATGGGACACACGACACCTTCCATCCACTCCTGCGGCAGAACCTCATCCTCCCAAACCTTGGTAATCACAGTGGCGCCGGGAGTGGGTGGGACAAGTAGGACATGTCCTACGCATGAAAACACCTGGGTAGGACAGTCGAAGCATTGTCCTACCCATAATTATGGTAAGAACATGCCATATGGATAACAGACATATCTAATACTGTTTTAATTTCTTGATCCGAAAAAGTATTGTTTAAACGTTTCAAAGTCAATCAGAGGATTGAAAGTTTATCAGAGATTAAACTGACAATCGTGGAGGTTTCCGGGATTGTAAAAGAGAAATCTATGTATTCTGAAAGGCTCTTCATACTCTCTGAGAATTTTTTCGATTCCTTAAACTGCTCAATGATGTATTGAGATTTCCTAAGAAGTCTTGAAGCTTTCAATAGTTTTTGCTCTTCCATAAAATTGTAGAAAATTTGCTGGAAGTACATTAATATAAATGCTAGACCAGGCTTAGAGAATTTCTGAAATTTCATCCCAATAGACAGACCAACAGGCGAACTGAACTCAAGTTGAATATCTGAACCAGGATATAGCATAGATTGACTTAGCTTAGCCTGGCTGTACTTGTCTATGGTTGACTGATCAGAATTGGTGTAAATTGCGCTACGAGCCAACTGAATAAAGGTTGGGATTTACCACCTATTCTTGACGTACACGTTTCAGCAGCACTCAAATGTAGATCAATAACGGCGCCAGTCAGTTGGGAAAAGAGAAGAATGTTAGTGTGTAATTTTTGTTGCTACTAGAGACCGAGAAAACCTCTGCTTCCCCGCAATACTACGGAAAGTTAATTCTGTAGGGTAGATAAACAGAAGTGTATATCGAGGATTTACTTTAAAAAGTGATATAGTCTATTCCTGTCTATAAGGCAGAAGTCACTAGACTGCTGAACTCGTCTAAAAAAATTGAGAAACTTAACAAGAATATGATAGAACAATTGCATAACAATTGCATTTTTGCATATGAAGTAGATTTTGATGATTCCCGGGTAGACGATAATGGCTCATTAACAGTAAAATGTGATATTGATAACGAAACATGATATTAACTTGTTTGAAATGAGTAAAAATAACAAGCGAAAATAACAAAAAATTGCACCGAAATATCATAAAAATATCAGGTTTTGCCATTAATAAAAACGTATCAATATCTTGAGCTATTAGTTTGTTCTTGTTAATAGCAAAATACGATATTTTTATGATGTTTCGGTGCAATTTTTTGTTATTTTCGCTTGTTATTTTTACTCATTTCAAACAAGTTAATATCATGTTTTGTTATCAATATCACGGTTTCTACTCGAGTTGTAGCACATCCGGAAGCGCGGTACCAAGCCTATTAAAAAAAGAACTCTGAAACTTTCTTAGAGTTTATAGAAATCTGTAGGAATCACACATATACCTACGTTTGCATGATATTTTAGAAGTAAGAAAGAAAGAAGTCTAATATTCGGAGTAACATTATTCTCAAAACCCATAAATACTACTATAGTGTACTGTACTACTACTAGTTCTGAACACCCTGAGTGATTCTTGGACGATCATAAGCTTTACTGGTAGATCATAGCGATATTTCTGAAGATTTCTATAGGCTCGAATTCCTAGAAGTTTGTGATCATTGGTTGAATCCATTACATATTTGATAAAATTTACAGAAAATCATAATCAATTCTGGAATTTCGTAAACATGTTTGAACACATACTTCTTGGAAATGTTCTATAAACACTGGAAATGAAATGATTGACTTAATAGTCATAGGGAGTTTTGTAACTTATCTTAAGATGTCCGAAAAAAAACTCTTGAAATCCGAAAGGAAAGGATCTCCGGAAAGTTCTAAAAGTATTCTATAGATTTGATAAAGCAGTTTTTGTCCTACCCACGTCTCGGAACGTGGCCGCGCCTCTGACACCAGGACTTGGGCTAAGCGAAACGTTAACCTGGGTGAATGATGCACTGCTAGTGGGATCCATCGTACAAGACGATCTTCGATCGGTCATCATGCGGAGTCGGACAAAACAGGTGATGATTGTGGCGGACGTCGAATAAATGTTTCGACAAGTCCTGATTTGTGAAGAAGACGGACCCTTGCAGTTCATCTTGTGGCGATCATCACCGGAGGAAGAAATCAACGCGTTGCAGCTGAATACTGTCTCGTACGGCACAAAACCAGCACCCTTTTTGGCTACAAGGGTTTTGAAGCAGCTCTCAGACGGCGAGAAAGAAAGGTTTCCTCTCGCTGCCAAGGCAGTACGGGAGGACACGTACATGGATGACATTATAACGGAAACAAACGAGGTGGACGAAGCGGTGGAATTGAGGAAGCAGTTGGATTCCGAAAACTGATACCCTCAGGTTTCAATTTAAAATTCCGCCTTTGGATGAGGCAGAACTTCTGACAAAGCGCAATGTACTTTCCATAATTGGCACTCTTTTCGAAAAAATATTTTAAGTTCTTTTTAGTGGAATGTATTCAATCGTCTAAGACACAGTTGTGGTCGAAATACGTATCTGCAAAGATATCGAAATAATTGGTGGAATTAAATGGAGTTACTTAACTCGTCTTAGACGATTAACTCTTTTCGATCCTATACTGCAGTGAATCGCATATTTGTCCCATATGCATAGGAAACCCAGCAAAGATGGGACAGATATGCGATTCACGGCAGTATAGGACTCATCGGAGCTACCATTACGTCGTTCAAAGAGTTCATGCAGGTATTTTGGACACTCAGGAATGAGGAACAAGAACGGCTTGATTGGGATAAGCCCTTACCTAAGCGGTGGGCGAGACGTGGCGATTCTATCATCAATATTTGCCCACGCTTAATCAGAACATTATACGCCGATGCGCCATTATACCGAAGGAAGCACGGATATAACTCCATTGTTTTTCTGACGCTTCGGAGAAGTGGTGGGTGTGTCTACGTGAGTGAAGTGAAGGGAAAACTGCTGTCTACCCGTTTGCATCAAAATCGAGAGGCGGCTCCATTGAAGTTGTCAGACTAAGGAGGTCCCCATCTAGAAGAATTACTTACATGATATTTGAGGGGCTACAGCTCTTCGAAAGGTCTTCCAGTATCACGAAAGTCACAGCTGTGCTGGTTTCATCCGTATATATCATCAGAAGGATTGATTCGTCTCGGCGGCCGATTAGGTCATTCTACGGAATTGGAGGATTTCAAACACCCGCTGATAGTTGTGCCGAAAGGACATCGACTAACTCGCTTGCTCGTTAGTTGCTCCATGCTGGATCACAGATGCTTCTGAACGTTGTTCGCTTGAAGTTTTGGCCGTTAGGTGGAAGGGACATCGCACGGCAGATCGTTCTCCGTTGCTACAAATGCTTCAGAGCAAAGCCGTCTCCAGTGAAACAATTCAAGGGCGAACGGCCGGCGTAACGAGTAACGGTAGCCGCTTAGTTTTAGTTTAGTTTTAGTTTAGTTTTAGTTTAGTTTTAGTTTAGTTTTAGTTTAGTTTTAGTTTAGTTTTAGTTTAGTTTTAGTTTAGTTTTAGTTTAGTTTTAGTTTAGTTTTAGTTTAGCTTTAGCTTAGCTTTTTAGTTTAGTTTAGTTTTAGTTTAGTTATGGTTTAGTTTTAGTTTACTTTTACTTTAGCTTTAGCTTAGTTTTAGTTTAGTTTTAGTTTAGTTTTTAGTTTAGTTTTAGTTTAGTTTTAGTTTAGCTTTTAGTTTAGTTTTTAGTTTAGCTTAGTTTAGTTTTAGTTTGGTTTTAGTTTAGTTTTAGCTTGGTTTTAGTTTAGTTTTAGTTTAGTTTTAGTTTAGTTTTAGTTTAGTTTTAGCTTAGTTTTAGCTTAGTTTTGGCTTAGCTCAGTTTAGTTTAGCTTAGTTTAGCCTAGTTTTAGCTCAGTTTTAGCTTGCTCAGTTTAGTTTTAGCTTTCAGCTCAGCCTTTAGCTCAGTTTTAGCTCAGCCTAGCTCAGCTCAGCTCAGCTTAGCTTTAGCCTAGCTCAGCTTTAGCTCAGCTCAGTTTTAGCCTAGTTTTAGCTCTTAGCCTAGCCTTTAGCTCAGCTTTAGCTTTAGTTTTAGCTTAGCTTTGTTTAGCTCTTGCTCAGTTTTGCTTGCTCAGCTTAGCTTAGTTTAGCCTAGCTCTTTAGCTTTCAGCTCAGTTTTGCTCATTTTAGCTCAGTTTTAGCTTAGCTCAGCTCAGCTCTTAGCTCAGTTTTAGCTCAGCCTTTAGCTCAGTTTAGCTCAGCCTTGGCCTTAGCTCTTTTAGCTCAGCTCAGCTTTAGCTTAGTTTAGCTCAGCTCTCAGCTTTAGCTTTAGCTCAGTTTTAGCTCAGCTCAGCTCAGTTTTTAGCTCTCAGCTTCAGTTTTAGCTTAGCCTCAGCTCAGCTTAGCTCAGTTTAGCTTTAGCTTCAGCTTTAGCTCAGTTTTAGCTTAGCTTTTGTTTAGCTCAGTTTAGTTTTAGCCTTGCCTTAGCTTCAGCTCTTGCTCAGCTCTTAGCTTTGCCTTAGCTCAGCTTTTAGCTTAGCCTTAGCTCAGTTTAGCTCAGCTTAGCTCAGCTTTAGCTTAGCTCAGCTCAGTTTTAGCTCTTAGCCTTAGCTCAGTTTAGCTTTAGCCTCAGCTCAGCTCTCAGCCTTTGTTTAGCCTTGCCTTAGCTCAGTTTTAGCTCAGCTTTAGCTTTAGCCTCAGCTCAGTTTTAGCTCAGCCTCAGCTCAGTTTTAGCTTTAGCTCAGTTTGCCTTTAGCTCAGTTTAGTTTTAGCTCAGCTCAGCTTAGCCTTTAGCTCAGCTCAGTTTAGCTTTTAGTTTTTAGCTTCAGCTCTTGCTCAGCCTAGCTTAGCTTTAGCTCAGCTCTTTGCTTAGCTCAGCTCAGTTTTAGCTCAGCTCAGCTTAGCTTTAGCTCAGCTCTTTAGCTTAGCTCAGCTTAGCTCAGTTTAGCTTCAGCTCAGTTTAGCCTTAGCTCAGCCTTTAGCTTCAGTTTTAGCTCAGTTTTTAGCTTTAGCTCAGCTTAGCTTAGCTCAGCTCAGTTTTAGCTTCAGTTTTAGCTCAGTTTTAGCTTTAGCTTTAGCTTAGTTTTAGTTTAGTTTTTAGCTTAGTTTTAGCTTTAGTTTTAGCTTAGTTTTAGTTTAGTTTTAGTTTAGTTTTAGTTTAGTTTTAGTTTAGTTTTAGTTTAGTTTTAGTTTAGTTTTAGTTTAGTTTTAGTTTAGTTTTAGTTTAGTTTTAGTTTAGTTTTAGTTTAGTTTTAGTTTAGTTTTAGTTTAGTTTTAGTTTAGTTTTAGTTTAGTTGGAGGATTTCAAACACCGGCTGATAGTTGTGCCGGAAGGACATCGACTAACTCGCTTGCTCGTTAGTTACTCCATGCTGGATCGCAGATGCTTCTGAGCATTGTTCGCTTGAAGTTTTGGCCGTTAGGTGGAAGGGACATCGCACGGCAGATCGTTCTCCGTTGCTACAAATGCTTCAGAGCAAAGCCGTCTCCAGTGAAACAATTCAAGGGCGAACGGCCGGCGTAACGAGTAACGGTAGCCGCTTAGTTTTAGTTTAGTTTTAGTTTAGTTTTAGTTTAGTTTTAGTTTAGTTTTAGTTTAGTTTTAGTTTAGTTTTAGTTTAGTTTTAGTTTAGTTTTAGTTTAGTTTTAGTTTAGTTTTAGTTTAGTTTTAGTTTAGTTTTAGTTTAGTTTTAGTTTAGTTTAGTTTAGTTTAGTTTCAGTTTAGTTTTAGTTTAGCTTAGTTTAGCTCAGCTTTAGTTTTAGTTTAGTTTTAGTTTAGTTTTAGCTTGCTCTTTTAGTTTAGTTTTAGCTTAGTTTTAGTTTAGTTTTAGCTTTAGTTTGTTTAGTTTAGTTTTAGTTTAGCCTTAGCTTAGTTTAGCCTATTTTAGTTTAGCCTTTAGCTTAGTTTTAGCTCAGTTTCAGCTTTAGCTTTAGCTTTTAGTTTAGTTTTTAGTTTAGTTTTAGCTCAGTTTTAGCTTAGTTTTGCTCAGTTTAGCTCAGCTTTAGCTTTGGCCTTTTAGTTTAGCTCTTTAGCTCAGCTCTCAGCTCAGTTTTGCCCAGCTCAGCTCAGCCTTAGCTCAGCTCAGCCTTTAGCTTCAGCCTTAGCTCAGCTCAGCTCAGCTTTAGCTTCAGCTTTTAGCCTGGGGCCTTAGCTTAGCCTTTAGCTCAGCTCTCAGCTTCAGCTCTTTTAGCTTGTGCCTAGCTCAGCTCAGCTTAGCTCAGCCTTTAGCTCAGCTTTTAGCCTTGCCTTAGCTCAGCTCTTTAGTTTGGCTCAGCTTAGTTTTAGCTTAGCCTTTAGCTTCAGCCTTTAGCTCAGCTCAGCTCAGCTCTTTAGCTCAGCCTGCCTAGCTCAGCTCAGCTTTAGCTTTAGCTCAGCTCAGTTTTAGCTCAGCCTTAGCTCAGTTTTAGCTTTAGCTAGTTTTAGTGCCTAGCTCAGCTCAGCTTTGTAGCCTCAGCCTCAGCTTTAGCTCAGCTCAGCTTCAGCCTAGCTCAGTTTTAGCTCAGCCTCAGCTTCAGCTCTTAGCTTTAGCTCAGCTCAGCCTAGCCTTAGCCTAGCCTCAGCTCAGCTCAGCTCAGCCTTAGCTCAGCTTTTAGCTTCAGTTTTAGCTTAGCTCAGCTTTAGCTCAGCTCAGCCTTTAGTTTAGTTTTAGCTTTAGCTTTTAGTTTAGTTTTAGCTTTAGTTTTAGCTTAGCCTTAGCTTAGCTTTAGTTTTAGTTTAGTTTTAGTTTAGTTTTAGTTTAGTTTTAGTTTAGTTTTAGTTTAGTTTTAGTTTAGTTTTAGTTTAGTTTTAGTTTAGTTTTAGTTTAGTTTTAGTTTAGTTTTAGTTTTGTTTTAGTTTAGTTTTAGTTTAGTTTTAGTTTAGTTTTAGTTTAGTTTTAGTTTAGTTTTAGTTTAGTTTTAGTTTAGTTTTAGTTTAGTTTTAGTTTAGTTTTAGTTTAGTTTTAGTTTAGTTTTAGTTTAGTTTTAGTTTAGTTTTAGTTGACATAGTTATCGAATTCAGAAAAATCTACTCCGAATGTATCCAAATATTGTCACCTCCGTTCAGAGTGCATTCCAACATCTCTCAAAGACTCATTTGCAAGTCTGGCAGCCAGAAAAAAAATGATCATCCCACGACGTTAAACAGATTCTACACCGCCGAAAAATATGAAGAAATGCTCGCCGATAAACAAAGGACACACTCTGCGTGAGGGTGCATCACCATGTCCTTACGGCGAGGTGAGGGAAGTTCAACGACGACGGCAGTGGTGGCGGCGACAGGTCGTAAACATTTCAATGTACATCCGTCCTTATTTCGCGACACCAAACGGACGGGAGCGTGTGCTCTTCGAAGCAGCCCTCCTGTATTTGATTTCCCTGTCGAGCATGGCGTGGAATGTGGGCTGCAATGATTAACAGATTATCATTTTTACACTTTTTTTCTGATGTTAGCTGGAGAACAAGCGAAGAAAAGGTGGGCTTACGTCGCAAACTGAGGAGTAATTGCTGCAAGTAGGGCGCGATATGAAAAATATGAAATTATGATGATTACGTGATGGCATTGGAGGTGATAAAGTAATGTTTCTGTCACTTGCAGGGTAATAAGAGCAATTTGGAGAAGGGACAAGACTTCTGCAGACAGCTGGAGGTCATGAGTGCTTTTGTTAAGTGTCTTATTGCCCATTAGGTGTCGAACCATGGATGACCTGGTGTCAACAGCCACAAGATATTTAAGAATTTCTCCTGGTCACCACACTCGAAGAGAAGATGAATCACATACCCAACATCCAAAACCAATCAAAGAATATATGGCAAAAATATTCATGAGGTACTTTTTCTGAAAAGAACGACTGGCCAAGATTTGATGCCTCCGAGAACAACACTGGGACGTTATCTTTCCCATCGAACATGAATAATTTATCGACCTTAGCTGATGTCCTTCGATGATGCAGTCAATGGGGATACCTTTCCGACATATCGAAAAGCAAAACCAACCCACATTAAGTTGAATAATAGACGAACGATGAATATTCATCCGGCATTGGTGCTCTTTCACCTCGGAAAGGAACAAAGGGTGAACATTTTAGGCGATCCTTAAGAAAGCGATTTTTTTCGACGTAAAATTGTCAACTAATACCAAAAATTGTTGCATGTAAAATGTAGCCTATTGACATTTCGGCCAATAGTTCATGAAAATAAACTTCTTCGGCAGAATATGAAGTTTGAAGGTTGAGGATTTTAGTTTTGAATCTTTGCCGTGGAATGGTTGATTATCGGTGTAAAATACCCAGAGTTGATTTTTCAATTTCAGTACCGTAGTTTCGGAGAAATATACACACTTAATTTTTATTGCCGAAACTTAGCAAAAAAAATGGCCAAGATTCGCACAGTCAAGCGTTCGGCAATCATCTTAGCAAATATACATTTTCTGAGTGGATCGGCAGTTATAAATTATGACAAATGTCATTCATTACTGAGGACCTCGGTAAATGTTTTACTGTCCAGCACATAACCAAATGTTCTGTTTATATTCTTTTTCTTTTTAAGAACTCTTATTTAGTGAAAATTATTATTATACCTACCAAATTCATTATTGTTCATGTACAGGAACAAAAAAAAACATACAATTGAACCGTTTGTTTGAGAAACTGCACATGTAACAATTTTGGCCAAAATGAGATTTATATATATTCTGAATCCTCGTCCACACACTTAAAATAAATTGCCGAATTCGGTAAAATTCTACCGAAATCTCAACAGCAGAACTGTTCGGTAAATAATTTTACTGATATTCGGTTATTTTGACAGTTGGACAATGGAAAAAATGACAAAAAATCTGTAAAATTATTACCGAACCGTTCTGCTGTTGAGATTTCGGTAAAATTTTACCGAATTCGGCGAATTATTTTAAGTGTACAAAACTACGTATTCTGGCAAGAAAAAATTGTTCGGGATTGTATGAAAATTACTTATGTGCATGTATTTTGAAGAGCATTTATGGAGTACTGCTAGCCACGGTGCCCCGGTAGACCGTTACTATAAAATAAAAATGTCCATCAAAACTAAGTACAGGGATCGATTCCTGTGGTAATTGTGCACCTCTGGACCAATGTTTGAAAAATCCCTAGGAGGAATCTCGAGAAATCTTGATTTGAAATTTTTAATTAGGAAATTTTAAAAGAATCTATATTTTAATTCAATAATATCCCCAAAATACCTTCAAAGCCGTCCAAAAAGTGGTCCAAGTTGTTTTCAACCAGTTTGCATTTGTTGCCTTTATTACAATTATATATATATATATATATATATATTTTTAAATTACAACTGATTAAGCTCAAGCAAACTGACTTAGTAGGTATGTTTTTTGTATGGCTTGAAGCCGTCTATTTTCAAGAATGCTACCTCTCGTTCAGAACTAGAGTTTCCATTTCCCGGCCATTTTCGTTGTCCCGGGATTCGGGATGAACTTGTTCGCTTATCTCGGGAAATCCCGGGATCCCGGGATTTTTCGATGTTGCCTTAGAAAACTTACTTTTTAATTTAAAAACGATTTTATTCAATGTTCAGGGGTAAAGTTCATATTTTAGAAAGGCCAGATGGAGTCGGAATCCCTCGGCAACATGTTGGGATCCAAGCTCTAGAACAATATTTGATGCAGTGACCTCCATTACTGCATTCTAAGCATAGAGTACGTGCACCGAGTAAAAATATTCGGTTAGGATGAGGAATTTTGTCCTCACTGTTGGTTATAAAATAATTCGCGATTCTGAATATTTGAAGGTGATGCAATGCTTGAAATAGGTTTTGTATAACCAACATGAGCATATTTGTACTTTTAACTGTAGTATACGTTACAGTTGACTCGCTCGCTCACTTTATCGTCAACGAAACATCATCGTACAACCGTTATCGTTATCGAAGTTGACGTTAAATTAACGACGATAATTTATCGATTAACAACCCAGGAACAAATTATGGTCTAGGAAGATTTCGTATCTTAAACATAGTGTCGATGGATTATCTACAGAAACGTAATCGCAGTCCTGGATCCATGGATGGGGCGCATAAGTCTCGTGGCATCGTGGGATTATGCATTGGCTGCGTAAGTCATGGGTAGCGCCGAACAGAATTTAGTGGAAGGTTCGAACTTCCGGTAGCTTGCTAGTTGGTCAGTAGGAGTCCAAGCGAAGCTTTGATCAGGAGCTGGTCAGCACCAAGAACCAAAAAAATTAGGTAGAGCATCAGAATCGGACCACTTGTACCTGCGTATGTGCTGGAAAGTTTGTTGTACGAGCGTCGATTGGAAGGACATGAATTAGATCAAGAATTGTTTTGGAGGCAAGAAGCTCAGGAAGACTGACTCAATGTTGGGCAACGCGATGAGATTATCAAGGTGAATATCAGCTAGTGTACACAACCTCGCTGTAGACGGGAGATGGGTAGGCAGCAGGTGCCAAATAGATGTAGCTGATCTTCTACTGTAGATACTTGTCGTAAAATTAACAAAGAGCTGTAGCTGCTGGAAAAAGTATCAGTCAGTAGCCCTCTATTGAGTGGTATAGGAAAATCTAATATTTTTTGTGAAGGTGTTCTATTAACTATCTCCGATATTTTCATGTCTGTTCCTCTCTTACTAATTTAATAATAAGATGATATCGATTGTGCATCACAAAGAACCTTGGCTCCGTATACATGCATGAACCTACCAAATAAACGAACTTAGAAAAAAATCGTGTCTGATGGGAGATATAAAAATATGATATGAGTTTATCACCTAAGTTGGGTTTCGCGTTCAAAACAAATAACTTTTTTATGAAGAAAAATTACACTGTTTGCGAACCGGAATGAAACAGTATTTTTTTGTCCCGGGTATCCCGGGATTTTCGGGATTTCAAAAATAATATCCCGGGAATCGGGAAATCCCGAATTTTCCTAAATCCCGGGATTTTTTGTCCCGGGATGTCCCGGGATGGAAACTCTATTCAGAACCATTCATGAATTCACGTGCAGGCTGCATATTCTTTGTTGAATGCCACTCAGATTAAAGTTTGTATTTTTTATTGTATTCACAAATGTATTCGAGCATCATAAGTAAAGATTGGAGTATGGAAAAAATTGATGAAAAAAACCAACAGCTTAAATATTTGTTTAAAGTAGTGTCCCAGTCAACACAAAATCGTATATGATGCAACATAAGATGCTTAAGTGGAGTCGATATACGTACATATTGTATGGGGAAGTACCTACATGGCCTCCTTTTTAGCATCTTATGTGACAACATATACGATCTTGTGTTGACTGGGGTAGTTGTTCATCATTATTATTTTTTTTAATCTTTCGTTTATTTGGAAGGCTCATTTGCCGTGAAGCGTTACGGAGCCGAAATCAAGTTTTACAATACTTTTCTTGATTCTTATACATAGTGTTACTTTTGGGGAACCGAAAGACTCGCGGGTTGGTGGAGGTTAGGGAATACAATAATACAGTAGGAAAGGAAAAGGATTTTAGGGTACTTAAGTAATTACAATGCTGATGCTCACAAAGTTGACATTCTTCGCCATGTTTCGCATCTGTAACGGGATAAAAAAAACTTTTTTTTGGGAGCCAACAACGAGAGGAAGACTTACGGAAGGGATTAACGACAGACATTGAAATGGACAACAAGAGGAATGTCTTCCTGTAATGGGGAACAACAGACAAGATGAAGGGCAGACACCTGCGGGCAAATTGAATACAGCTATCTACCCAACTCCCCATTTGTCCATTTCTGTTGCCAGCTGTTCAAGGTTTCTTGACGAACTAATGTGAAAAACTCATCGAAGGTGATTTTCCGGTCGTAAATATCACCTTCCATAGCGCCCACCTTAGCCGAAGAGTCCGCTTTCTCATTTCCCGGGATCGAGCAATGAGAAGGGACCCAAGCCATGATTGTGAATGGCCGTTAAAGCACTCAAAGCTTTCCGTATCCCGGATAGAAGATACGCTGAGTGCTTTACAGGTTTCATTGACCGAACAGCCTCCAGGGTACTTAGACTGTCGGTGAAGATAAAGAAGTGGTCAGGAGGTAGGGATGCAATATGCTCAAGTGAATAGTGTACAGCAGCTAGCTCAGCGGTATACACGGAACAAGGCTCTTCCAGCTTAAAGTAGGCGCTATGAAAAACGTTAAAAAACACCGAAACCAGTGGAGTCATCCATTTTTGACCCGTCTGTAAAAAAGCTTCTCTCGTCGCTGGCATGCCCGTATTTGCTTGCAAATAATGGAGGTATGACCTCCGCACGAAGGAAGTCTGGTATTCCATGAACCTCCTGCTTCATGGACAGATCAAAAGTAACAGAGGAACTGTAAGAGTCTAAGAAGTTAGCACGATTGGTGTCAACCGAAGATGGGCTTACCTCCAGCGTCATATATCAGTGGTAAATACTCATGAATCGAGATTTAGGGTTTTGTTCGAGCAGCTTCTCGAAGTTGTCAATGACCAATGAATTGAGAGCCTCACAGCGGATGAGGAACCGGAGCGATAATTCCGCTAAACGATCTGTCAACGGCAGTACTCCCGCAAGTACTTCCAGGCTCATCGTATGAGTCGAATTCATACAACCTAACGCGATACGGAGACAGCGGTACTGAATTCGTTGAAGCTTCAGCATGTGTGTTTTAGCCGCGGACTGAAAGCAGAAACTACCATTTTCGAGGACCGACAAATTGGCTTTTCGAAACAACGTTATAAGTTATTGTACGCATGAAGTTGATCCGTTTATGGCATTTTTGTGTCAAATACACAATGTGCTACCCCAAGGTGCATTTCGAGTCGAACCAGACTCCGAGATATTTAGAGGACATGCTATGGACATGCTAAAATACTGAGCCCATTTGCTCTTTTTTAGCGAAAGTAAGCAGAATTTCTGAAGAAAGCAACGCAAGACAGTCGTTCGTTTCCTTGCCCTTTTTTTTTTTTCTTCATAAGCAATGGAGGGGGAATCTGCTCAACAGACATCCTGGGTTGTCCAGTAAGTGCGGGGTTAGGGGCCACCTCCAAACGAGGGAGGCAGGACTGCATCCCCGATCCGCTAAACCGTTTCCATTGCCGCCAAGCCCATGGTACAACCAGAAAGTAATGCTTCAAAGGGGGGCCAGTGCATAACGCACCCTCGAGGTTAGCTGCGTGTACTTGCAGCATCGAACATCGTGACTCGCTTTTTTAGAAGAACACCATGGTATCGTGCCAGCGCATTGCCGGCTTTCCAGGTGGCCTTACCACGCCCTATGTCCTCGCCTGCTTCCCTCTGCACGACTGGTATCAAGAATGATGATGCCGCGTGCACCCCAAATTGACCTCTCTGCGATAGGGCCAATTCGCCAACACACAGAAGAACTTGCCTACGCGGTGCCTACGCCTGCCTAAGCCTTGACGAGGACCTTTTTCCGTCTTCGGGCTCGGAACCCACCCACTTTACCGACGCCGCGAAAGCGAAGATATCATGTTGTTCTTCGCGCGGCCACTTGTTCGATAAAAGGATCGAGTTCGACCACAGGACACCGGTATGACCCAAGAAGCCGACTCCGAACCCTTGGGCCACCTCTTATTTGCGCCTGAACTAGCCATTCCTCGAGCCCACGCGCCACCTTCTGTGTAGCTCCGAGACGATTTGGACGATAGCCGATAAAACGGCGTTCCAGCCAACTTCATCTTTACACATCCTCCGAACTAGGTTGTCCGGGGTAGTGTCCAGACCACATGTGGCAAGCATGTGGTCACGCATTGTGCGAAAACGCGGGCACACGAACAACACGTGTTCCGCCGTTTCCTGTAAACCTGCGCACACCGGACAGTCGGGCGAGGCCGAGTGTCCGAACCGGTGTAGGTACTGTCTGAAGCGGTCTCCGGAGGCGCGGCGCAGGTTTGCAATTGCTTGAGTCCACCAGTGAGCCGGTGTTCTCCCATTCCTAGGGTGGACTTTCCTAGGCATGGTGGCATCGCATGCACGCGAGAGTACTGTTACCAGCTGCTCGCCGCTCAGACCGAGAGTATTGTGCTCGCGGCGGAGCGCTTCCTTAAACACCTCGTCGTAGAAGTATGAATGTATGATGTCTTCCACATACGAGGACTAGGCCTCGCCCCTTCTTCCGTCCGCTGAATGCTGGTCGTATAGTCGATACTGTAGCGAACCGTAGTACTGTAGTTTCCTACGAACCGAAGCTCCTGGCACTGGCCGGCGTTGTGCCTGAAGAGCGCTGTCAAGGATCAACTGGGATACAAATTCGTATTCTTCTTGCGGGAAAAGTGCTTCTATCGACTGTTTGCCATCTCTGCATATTTTTCCCAATCGATGTGCTTCGTGAAGTCATATGAGAGGTCGATAGAAACAGATTGATTATATCCATTGGAAATCGAAACTTCGATCGGCAAATGATTACTATTATCTTGGATCTTGAACCACCCTCCAAGTACAGTCCAAAGATATTGAGCTCGAACAAATGGAGAGATCTATACGGCTATCTCTTGCTGGAGGAGCCACTCGTGTAACTTCTCCTGTATTCAAAATTGACATATTGAAGTCGTCGCAGAGGTCGTATATGATTGTTGAACGGTTGTCGTCGTACAGTTCTCCCCAGCCTGTTCCGTGGGAGTTAAATTCTCCCAAGAGCAACCGTTGCTCGGGCATAAACGAGCAGATGTGCGAGAGATCTCTACGAGATATCGCGGTGTTTGGAGAAGATATATCGAGGCGATACTGAGGTCTTTTCCTCGGATAGTCATCTGACATGCGACAGCTTCGGTGCCAGACATCGGCGCAAGATCGACTCTATAGAAGGAGTGCTGTTTTTTGATCCCTAAAAGCACCCCTCCATATCTATTTGCCCGATCGCGGCGGATTATGTTGAAATCAGGAAAATGAAGGTTCACATCTGGTGTTAGCCATGTTTCACATAAAGCAAAAGCATCGCATTGCAATTTGGTAACTAAAAATTTGAAAATACATCTAATTTTGGAAGAATACTTCGACAGTTCCACTGTAGAATCGAAATCATATTTGCCTTATCGACGAAGTTAGTCATCGAAGGATACGAATGACTCGAGGAGGGGCATTTTTGAAGCTAGCTGCTTCAGGAGAGGAGTCAGAATAGGAAGCACAGTCTTGACAATGTTCTTCATCGGGTTGGAAGCATCAAAGAAGTTGAGGATGAGCTTCACGATGTCAGAAAGTGTAAACATTGGAGCACTCGGAGGTTTTTCTGCTCGCTCTCTATGTTCTCTTTCTGGCTGGAAATCGCAAAAAATTGGGGCATCTGGGATTTTAGATGTTCCCAGAAGCAGTGGAAACTCTCGATCATCCTGATGTGAAATCACAAAAGTAGAACGTTTTTGAGTTCTTCCACCCGCTTTGAATTTGTCTATGTTGGGTTGGAGCTCACTTTGCGGCTGTTTTCTTGGCTTTTTCGGGGGTCGCTGTCTCTGTTTTACTCTTTTCCTCGTTGAGCCATTGAAAACAAAGGGAGCCCCATTTCCAGCTTGGGAGTCAGAACTACCTTGATCGTCCAAAGTAGATGGTGTCAGAAACAACTGGAGAAGCGGCCTCTCTCAACATTTCGGCGTAGCTTCGCCGAGAACGCTGCTGAAGAGACCGTTTCTGGTGAATTCGCTGCTGTATGTACGTTGGACAAGCTTCAAGATCATGGGGAGGGCTTTCATTACAATAGACACATTTCGGTGCCGTCTTGCACGCGCCAACCGCATGCTTCTCTCCGCGTGATGCACAGCGAGGTTTATTGCAGCAGTACTGAGCGGTGTGGCCCAGCTGCTTGCAATTAAGACAATTCATCACCTTCGGTACATACAGCCGAACAGGTAGCCGAAGTTTACCAATTACTACGTAGTCAGGTAGCGCGGACCTGGAGAAGGTAACGCAAAAAGAGTCAGACGGGGAATAAATCCGCTTCTCTCCCTCCTGCGACACCGAATACATTTGTTTGCAATCCAGCATCGCAACAGGAGGCAAAGAAACGTTTTTGAAACGACCGAAACCTTGTTTCAAATCGTCGCATGTCATACTTCCCGCCGCCACCACCCCCGCGATCTCACACACTGCTCAAAGTTCAAAGGTGGCAATCTCGTTGGCCTGTTTGCGATCACTGACCGTGACGCGAATCTTACTGAACCCAACCAGGTCAATGGTCGTGACAGGACAGGACACGGAGACAGGCGCACACTTGTTCAGAAGCCCCCAAAACGTGCGTTTTTTAGTTTTCGACCTGAAAACTACATTTTAGAGTCATGATGTCTTCAGAAGAGTTGAGGGATATTTCTTGGGCTTTCTTTTGATAAGAAAATATCAATGATCTATCCACCTTGAAGGGCGGTATGGAATAAAAATTCACGCAGATTTACAAAACCAGTGGTTGTCCTCTGCAATGTTAGAGAATGTGAATTGAGATATCTTTTCTGAAGATACAATATTGGACAAACGGTTTTGTAAGGAATTAGAGCACGTTTTGTATGAATGACCCCAAAATCATATTTTGGGGCATAACTTTTAGATAATGATTTTAGCACTATGGTTTATTCTAGAAAGTTGTGCATAATGACAAAAACATGTTTGTCTAGAAGACTACTTTGATCTATCTTGAAACCTGTCAAAGTTATTAAGGAATCTTTAGAAAAAATAGTCAATTTTCACATCAACACACCATGAAAAGCGGCAAGAGGCGGCAAGCCAAACAGCCACCATCTGAAAGATTCGGTTTTAAGATACCGAATGCACAATGTTTTGTTTTGTTCCGCCGTGTTCCACTATTGTTTTGAATCAACTTAAAATAGTCCTTAATGTACGTTTTTCAGTACAACTGTTATGTAAACAATTAGTGGCTAACATGATTGGTTATTTATTGCATAGTAACAATCTCCATCAAGATGAAACAGCCACATTTAAGACAAACGGCTGTCATTTGTCGAGATTGTAACCATGCAATAAATAACTAATCATGTTAGCCACTTTTTAATGAATCGCCTGCTTCGAGCGTGCTTACAGCGGCACACTAAGAGTTAACTTTCCGAAATCAATATGGCGAAAGGTATCTAAGATTCTATTTCTCAAAATTAAGCACCTTCATCGAAAAAATATTTGATAGGCGTAGCGAACACCTTCCTACACAACTGGTACCAAATAGTTTTTCGTGAAAAGTTCCTACTTTTGAGAAATCACGCCTTAGATGCCTTTCGCCATACAAATTTCTGGTGGTTAACTCATGCTGGTTATTTGCGCATATACGATAGCGCCTGGATGTGGCAGCGGCGGGTAGAAAATCAGCCACTGCCAATAATTCATTGTTTACGTAACAATTGTACTGAAAAACGTACATTAAGGACTATTTTAATTTGATTCAAAACAATAGTGGAACACGATGGAACAAAACAAAACATTGTGCATTCGGTAGCTTAAACCCGAATCTTTCAGGTGGTGGCTGTTTGGCTTGCCGCTTCTTGCCGCTTTTCACGGTGTTTTGATGTGAAAATTGACTATTTTTTCTAGAGATTCCTTAATAACTTTGACAGGTTTCAAGATACAGTCACTCTCAAAATTGAGCGTACAGTATGGTTTAGTTGACTACATTCGAAAATTTCAAAGGAAATAAAATGGTTAGCTCGGTTGTTTTTAATGCATTTCAATATTCATCCCTTCCTTCAATGTATGCGTACATAAAATTGTTGAAATTTTTTCTCTAAAGTTCATTTATTTGAAAATAATCTCAAAACACGCCTATTAGATGTGACAAAATTGAGCGTACAGCTAATGTTTTTCTATAAAATTTCTTATTATAAACACGATTTATGTATTTTAATATTGTTTTTTCATGGTTATATTTATAATAATAAACATCCGCTACTTAAACATTCAATGTTTTGAAATTAAACCATGTTTTGGTCAAAATGGCGAACAAGTGAGAGGTAAGAACATTGCTATTTAACAATTCAATGCCTGTGGGCAAAATAGATGCTTTAATTTGTATGTTTCACCGGCATCATATCTTATATATGATAGATAATCGAAATCGAGCGAGACATACGATTAATTTGTCAAAATTCAGTCGGTAAATGATGAAAACAGATGTAAACATATAGAGAAAACGGCAAATGTTAGGAATGACATAATTCAAATTAAGTATGTTTTTAACTTAAATTTGTTTTAAAGCTCGATTATTGTCTCACGTCTATCATTAAGAGTAATATTATTGAATCCAATCATTCACAGTCAAATTCTAAAAGTACAAGGTGCATGTTAAGGTACCGAACATAAAAACAGCTTTTCAATCCCGTAGAGTACTTCTGATTGAATATTGAAAAGATAGCCTAAAATCGTAATTTCATAATTAAATTTGGATTGAACTCCACGGCCTGTTACCATAAGGGATACAATTGGATGATTTCCATGCGGCGAGTAAAAATAAACTTTTTTAAGAGTTCGGCAGCTTATTTAATGATATTTTGGTGAATTTAAATGATTCAACCAAATTTGTTCCTACGGTGACTGAGTCTTCAAATATAAAATGACATCTTATAATGTATCCGTGTGCTGCTCTTTTATTAATATTATTATTAATGAGTGTCCTGAGCTTATAAGCCACCTAAACATCGACTTTTAAATAAAGTTATACTTAATTTGAAATATGCCGTTCCCAACATTTGTCGTTTTCTTTGTATGTTTACATCTGGTTTCATCATTTACCGACTAAATTTTCCCAAATTTATCGTATGTCTCGCTCGATTTCGATTATCTATCATAAATAAGACACGATGCCGGTGAAATCCATATCTTGAAGCATCTATTTTGCCCAGCAGCATTGAATTGTTAAATAGCATTGTTTATACATCTTACTTGTTCGCCGTTTTGATTAAAACATGGTTTAATTTCAAAACATTGAATGTTTAAGTAGCGGATATTTATTATTATAACAAAACAAAACAAAAACAATATTAAAATACATTAATCGTGTTTATAATAAGAAATTTTATAGAGAAACATTAGCTGTACGCTCAATTTTGTCACATCTAATAGGCGTATTTTGAGATTATTTTCAAATAAATGAACTTTAGAGAAAAAATTTCAACAATTTTATGTACGCATACATTGAAGGAAGGGATGAATATTGAAATGCATTAAAAACAACTGAGCCAACAATTAAATTTCCTTTGGAATTTTCGAATATATTCATCTAATCCATGCTGTACGCTCAATTTTGAGAGTGACTGTAGATCAAAGTAGTCTTCTAGACAAACATGTTTTTTGTCATTATGCACAACTTTCTAGAATAAACCATAGTGCTAAAATCATTTCCAAAAAAGTTATGCTCAAAATATGATTTTTGGGGGTCATTCATACAAAACGTGCTCTAATTCCTTACAAAACCGTTTGTCAAATATTGTGTCTTCAGAAAAGATGTTCCAATTCACATTCTTTACAACATTGCAGAGAACAACCACTGCTTTTGTACATCTGCTTAATTTTTTTATTCCATACCGCCCTTCAAGGTGGATAGATCATTGATATTTTCTTATCAAAAGAACGCCCAAGAAACATCCTTCAACTCTTCTGAAGACATCATGACTCTAAAATGTAGTTTTCAGGTCGAAAACTAAAAAACGCACGTTTTGGGGGCTCCTGAACCAGTGTGAGGCGGTGCGAGGGGCACCGATGATGTTCAACTCGATGGATGCGCACGACTGACTCTGCGCAAGCGTGATTTTTTTAAAGAAAACACGTGAAAACTTTTTCCACGGATACTCAATTGCGTCGCAAATGAGCTCCGCTTCCTAGTCTATAGGCTAAGGATCCTTCAACGACACTTTCACGCGGTGAAAAAAACTCAGTAACAATTGAATTGACGGAGCTTTATCATATTCTAAGATTTCCCCGCAAAAGGATCATCGGACTGGTAATGACTCCAAAGATGGCGGTAAGGAAAAGCTACGAGTGAGCTCGGCATATAGAATGAGATCTCGAGAACCAAGGAAAACATCAGAAGAAATGCACAAGAGAAAGAAAAAAAATTACAAGCTTTGTGCATATTCTTTTGGGTTTTCGGTTACGACGAAGAAATATTCAATTTTTGAACTTTTAAAAACACTTTAATAAAGAAACAAAATGAGCCTTTGCTTATTTCCGTCACTACACATCTAGTTCGGAATTGTTAATACGATTTTTAAGTTGCTCGAGAAGCACCATGTTGAGTAAATTTATGGGTGAACCAAGTACAGATCGGGCATCAACAAATTGCATAGAGGTCACTAGAATCCCGATCGTTCGGATTACGGCATTACTCTGCTTAAACATTAACAATTTTCTAATTAATATTTCAATCAGCAAGTTCTGAATGATTTGACAAAAGTGTACGCAAGATACAGCTCTTTGAAAATCGAGCATGGATTTGAGGAAGCAATTGATGACTTTGCTAGCAGCTGCAAAAAGCCGAAGCTTCCATTCACGTCAAAGTACCATATCTTGAATTATCATGCTTCTGAGTTCTGTAGAGGTACCGGAGCAGATTTTGGCTTACATATCAAACATGCTTTTTCTATTCCGTTGATTAAAACTTTGACAAGATTTGGCAGCAAAGATCGGTTAATTAGTGCTGTGATCGAGTATAATAGCTTCTAACTACTACTATTCTACACGAACTCTGGTCTTACTTCTCTCCATTATGAACATAAAAACAAAATAAAATTATTTTTTACTTTTCATTCTATTAAACATTGAAAGCAATACTTATTCTAAACTCGAGCAAGTTAGCCATACAAAAACATACTTAAGTCAGTTTGGTAAGATAAGTCAGTTGTAAATATTAATGGTTCTAATAACGGCAACGCGTGCTTAGGGCCATCTTTGATGTTGTGCAAGAGAATGGTGTGTGGCGGCAAAAGTTGAAACAAGAGCTCGCCCAGCTCTATGGCGAACCCACACAGCAAAAAATAATTAAATTTACATGGCCTGTGAATGAGAAATTATGTAATAATAAATTGATTGAATTGATAATTTGATTGAAATTGAATCCGATTGAAAATTGAGTGTAATTTAATGCACACAATAAGAGCATCAAAAAACGCATAAATTTAAATTTTATTCCACATGATTTTACAGTACAATGTACTTTTCAACAGCTTGTTTAAAAATAAATGGATATTCGTTGAATTTCCAATGAATATTGATTTAATTTTCAATCATCATGTAAAATGACAGCAACATAAGAAAAAAATAATGGCGGATACCGCGAGTGCACTTCAGTTTTCCTCACTCAGTGCACGTCACGTGCAACTTTTTATACTTACAAAACAATTATTTCCAACCAGGAACAACCTGGTAGGATCGCCAAATGTGCGACCCAGTTCTGCCGAACGAGCTATCCGTCACGGGGTGTGCTGTCTTGTCGTGCGTGCTACTCCGTTCGTTGTCCCACGAGGAAAGAGGCAAAGTCATGGCCTACTAGTTACTAGTCGGTGTTGACAACCAAACCGTTATACGATATTTACATATCTGTAATCAATGCACTCTACAAGTCGATTGTCCAATTCCTAATATATCTCACCCTCACAGGGGTTAACTAATTAGGCTCACATTTGGCCTAAACATTCTTGGCATATCAAAAAATATTGTAACCAAATTTCATAAAATTTGGTAAACAAAAACCCTCTGACAATAATAGAACAAAAGCTACCGAAGCCGTCATTTGCCCTATCTGTTTTCTACATAAATTGTGTACGCAAAAAAATGTTTTAGGAAATTTTAAACGATTTAAAAAAGCTCTTTTTTTCTTCTCCAAGCACAATCAATTTTTTCGCACTTTGAAGAAGAATAACTTCGCTGGCAGTTGTGTGATAGTTAAGGTCACTCCTGGCGGAATCCAAGATTAAAAGTGCTCGCGTTTTCGGGGGCACACCACTCGATACGGAAGCAACGCACAACTGTCATTTTTATTTTTTCACGCATGCTGCGACGCAGCAAAGCTAAATCAACAAAAATGACAGCTGTGCGCCGCCTCTGAATCGAGTGATGTGCCCCCGAAAACGCGAGCACTTTGGAACTTGGATTCCGTCAGGAGTGACCTTAAAAGCATTGGCTAACTAGGGGGAAGGCTAACTTTTTTTTTAAACTTTTCTATTTTAACACTCATAAGACAGAAAGTTTACCATTTTTGCTCGATTCAACTGATGTATATTGTTGGTCTACCAGATATATGGACGACTTAAATATTTCAAATGATGTTCATCAACGCTCAGCCCTGTTTCAAAAATCTAGAAATCTCATAGGATTCCCAAAATCCTTGATAGCTTCAGAAAACCATAGGCGTTGTGCTCGCCGTAAATAGAATGTGAAGCACGAACCTTATTTTTAAAGGATTTTTTGATTTGCTTCGAACCTAGAATACATTATAAATTAAATATTAGTTAGTTAAACTCATTTTGCCAGCTTTCAATTCAGTGGCTTGAGAGAACAAACTAACCTTTATTTTCTGTTAGAATAACTTCTAGGATGATTTAAAAAAAATCAGTTTTTACATTCCAATACAACTTATTGGTCGTTAATTTTCAATTTAGTTAAAAAAAAATTGCAATGAATTAACTTATAGGAGCATTTGTGTTAATTTGTGTAATAGGAACATTTAACACATCTTTTCTCTCAGTAAGTCTGTTTCACGCCTACTGAGTCATTTTCACTGGTTCCATTGCTGCAGCGACAATAGGAGTTCAGAGAATTAAATAGTATGCGGAGTTTCTAAAACCCATTCGAAAGAATACAATGCTCTTTCTTATTCAACTTTTAGTTACCTCTACTTGAAATCGAAGAGTTTTACCGAACCTTTCTCAAGAAGCCAACAGTGAATTAAAATGCACTGCAGCTTTTAGGATTGGCATTAGTTAGGAAGGTTAAGATCATACGCTCGATTTAGATAACAATTACTCACAAAACCCTGGAAAAACTTGAAAATCTCAAGGAATTGTCCATTATCCATTAAGTACTTGCAATACTGATAAATAATATATTTTTTATTTCACTTGTTGATGAGGTGTTTCTTTTGGTATTTCATAAGTTATAACGTGTTTTGATGGGTCCAGATTTTGTCGTGAGTAAGCCTTATAACAATTGCTCGAAGTTCAAAAACTTGAGCGAATAGATTCAACTTGCTGTAGTGTTTCGAAGAGAGGGATTGGATAATAAAGACAATCCTTTCTCTGCATTTACCCCCCTATATAATCAGTGGACTAGATCCGTCCAGATCCGTCAAGTCTAAGTGGGTGCTCAACAAGCATGAATTGATTTGGGGAAAATCGATTAAATTATGGGAAAATGCATACTTTCCACTCTTTTACCCCTAGAAATCGTTGTAGTCTTTCAATCACGCTCAGTAGTGGCATTTACTACTCTTAATTTATCACGAAGAGGCTCCCAAAAGCGCGAGTGATTTTATCGAAAAATAAAAAAGCTATAATATGAAGAGTAAAAGTTGTCCTTTTTTGACGATTGACGAATGTACATATTTTGTGTAACGGGCGCTGTCAATAGATAGTCATGAACTCATGATTATCCTTAATCTCTAAAATCCTAATATTTCAAAGGATTCTTACCGGATGAGCGTAAATTCTTCCCGCTGGTTCATATAAATTGGCCATGCTTACTCGCCTTGACGCTGTTGATTGAAGATTGAACACTGAAACCATATCAGCAACTACCCCAACCGTTCGTTGGGATGATCCAACCCCGGGTCGACCGGCACAGGAATTTGTTTGACCCTTGTTCGGAAAACTTATTAAAACCGTCGTCTTTAACTCACTCCTTGATCCGGTCTTAAGATGTTAAGTGAATTTTCGGCCCCTATCAGCGGGTTGGAATCTTTCTACTTGTGTTCTCTCACCCTTCCGATTTAGTTGCAATTTACGGTATGGTCACTGACCACGTCTTCCAACTCAGACGATGGCAATGCGCCCTAATGGGGACGAACCGAATCAACATCAAATTAAATCACTGAATTTAATTAAAACACACGTATCTGTGTGCGGAGCTTCCAGAGGGTCACTTTCACTTTGGTTTGTTGAGTTTCTGTTCGAAATACAGCTTCTTAGATTTTAATTGGCCGTTTTGTTGTCCGTTTGCGAGAGCTTTCTCACACAACGTAACGCAAGGACATGCGTTTGATCGTGGACAACATTTCGTTTTCTGTGAGTACATATTCCACCTTCATGCTAAGGGAAGTGATGTCAGCTTTAATGGGACCGTATGAAAAACTGCATATGTGATCTTTTTTGCCAAAATGAGATTTTTATACATTCTAAATTCTTGTCCAAAAATATTGATTTTGGGAAAAAAATTAAAAAATATATTTAGAGGAGTACGCATTTTTTCGTTTGGTTGAGAAACTACATACGTACACGAGATTTGAAAAGCAATTATGGCGATCTGAATGCAGTTTTCAATTGGAAATTCCGCAGGGTCACAATGGCCGGATTCGTCAAATTTCACGACATAAATCGATAATTCGAGAACCATCAGTGCTAGAGTAAGTTGTCATTAGGGTGGCCCCTTTGAGTAATTTTTTTGGTGATGTGCTTTCTTAATCTTTTGAATTAGGAGACCATATTATTCTACAAAGTTGTAGAGAATTTAATTCTAAGCATTTTTGCATAATGGACATTTATTTTGTCTCCTATAGGTTTTATGACAAAATTTCGAAATTTAAAAATAGTTTTTAGCTTCCACTTTCATCAATACAAAATATTTTCAAAAACTGTCTTAGCATCGCTTCACGGTCTTTGGATAGCGCATCTTTTGGTTACATAAGTTGGTTGATAGCTTCATTTTCAAGCATACTATAAGCGTTTTTCATGGAAAAGTGACATTTTTCTGAGTATTCTACTGCAGCGAGTAGCAAATAGCAAAAATTTAAATCGTATTCTGGAAGTATACATTCAGGTACATCAACTCCATGATATTTCATTTGTCCACTTTTGTGTGATATTCATATTAATTTTTGTATGAAAAATCAGCTATTCCATGGGAAACGCATATGTATACCGTATCCCTGATTTTTGCAATTTATGGCGACGAAAAAGAAGCGTTCAATGCACAGCTGGAATATATAATGGATGCCCACGGCGTACCGTCAAAATCGTCTTCGGCGACATGAACGCTCAGGTAGGAAGGTAATGTATAGACCCGTGATCGGACCGGACAGTCTGCATACCGTATCGTACGACAACGGCAGCATAAACTTTGCAGCCTCCTGTGGAATGAGAGACTGAAGCACTTTCTTCTTCCGCAAGAAGGCCTCATGCAGATCACCGAACCAAGAAACGGAAAACTACCTCGTTGCAGTATGCCTGCGCCCAAAACTCTCGACGGTCCTCAACACGAATCAAAGTCGAGCGCCGCGGCTCAACATTGGGTGGCTACAAGACGGTAGACTAGTTCCAAGAATGCACGCTGCAGCTGGAAGTGGATTTCCCAACAGAAGAGCAGCCAGGCTTCTCTAGAAGATTTCTGGAGAGATATTCTATCCACCATTGGTAGCACCCCAACCGCTAGCTTGCTGAAAAACAACAAAGTTCCTGGGAATGGCCAACTATTAGGACAGCTGTTTAAATACGATAGCGAGGCACTGGCTGGCCAGGGCGCTGCATTGGGTTATTCTAATCCAATCTAATTGAACACAAACGCAGCCAGTACAAAAAAAGCCTCCTGGAAAATAATTGAGTTAGATTACGCCCAATAATTTTTCTTGTCAATATTGAGGCTCACAGCATACCAGCGGTATGACATAAACGTCAGTGGCCAAGCCCACTGCGTTGTGTTTGCCGCAGAGATGATTCTTCGAGGTGTATCGTGCTCAAGTAGTCACTTTAACATGATACATATTATCACGAATCTACAGGGATTGGACATACCATACGCATCGCGTTATATTTAAGTTCTTACTTTGATAGTTGTATATAAATATGTAGTGAAATGAATAACAATATGAAAAGAAATTATATCAAATTTTATGTATATTTGTAGAATATAACATCAACTAGGAGCCGAAGTTAACTCGAGATGTACATTTTTTGTAGAAGTTGCTGGAAATTCTAAAGAATTCAATTATGATTCAGCATGTTATGAGTATCAGATAGCAGGTTATGTTCCATCCAGGTTATGGACATCGTCCACATAAAGGTTACATGGCAGGTTGTGAAGCTTTCCTTCCTGGGATGTTTTGCAGTGGGCTATGAAAATGTTAAACCATTAAAATATGAAGGTACAAAATACAATAATATAAATATACAGGTCGGACTCGATTATCCGGAGACTCGATTATCCGAGGACACGATTATCCGGGGTTCGATTATCCGGAATTTTAAACTCGATTATCCGGAGTATTTTTTCATCGATTTTTTTTTATTCTAAATTTTTATTTTCAATAGTATAATCTATCTATTCTATTCTATTCTATATATATAAAACTCAATGTTTGTATGTATGTTCCAGCATAACTTCTGAAGCCATTGACCGATTTCAACCAAATTTGGAACACACATTCTTCATCTTAAGGAGACGACGATAGGGGGGTTAGGGATGCTATTTAAAAAGGGGAAGGGTGTGGGGGGAGGGGTATCGCTAAGTTATTGATCAACTCAGTGTACCTTTTGAACCCCTTGGCCGATTTCTACCAAATTTGGAACACACATTCTTTATCTTTAGGAGATGACAATAGGGGAGTTAGGGATGCTCTTTGGAAAAGGGGAGGGTGTGGGGGGAGGAGTATTGCTAAGTTATTGATCAACTCAGTGTACCTTTTGAACCCCTTGGCCGATTTCTACCAAATTTGGAACACACATTCTTTATCTTTAGGAGATGACGATAGGGGGTTTGGGGATGCTTTATGGAAAAAATGTGAGGGTGTGGGGGGAGGTGTATCGCTAAGTTATTGATCAACTCAGTGTACCTTTTGAACCCCTTGGCCGATTTCTACCAAGTTTGTATCAAATATTGTATGTCCTAAGGAAACAACTTTAGTGCATGAGGGTAGGTCATTTTAAAAGGGGGATGGTGTGAGAGAAGGGTATTGTTTAGTTATCGATCAATCCAGCATAACTTTTGAACCCATTTACCGATGTCCACCAAATTTGGAACCCATATTTTCTGTTTAAGGAAGACTATATCAGACTGGATAGGAGTGTCGTAGCTGAATGAGAGAGAGGGTATATTTATTAAACGAACAGTTTAGTATACCTTTTTACCGCATGGGTCAGTTCAAACCAAATTTGTAAACACGTATTCTCTGCCCAAAACTATTATAGAGAGGCTGGGAGGATCTTTTGGAATGCGGGAGGTTATTGGGGTTGGATATTGTTTGGAAAACGGCTTAATTTAAAATCCCTCCTATTTAGTTCATTCGAGGTTCTTTCACATAGTACAATGATCCAAAAACAAATTTCCCGAATTTCTCAAAAATAGCAAATCCTCGAACATAACATTTTCCCGGTAATAACATTTCCCCAAAAATGACTTCAACGAAAATGATATTTCCCAAAAATGATTCTTACCGATACACATATTCCAGAATATGGCATTTCCCTGAAAATGACATATCCCTGAATGAAGCAGGCCATTAACATAACACTATTTGGCTTAAGGTCATTCGACATGAAGGGCATTTGGAATAATTATGAACAGCATCAGAAAAATCTTTCATAGAAAGCATGCATTTGCTGGGGATATAGCAATGATAATTGTTACCCTTCATCGGAATCATGGCTTGCCCAGTGAAAAGCAATGATTAATGTGTTCTTCTGAATGGTGGATGTGATTGCTTCTTTAAAAGTAGGCATTTGCCCGGAATATGGCAATGGTGAGTGTGATCCCTTCTTTAAAAATGGGCGTTTGCCCGGGATAAAGCATCGGTGAATGTTTTTCCTTCTTTAGCAATTGACGTTTGCCCGGAATAAGCCTATTCAAGCCAACGATCCCTCTTTCAAGATCAGTCAATGTTTCCAAAAGCCTTCTTTTAATCAAATGATGAAGTATCAATAAGTTAACACAATTACTCTGTTGACCAATCGGTTTTATCTTTTTCTGATTGTAAAAAAACTGAAAACCAAACTGGCAATTCCGAGCAAGGCCGGGTACATAAAGCTAGTATACAATATAATTATTTTAACAATGGGACGTATCTAGGTTGTGAGAGGGGGTGGAAAAGAAGGTCGTTTTGTATATTGAAATTGGACTATGGGCTTGTATATCAATATTACTGTTATATTTATACAAAATAGGATAATATAAAGAAATATGAACGTAGCTTGTATGGGAGGGACTGGAATGAGGGTGTTCTACATATTTAATGTTATTTCCATGAATAAACTATTTTCTTTAGAACATATCCACAAACCTCTCGCTTCAAGAACTTTTGTGTGGAAATCCGTTTCCTATTTTCCTTTCATGCTATTACTTGATTGATTGTCAATTAAGCTATTGCATTTGAGATAAAACAGTCGCTCATTCGACAGATGAAAACGTAACCTCGCCACTTTAGAACGATGTGTTTGGGTGCATAACATAGGTTGCATAATTCGCTCTCAATTCATAATTAACGACGATGACTTTTTTTTATCATAACAAGACATGAAAACGAATTGCTGGTCACCTGATACAAATGCGAATAAAAAATACTATTTTTGTACAAAAAGTGCGTAAATAGTCCAGTTATTATTTTAGTACCTTTTCTCAACCAACAAGTTCGATTCGAATGGAAATCCTGTCTCATAATTTCATATTGAAAATTGGCCGGATTTTCTCTTATACACCAGAAAGTAGGTTTTAAGTTGTGCAGTACTGGTGTCATCGCTCTGTTGTTCAGCCACTTTACACATTGGTGAAGAGTGTGGTCCAGGTCTTCGACTTCGTTGCAGAGTCCACACATATTGTCAGTCTCCCATTTCCATTTGAATTTCCTGTCTTTCGTCATACAGTGGTTTGATCTCATTCTGCTTGAAGTGATTTTTTCTTCTGCTGTCAGTCCTAGTCCTTTGCACCACGGTTAGTGGTATTTTTACGAATTCGAAATGTTTTACTCCTTTTGTCTTCGATATGTCTTGATATCTGTTGGTCCAGTTCTGCCAGATTATCTTTTTTGTGAGTATTAAGGCATCTCCCATCGTGAGAGATTCCTGGAATGATTGGTTGGTTGTCTCGATGTTTTTCGTAGTCTGCACTGCCGTTTTGTCTGCCCACTCGTTTCCTTCAATGCCCACGTGACTGGGCATCCATTGTATTTTAATGTTTTTTCCTTCCTTCTTAAGTATCAGCCGGAGTATGTTTCTTACCACGTGATTTGTCCTACTTTTTTCTTTGTTTTTGAGACCATGGCAGGCACTTTTTGAATCTGTTATGATTACTGCTTTCTGGTATCCCTTCTGCGACACTAATTTGGTAGCATCGAAGATTGCCTTTAGCTCTGCGTTGGTGATAGTGATGTTGGTGTTGATTTTTTCCGAAATGTGTGTCTTGTCTGTCCCATCTACTGCTGCAGTTGCTGTGCTGTTTAAGTTCTTGGATGCGTCCAAGATTAAACTTTTGATACGTCGTTAAACTTTTCATACGTCGTGTATATGGTTTCTCTAGCTACTGCTCTCCATTGTTCCGGATTAACGTTGGATTTCTTTTCGTCGTTTCCAGGAAGATTTCTCGCTTAACTTTTCAAAAGGACCTAAGTAACATTTTTTTCATGAATTAATTTGAGTACTGCAATCGAAAGCTCTCATATTTTTCTGTTGATTGCGCTATTCAAATTAATTCATGAAAAAAATGTTACTTAGGTCCTTTTGAAAAGTTAAGCGAGATTTGTTTCAACCACCTTTTGCCAGTTAGTTTCTTGTAACTCTGATTGAAATTAATTTTATTCGTGAATAGTTGTTGAAATACCTCTTTGTATTCGCAGGCTAGGTCAGTGAGGAACGAACCGTTGCTTTTGTTTGTATCCATGGCTTTATTGATGAACTTTCGATTGGGATTGCTGTAATGTTTGGTTCTTAATGCCTCTTTGAGTGCTAACCACTCCACTCTGCTGTAGCTGTCCGCAGTCTGCCAGCATTACATTGATTGGAGTACTTCTCAAGTATCTCATAGCTACCCTGATGAATGCGTTCTGGATCGTTTCTGTTTTTTGGCGATTCGTTTTTGCCGCGTTGCCGTAGATGATTGCCTCGTATTCGATTTTAGAACGAATCAGCGCGTTTCCGATTTTTAGTAGTGTTTCTGGATCTGCAGGGCTATTGCGATTGCTGATCATCTTTAGCATATTCATGCTTTTGCTGGCTTTTGTAGTTACTGCTTCTATGTGCTTTCTGTGTTTCAGACCTCTGTCTAGCGTGTATCCTAGAAGCTTATATATATTCATATCTGTGATATCTGTGTCTTTTATCCTACCGAAGTTCATGACCGCGCATTTCGTAGGATTTACCTTCAGGTTTAGTTTCTTGAGTTCCGCATTCAGCTTTTCCAGAAACCTGTTTGCTTTGCCTACTATCTCCAGTCCGTCTCCAGTTACAGTAATTGTGAAATCGTCCGCGAATTGGACCAGCACTACTCCTTCCTCCTTTATGTTCTGTAGACTCGTTGTATAGATGTTGTATAGAAGCGGCGACAGGGGGCAGCCATGCGGTCACCCGTGTTGGTGGTGATCATCACTGTATTCTCCGGAGATAATATTTTGACTTGCCTTCGACGTAGGTATTCGTAGATCCATTTTAGTGTATCCTTGGGTATTTCCTTTCTGGACAAGATTTCCAGCATTTTCTGACAGTACACACGGTTAAAGGCTTTGTCCAAATCCTTGACCGTGCTGACCACAAAGTTGACACAACTTATAACCGAATGGTCTTTCCTGAACCCGAAAGATAGTTCCGGAAACAGGTTGTTGTCTTCCGAAAATCTGTATAGACGGTCTTTGATGACTGTGTTTATGATTTTTAGAAAGACGTTCATCAAAACTATGCCCCTCTTAGAGTTTATGTCATTAACGTCTTTGTTTGGTTTTTGAATCAGCACTATTTTGTTCCTTCTCCATCTCTCCGGAATGTTTTTGGTTGTCCAAACCCGGTTCAATTGGTTTCCTACCTCTATTTGGATGTCCAGTTTCAGTTCCTTTAAGATGCGATAGGAGATGTTGTCTAGACCAGGCGCTGAATGGTCTTTCTTGCTTTTCACTATGTGCAGTATTTCCTCTACTGCTAGGGGTTTCACAATGTCGTTTGGGGTGATGCTCGTCTCTGGTTGGTACAACTCCACTATTATTATTTTTTCTTTTTTTTTTTTTTTTTTTTTTTTTAACTAATTTTATTTGCTAATTATCTAATACATGCATTCATCTGTTAGACTAGGTGTTCCGTGTTTTCTTAACACTATCATCCTTATTTGTTAAGTTATTTTTTTAGTTATTATTAATACATTTCAATTGCCTCTGGCAGTTAGAATTTTTACTCTGGTTGAATTGAACCATGTAGGAATTACAATGTTTTTAACTTAAACTAATCTTAACCTATTTCATACTAAGGGTACAAGGAGTTAATCGTTGCAATAGAAGATTGCAACGATTTTTGTCTAAAATTGGAAATTATTTTGTTGGACATTTGTTGCAATGTCTCAATATTAGAAATTCTATGAAGTTCATTGGTACTATACCACGGAGGCAACTTCAGAATCATTTTCAAAATTTTATTTCGAATCCTCTGGAGTGCCTTCTTTCTGGTATTGCAGCAACTAGTCCATATTGGCACAGCATACAACATGGCAGGTCTAAAATTTGTTTGTAAATCAAAAGTTTGTTCTTAAGACAAAGTTTTGATTTTCTGTTTATAAGTGGATATAGGCACTTAATATATTTGTTACATTTGGCTTGAAGGCCTTCAATGTGATTTTTAAAAGTTAATTTTGATCTAGCAGAAGTCCTAAATATTTAGCTTCGCTAGACCAATTAATGGGAACCTGATTCATAGTGACAATATGTCTGCTAGAAGGTTTCAAATAAGAAGCTCTCGGCTTATGTGGGAAAATTATAAGCTGAGTTTTGGAAGCATTCGGGAAATTTTCCATTTTTGCAAGTAAGTGGAGAAAATATCCAAACTTTTTGCAATCTACTACAATGACACGAAGGCTTCTGCCCTTTGGCTGAGAGGCCCGTGTCATCTGCAAACAAAGATTTTGGACACCCTGGTGGTTAATCAGGTAAGTCAGAAGTAAAAATGTTATACAATATGGGCCCCAGTATGCTGCCTTGGGGGACACCAGCCCTTACAGGTAATCTATCAGATTTAGTATTCTGATAGTTTACCTGCAGCGAGCGATCTGATAAATAATTTTGAATCAGTTTAATGATGTACAGAGGAAAATTAAAATTCATCAATTTTACAATCAAACCTTCATGCCAAACACTGTCAAATGCTTTCTCTATATCAAGAAGAGCAACTCCAGTCGAATATCCTTCAGATTTGTTGAGCCGAATTAAGTTCGTAACTCTTAATAATTGATGAGTGGTTGAATGCCCATGGCGAAAACCAAATTGCTCATCAGCAAAAATAGAATTGTCATTAATATGAACCATCATTCTATTTAAAATAATCTTTTCAAACAGTTTGCTTATTGAAGAAAGCAAACTGATTGGGCGATAACTAGAAGCCTCAGCTGGATTTTGTCCGGCTTCAAAATTGGAACAACTTTGGCGTTTTCCATTTATCTGGAAAGTATGCCAATTGAAAACATTTGTTAAATAAATTAACCAAACAGGATAAAGAGCCCTCAGGAAGTTTTTTGATAAGTATGTAGAAAATACCATCATCACCCGGGGCTTTCATATTTTTAAATTTCTAGTAATAGATCTCACTTTATCCAAATTAGTTCCCAACGAAGGGTCAAAAACATTATCTTGATTGAGAATGTCTTCGAAGCTCCATGTAACCTGATCCTCAATTGGACTAGTGAGACCTAGACTAAAATTATGGGCACTCTCGAACTGCTGAGCAAGTTTTTGAGCCTTTTCGCCATTTGTTAATAAAATTTTATTTCCCTCTTTAAGCGCTGGAATTGGCTTTTGAGGTTTTTAAGAATTTTGTTAATTTCCAAAAGGGTTTCGAACTGGGATCCAACTTCGAGACATTATTCTCAAAGTTGGTATTTCTCAGAATAGCGAAACGTTTTTTAATTTCATTTTGCAAATCTCGCCAATCTTTCAACGCTGGATCACGAGTTCTTTGGTATTGCCTTCTTCTCACATTTTTAAGACGGATCAGTAGCTGAAGATCGTCGTCAATAATAATGGAGTTGAATTTAACTTCACATTTTCGGAATTGTAATGCCTCTGGCTTCGACAATTAAATTTGTCAAAGATACGAGCGCATTGTCAATATCACTTTTGGTATCGAGAGGAATATCAACATCAAAATTCCTATCGATATATGTTTTGAGAGAATCCCAATCAGCTCTATGATAATTAAAAGTAGAGCTGATTGGATTATAAATGGCTTCTTGTGAGATTTCAAACGTCACAGGAAGGTGATCAGAGTCAAAGTCAGCATGAGTTACCAATTGGCCACACAGCTGACTTGAATCCGTTAAAACTAAATCAATTGTAGAAGGATTTCGACTGGAAGAAAAACAAGTTGGTCCATTGGGATATTGAATAGTATAATATCCCGCAGAACAATCTTCAAATAAAATTTTACCATTGGAATTGCTTTGAGCATTATTCCATGAACGGTGTTTGGCATTGAAGTCACCAATTACGAAGAATTTTGATTTGTTGCGAGTCAGAATTTGAAGATCAGCTTTCAACAAATTCATTTGCTGCCCATTGCATTGAAAAGGCAAGTAGGCTGCAATGAAGGAAAATTGTCCAAAATTTGTTTCAACAGAAACTCCCAAGGTTTCAAAAACTTTGGTTTCAAACGAAGAAAATAATTTATGTTTGATACGTCTATTAATGACAATGGCGACCCCACCACAGGCGCTGTCAAGACGATCATTTCTGTAGATAAAATAGTTTGGATCTCTTTTAATGGAGAGTCCTGGTTTTAAATACGTTTCAGTTATAATGGCAATATGCACATTATGAACTGAAAGGAAGTTGAATAATTCATCTTCCTTACCCTTTAGAGAGCGGGCATTCCAATTTAGAACTTTCACACAATTATTTGGATCCATTGAAACGGAGTCCGATAACAATTTTTGTGTGTACTTTATACCAACCTGAATAGCTTCAGGAATGGTATTTGCTTTGAACATTGCATCAATCATGTGATGCAAATTGTTCAGTTAAAAATCAAAATCGGAAGCAGTCATGCTACCTGAATCGGCAACATGACCGTTATTTTCCGTTGGGACATGGGTATAAACCTCATTTTGAGAAGAGAAATTTGGTCTACCAGCAGCGATGTTTGCATACGTAGGTACATTGGAAAACTTGGAATTTACTGAAGTGCTTGCTACCCGTTGACGAGCGGCAAAATTTGTTTGTGAATTGTGGTGGGTATGAATTGCTCGACCGGTAACCGGTTTCGAAATTTGAGCGTTTGAAAAATTTCTACCCGTCGAATCTGGGATCCGATTGGAATTTCCCGTCATCAATTTTGCACGGGAATTCAAAACTTTTTTGCGTGAAGGGCATTCCCAGAAATTGGATTTGTGATTGCCCCCACAGTTTGCGCACTTAAATTTATTGGAGTCTTCTCTCACAGGACATGCGTCCTTGGCGTGAGAGGTTCCACCACAAATCATGCATTTAGCATCCATGTGACAATGTTTGGTTCCATGACCCCACTTTTGGCACTTACGGCACTGGGTAGGGTTTTGGAAATTCCCCAGGCCTGCGGAAATGTTCCCATGTAACACGGACATGAGACATAATACAGGCCTTTTCCAAACTTTTTCATATTATTTAGTTCACTTTTGTTAAAATGAACTAAATAAAATTCTTGAGAAATGCCCCTCTGGGAAGTACCAGAGTGAGATTTCTTTTTCATCTTAATTACTTGGACTGGTGAAAATCCAAGTAATTGAGAAATTTCAATTTTAATCTCATCCAGTGATTTGTGATCACTGGGGAGACGCGTCAGGACGACGTTGAACAATAGCTCAGTATTGTGGTCGTATGTGAAGAATTTATGGCGCTTCTCAGTTAAATAGTGAAGAAGACGTTTGCGATCGTCAAAGGATCCCGGCAAAACGCGGCAGTCACCCTTCCTAGCAATCTGAAATGAAACCTTGATCCCCTGAAGGTTACTCAAAATCTCATTCCGGAAGCCAGAAAACTCGGCAACACATACCACAATTGGCGGAATCCTTTGCTTTTTCGCATGAATCGAATCACCTGGGCTAGAGGTAGATTCGATTTGCTCAATATCATCATTAATCAAATCGAACTGATTGCTCAGTTCGATTGGAGAAGAATTATTTTCAATCTTAGAGTTAGATGGAACATCTGAAATCTCCAGCTTCCTTCTATTTTTCCGCGCTTGGGCAGGACGGTCTTGAAACCTTGTTTCTTTGAAGGAAGTGGAGAATTCAGAGACTCCCCCTTCCTCTTGTTTTTGTTAATACTCATTGCTGAGCGTGGAGACGTGACCTTCTAAGAGGTTTTTTCCCAGAACGGTGTCCCTGCAGGATTACCACCGCTTGTCGGAATTTTACTTCCGCAAACGGGTCCAACGTAAAACGTAGGCACGGGTCCTTGCAAAGATCGTAACGGGATCAGTGGGTACAAATAGCGCTAAGAAGCACCGTTGAAATTAAAATAGCTTCGGGTAGTATTAAAAACTTCCTTCCGCAAAGAGAGAAAGAACCGCACAGCACGAAAGCACGATGCGGTCTACTCCACTATTATTGATTTGTAATTTGCCTCCACGAATCTTTCCGCTGTTTCCTTTGGGGGGTGTGCTTCTGCTCCAGTTCTGTTACCGGTCAAGCTTGTATCTAGTCCTCTGATGATATTCCAGACCTGCTTGGCTGGAGTGTCTTCAGTGATTTTCTCCTTGAGCTCTCTGTCACTTTTCCTCTTCTCCTTCCTGACTATTCTTTTGAATATTGCCCGCGCCTTTTGGAATTCCCGTTGGCTTTGTAGACATTTTTGTTTGTTGTATGTTCTCAGTTGTTGTCTTTTGATATTGTAGGCTTCTTGAACTTCGGTATTCCACCACCGTTTCAGGTAGTTTGCTTTTTTATTGGTTACAGTGTAGGTTGCTTTTTTGATGCTTTCTTCGAAAATGTCTTGCATTTCTTCGGGATCGTACAGAAATTGCGGTTGTATTTCGTTCAGGTAATCGATTGCTTTTTTGACGTTGACTTTTGTACGCTTTCCTACTACCACTGGTATTTGCATCTCAATTTCCATTGTTATGCAAAGATGAGCGCTTCCAAACTCTTCTTCTTCTACTGTCCATTGTGTTATTCCAGCGAGCTCCCTCGAAGATAGATCAATGGCTGTGGGGTCACTGTTTATCCGGGGTATTGTTGTAGGCGTTCCGTCGTTAAGCATGACTAGTCCAGAAGTTAGAAGTTCCTCAGCTATAGCTTTTCCTCTGGTGCATTTGTAGCTGCTGTGTTCCCACAAGGGATGTCTTGCGTTGAAGTCTCCTGTTACGATGTAGTTTCCATCCGTTGTGTCGATAAAATTGAATATTTGTTTAATTTGGTACAGTTCGTCCTTGAGATATTTGTGGTCCGGTGGAACGATTTTCAAGATTAGTGTGAAGTTTAGTTTTAAGTTTTTCGTTTTCACCACTACCGCTTCTATTGGGTTGAAATCGGGTAGAGTTATTTCTTCATAGGCAACGTCTTGTCTTACCAGTATGGCCACTCCTCCATATCCTTCTTTCCTACTTTTTTCGACCATCGTGTAGCCTTTGATTCTAAATTGTTCATGTTGTTTGATCCAGGTTTCCTGGAGACTCGCTATTTTGATACCTTCCCTTTTCAAAAATACCGTTAGTTCCTCTCTAGTTTCAGTTGGCCTCAGTGACTGGATATTCGTTTGTAGGATTTTGAACTTATCCATCAATGTTTTCGGACGACTCTTCTGTTCCTTTTACTGTTTGCTCTGCGTACCCATCCAATTCTTCCGTGAATTCGTCTATAATTTGATTCAGTGTGGTGCTTATTCGGATTACTAGTTCTTCGTAGTTGAGCTCAGAAGCCGCTTGACCCGCTGCTTCCATGTGGATGGCTGACTGGAGCTTCATCAGCTTTCTCACTAAATTAAGGTTTCTCCAGAACTGTTTAATCTCGCTCATAGTTTTCTCCAGAAGCGTTACTTTGTAGGGGTTGTCCGTGAACTGGTAAGTTGGTGTTTCCTTCACTTTGTCAGCATACGAAGTCGCCGTCCTTGCTGCTGTCGGTATGTTTTGGCTTAGTGTCCTTTTCGTTGTTCGTTGAATTGTCCTGTATTGCGAGCTGGGTCCATTTTTATTCTTCGGGTCGCTGACGATTTCCGGGAATTCCTCCGCGTTCGACAGTAACTCGAATTGATTTTGCTCCTTTAGTTTAGAGCGCGCCTCTCTGTACGTCAATTTCTCTTGTTGCATTGTCCAATTTATTCTCACCTGCTTTTCCTTTTCGGGACACTGTCTGTCGGTGGGGTCATGTGGCCCACCGCAGTTTATGCAAGCTTTTTGTTTACAGCTTGCTTCTGTGTGGTGTTCCCCACATTCCCGGCATTCCGAGGTTCTCCATCACATCTCTTTTCGGTGTCCGAATGCCCAACAGTTCGCGCACTGTTTGATCGGGAATAGGTACAGTTCTACTTTGAAGTAGCAGCCGTACATTTCTACGCTTTCTGGAAGTTCCTTCCCTTTGAAGGTGATTTTTACGTTTTCCGTGTCCCTCAGCTTCTTATTTTTGTCCATGTTTTTCATTCTTTCGACCTTCATTATGTCCACTTTCGCTGTCATGTTTTCCAATATCTCCTTATCCGAGTACGATTTTGGGATGCCTTTCAGTAATCCTACCGTTTGTTTCAGGATCACGGGAATGTAGCATCTGAGGTTTTGGTCTTTCATTTCCGTTTGCGTCAGTTTGTTTGCGTCCTGGGCTGTCTTGAACTTGACTTTGAATCGAAACTTACCGACGGCCGTGATGTTCTCATAGTTTTTGATTCCGAAGCTGGTGAGTGCTTTTCCTATGCACACCGGGTGTCGCTTGGTTGGTTGTTCTGTGTCAATCGGTTCGAGAAACACTATGTCACTGGTCCATTCTTCTTGTTGTGATCTTCTCTTGGTGTTATCTTTTCCTTTTTCTCCTTTCCCACCTGTTCCGATCTGTCTGTTCTGTCCCGATTCGTAGGTTCTCGTCGGATTCAGCTCTCTTGTCTCCTTGTACTGTTTCCGTGTTTGAATAGCTGATTTTGCACTCATTTTTAATCTTTCACTTAAAACTATCTTATACTATTTTTTGGTCGATTTTCGTTTATTTTATTTTTCGCACTTATTCCCTAATGTATCACCCTAATACACTTTTTCTCTATCACTGCCTGCCAAAATGGCGGCCTCTTACACTATTTAACAACTATAATTTTCTCTTTTTATCTCTAAATTCTTTGGCAAACTAGATACGATTGGCGAGGGAGTGCCCTTTCTGTGCCAATAATACGAATAACTTAGCTTCAACGATTTATCAACTAAAATTTTAATGTAAAACTTCCGAGAACACTCCGAATTTCTTCCACTCGAGACGACCGTTGACCCTGATCGCGCTTTAATGTTTCCTACTTTAGACCAAACGTATCATGCGACAGCTCTATCTTCATGGGTATTCACAAATAAAGTTCTGGTAAGGCAGTAAAGTGAGGACCTGTATGAGGGGACATTTCTGATTTAAGAGCAAAATGTGTCATGCGACAACTCGTTCTTCATGGTTTAAAAAAACGCCTGGTAAGTCAGTAAAGTGAAATAAAGTTGACATCATTCGCCACTTCTGGAACATCACAGAGTGCCCCAGAGGAACCTTCAGGAATGGACATTTTCATTTTTGCAGTAAAACATGTCATCTGCAATTCACCATTGAAATGGAAAACGCAAATGGCAAATTGCCATTCCTAGATACACTGGTTATCCGATTAGATGACCAGTCTATAAAAATCGAGATGGTACGCAAACCCATCTCCTCAGGCCGGCTTCTCAACTATCACTCTTTCCATCCGACGTTCATGAAACTCAACCTAGCGAAAAAAACTTCATCCAACGTGTGACACAACTCACCACTGATGGATCGTCCCAAAAAACATAACATTTTCCTGCACCTACATCAAAACAACTGCCCATCATCACTCATCAACAGGATGTTAAACCGCATCAATGGAAACATCTCTCATCAACCAACACAACATACCTCATCAATCGAAAATGGACCATTCAATCTGCCTCTTTCACCGCCGCCAATCATTCAACGAACCTCACCACCGCTGCTGCAATCTACACCTCCGCCACCCAATCCATCTGCACCGATCACCTCAACATACACCTTGTGAGGGTAAGATATATTAGGAATTGGACAATCGACTTTTAGAGTGCATTGATGACAGATATGCAAATATCGTATAACGGTTTGGTTGCCAACACCGACTAGTAAATAGCAGGCCACGACTTTGCCTCTTTCCTCGTGGCACAACGAACGGAGTAGCACGCGCGATAAGACAGCACACCCCGTGACGGATAGCTCGTTCGGCAGAACTGGGCCGTACATTTGGCGATCCTGCCAGTTTGTTCCTGGTTGGAAATAATTGTTTTGTAAGTATCTTGTGGGCGTGATTGGGACATTTTTTCATCGGTTTCAACTTGTAATATCGCAGACGCTATGGAAGAGCGTTAGATTGATAAATTTGCTCATCGGTTTCGACTTGTAATGTCGAAGACGCTCTGGAAGAGCGTCGGATTAAATGATTTGCGCATCGGATTCGACTTGTGATGTCGAAGACGCTCTGGAAGAGCGTCGGATTGATAAATTTGCTCATCGGTTTCGACTTGTAATGTCGAAGACGCTCTGGAAGAGCGTCGGATTAAATGATTTGCACATCGGTTTCGACTTGTGATGTCGAAGACGCTCTGGAAGAGCGTCGGATTAAATGATTTGCACATCGGTTTCGACTTGTGATGTCGAAGACGCTCTGGAAGAGCGTCGGATTGATAAATTTGCTCATCGGTTTCGACTTGTAATGTCGAAGACGCTCTGGAAGAGCGTCGGATTAAATGATTTGCACATCGGTTTCGACTTGTGATGTCGAAGACGCTCTGGAAGAGCGTCGGATTAAATGATTTGCACATCGGTTTCGACTTGTGATGTCGAAGACGCTCTGGAAGTCGTCGGATTGAATGATTTGTATATCGGATTCGACTTGTGATGTCGAAGACGCTGTGGGAAGCGTCGGAATGAATGATTTGCTCATCGGTTTGGACTTTTAGTGTCGAAGACGCTCTGGAAGAGCGTCGGATTAAATGATATGCACATCGGTTTCGACTTCTGATGTCGAAGACGCTGGTTTGACAAATGTGTTGTTTCTCAACGGTTTCGACTTAAAAAAGTTGAAGGCGCTCTGGAAGAGCGCCAGCATAAATGATTTGTTTTTCTTATCGGTGGTAGAGCGCTGGATTTAATGTTTTGGCTTGTGACTTCGCAGACGCTCTGGAAGAACGCCGAATAAAGTTATTTGTTTTCGCATTGGTTTGACCTACGAGTTAAAATGGAGAATTCTGGAGTAGCGCCGAAACAAATGATTCGTTTTATCATCGGTTTCCACTTGTAATGTCGAAGGTGCCAGATTGAATGATTTGTTTTTCTTGTCGGTTTCGATTAAACATGATTTGTTTTCGGAATAAATGATTTGTTTTCCCATCGGTTTTCTGCTTGGGTTGTGCTCTGGAAGAGTATCGGATTGTTGCAGCTTTTGATGGTGAAGGCTGGGTAGAAGAGGGGCGAATTCTTCGCGTCAAAGAAACGTTAATGCAGATCAGCAGAACACAACTATTCAAATTTGAATTTTACAGGTGTTGTGTGAGAGTACCGTACTTATTGGCTTGAGCTTGAAGGGCCAATACATAGTATGTTTGAAGAGCTACCGATATTGTTTTGATTTTCCCATTGGAAAGCCATCAAATTGTTTTGGATACGGTCTGCCGAATCGAATTCCATTGGTTTTGGATTGCAATGCTGGAACATTTGCAAAAAAAAAATTTATAGGAATACAGCTGGAGGATCATGAACCTGAAATAGTTGACATTTTCAAAATGTTAAAAAAGGGGTTTTCGGGTTCATACATTGGGTTTGAGTATCAGATTGCAAAATATAAAAATATAAAATATTTGAATTCCAATTTGAATTAGGATGTTTTTGATTATAGGAATTGAGTACGGATATCGGATACTGGATTGTAAAATTAGAAAAAATGCGACAACTATTTACTTGTTTATGAAAATCCTAAGTGGTTTTTTTTTCTCTTTTTTAGTAAGAGAAGAAGGGGAATGTGAGGGTAAGATATATTAGGAATTGGACAATCGACTGTTAGAGTGCATTGATGACAGATATGCAAATATCGTATAACGGTTTGGTTGCCAACACTGACTAGTAAATAGCAGGCCACGACTTTGCCTCTTTCCTCGTGGCACAACGAACGGAGTAGCACGCGCGATAAGACAGCACACCCCGTGACGGATAGCTCGTTCGGCAGAACTGGACCGTACACACCTCATCTCTATGCAACGTCGACATTTCATAGATTTTATTTCAATTTGTGTGTCTTGTCTTGAAACTGTTGAGTTGATTTTAGAAATTGTTTTAAATTTAGTAGGGATAGTCAAAATATGTTAATGTAAACCTTGTTTATGTAAAAGTTATTTATGTAAAAAAATGTAATTGGAAAATTTTATAATGTAAAAATTGTGTAAATCTTAAATTGTTAATGTGAGAAATGTAAAATAAAATAATGGGCAAGTATAGGAATGAATGGATGATGATGATCAACTGTGGTAACTGTGGTATAAAAGGAGGAGAATGACATGTTGGTCGACATGGAATCGACATGGAAGGAGTGGATAAGGATAATGGAAGCATGAACGGTTGGGCGGGAAAACTCGATGGAAAAGGAAAAGGTCTGCATACCTCTAGGGTACAGATTACTAGTCATTAGGAAATTAGCGCCCGTCCAAGTAAGCCGAGAGTGAGAGTGCCTCTGTTGTGCCTCAGTGAATTTTAAATAGAAGTGAACGACATCTTGTGGCCCCTAATAGTTCGTTCAGGTAACTTGGACTACCAGAAAATCACGGAGGAAGAGTTTTAAACCATTCTGGTCCATAGGACCTTTTGTTCGTTTATTTCATTCTAGATTAGCGACCTCACGCAGCACGATCGACCGAGTCAACGTCCGCGTTGGATCTCGGTCTAACCATCAAGGATTTCTGACACAGTTCCGCCGGAGAGAACCCTTCTCGGCATGGCCAATATGGTCTCGTCCGTGGTCCGTTGATTGCGTCAACGAAGGGTACGCCAAAGTTTTCTCAAAAGCGTCCTTGCGAGTGGCAAGCTGCCATTTCGACCATTCAAGGCAACCTCGACCTCGCCATTGCCCTGAGCCGTTCAAGTCACCAACCCGCCATCTTCCTACCAAGCCGCCGTCGACCACCAACTCACCTGCTGCTGCGAGCGCTCGCCAACGTCGTCCAATAGCACCACCGATTACCAGAAAATCACCCAACATAGATTTCAAAGTGCAATGGCCCAATAAATTAGATTCCTACTAACTAGCTACAAATAAACTGCCATAGTAATTTTACACAAAATAACAATAAATTAATTCCACAGTTTGTACACCCGCTGTTCGGCGTAGCCCTCCGAATTACCCTGTAGCATGCCGGCCCTGCGACACAGCTCAGGGGTCTCATGTTACTGAGCTATTGACCGGGAGTTGTTGATCCGCCTTGAGGCTTGAGAGCAAGCTCGTAAGTGTAAGATAGTTTCAACTCCAAGATCACATCCATCCTTTTCGAGAAATTTATCGATCCATGTTAAACATCCATATGCTAACAACAACCATTTCCAGCATCCTGAAAAAAGACTAGAAGAACGTTAAACTCGCCAGAAGAAACTTCAAAACAACAAATCCTTGCTGAAACTAGTAAACGATCCCGTCCTGCCATATGACCAACACAACGTCATATATGTATTGCATCCCGTGTAACGATTGTGAACAGGTTTATATTGGTATGACCACCAACCAGCTTAAAAAACGTATCAGTGGTCATAAATCCGATGTAAACAAGATCACCAACATTCCAGAAAACATCACACACGCTAAAACAGCTCTCTCCCAACATATGTTCCTTGGAGTCAATTCTAAAATAGCACTGATGTGGAAGGTCTCAAAATAACCTATGCAGGTATATTGCACACCATTAAAACGACATCCTCTCGCAGAGAAAAATCAGATAACCACCCCACTGTAGACAACAGAAGTCAATTGCAACATTCAATAACCGAATTTTTATAGCAACTACCGTTATCTTCAAATGAACCGTTGAACATTGATTAGTCCAGTCTGTTTGTGTAGTGCAAGTCTTCTAAAATAGCAGTGTTTTCAAAGTCCTTAATCGTCCAAACTAAATGTTTAAATTGTAAGCCAAAGTGTAAAGTTCATGATGCTTAAAATTAACTATGTTTCCATGTGTTAATTTTTTTAGAATTACTAGAAGCCCTCCCTACTTAAAAACGGCAAACCAAAAAACGAAAAACGGTAGACAGTGTAGGTCATTTTTTAATATGTTTTATATATCATGTTATGCACTTTCCATGTTCATGTCCTTTTAGTTCACCCTTGAAAAAGGCCAAAATAAAAGGCCGAAACGTCGGGCAAAACAAAACACATCGTTTTGAATACATAAGACTGAGAAAGCAAAAAAAAAAATTAGAACAAATCTTTATGGAAAATTCTTGTTTTATAATTGCAATTTTTGATATAAAAAGTTCTAATTTATTTTTGTTTTGTGGGAAATTCTTAATTGAACGCGCACTTAAAATACACTGGAGTGTATTTTCAGCGCGCGCGCTCCTGTGGCAATGGCGTGCATTTTTTTAACAGTTTGACATGACATTTAGAAAATTCATATATCTCTCTTTTAAGTTGAACTTACTTAGTTTGGATTAATTCAAAAAGCAGATTTTTTTGCACTGAGGACAACACTGTTTCCAATGTTTGAATTTCTTTTTTCGTGGTCCTACCGTATTTGGTTTGTAGGACGAAAATCTATCTAAACTAGGGAACGCCCTGGCCCGACAGTTGCTGAATGTTCAGTCGCATGGTTCTCTCAGTTAGAGTGGATATTGTGCATTTAGACCAAAACTGTTAGTATGACGCTGATGAACTGGCAGCAAGGCCCACTTCCGACGAGATTCACACGGTAAAATAAAATAAATATGCAGCACTGCACGGAATTATCTGTCACAAAATCGAGCTTGTTTTGTCGCTGACAACGTCGCTGGCACCAAATTGAAGTTCGGAAGTCGATTTCCACACTTCCGAACGCTCTTCCGACGATGTATTGGTAACAAACTCAAATTTTGTTCTGACGTTCATGATGTCGGAAGTAGGTTCGGAAGTAAAACGTCGGAAGTCGGAATACAATTTAGTGCTGGCGACACAATAGTTGAACTTCGAATGGTCCTCACGTCAATGCTATCTGAGGAATGCCAACCTTCCACAAAAAAACCCAGATTAATCCACCTACAGTGAGATTTTGACCCTTCCTTAGTTATAAGGAAATTTTTCCAGACTCCAGTATTTAAAACGAGATAAAACTACTCAGCTTCCCACGGCGATTTACTGTGAAAGTGACAAAATAATTGCCTACTCAAAGGCGGATGTCATGGGTTGAGTAACAACTCAACGAATGATAACGTACTGTACTTCATGCTGCCTATCTATAAGGCGCTCGTTGGATTGAATAGCTATTGTGACATGGTTAGTTACAATCGTAACGCTGATTGCATATATTGTACTCGTGATTTCCAGAGACCTCGATATTAATTAATCCAGAACTAACTTAATCAGTCATTGATCTGAGCGAAACTCAATAGCGTCCAATAATAACATATATTTCGTTTAACTAATTTTTAAGGTATTAAACAAGTCAAGTTTTACCAAATTAGCAATCCAATTTGGTAAAACTTGACTTGTTTAATACCTTAAAAATGAGTTAGATTTATATGGTAATAAATTTCAGAATTTGCACACATACGCACACATACATACATATAAGTAGTCTATTAGTGTCTCAAAACATGCTCACATTTGTTATCTAGCTTCCACTGAAGAAATTTTTGAAATCCCTTTCAATTTTTACGTTTTTGCTTTTCTGAAAAAAATTTTTGTACATGCTTCTATATGTTCCTCAATTTAAATCATTTGTTTCTTTAAAACAAATCAGAAAAATAGGCATATTTCCATATCATATCATTTGTTATAATTATATTTTCAATATTAAAGTAAATTTGTTTCAAATGCCATACATTTTATTTGATAATTCACGAGATTTCTTAAAAGATTAATACGTAACACACCTGCGTAACGCATACGAAGTGAAATTATAGACACTTCCGAAGGAAGGGTCAAAACATGTTCGATGTGAGAACACGAACCTCAATTTGGGTGTCTCCAGGTGTCCATTCGAACATTCTTCCGTGCAAAATAGGTGCGGCAAAATTGACTAACCTCCGGTCGTTGTCATTAATTGTTCCTTGGAAGCTCTTTTTCTCCAATGACTCGCAAAAGAACACTTCCCTTCGGACCTGTGCATTGTGTCACTGATGATGAGCTTCACTAAGAAAGGAAAGCGACAAGTGAGGAATAAGAAATGAGTGGTGTGACGTTATTGCTTAGAAGTGAGATGTGATAAGCAAAGAAGAAGGTAGAAGGAAAAAGGGAGGAGACAGATGAAAGAAAGAAGAAAAATAAAAAAATAAGGAAGAAGGAAGAAGAAGGAAGAAAAAAGGAAGAAAGAAGAAGAAAGAAAATAATAAGATCAAGAAGCGAGAGAGAAGAAGGAAAAGGGAAGGAAAATTAAAGCTGGAAGAAGAAAGAAGAAGGACCAAAGAAGAAGGGACAAAGAAGAAGGAAGAAGATAAAAGGAAGAAAGAAAAAAGAAGAACGAAGAAAGAAAAAGAAGAAGGAAAAATGATGAAAGAAGAAGTAAGATGGATGGAAGAAGAAAGAAAAGGTAGAGAGAAGAAGGAAGAAGGGAAAAAATAAAGGAAGAGGGAAGAAGAAAAAAGGAAAGAGGGAAAATGAAAAAAAAGAAGAACAAAAAATTAACAAGAATATAAAAATTATAAAAGAAAATGTTCAAAAATGGAGAAAGAGGAATAAGAGAAAAAAGGAAGTACGAAGGTGGGTGAAGGCAGAAGATAGAGGAAAAAAGGATGAATAAAGGAGGAAAAAGGAAGAGGGAAGAAAAATGAAGCAAGAAGATAGAAGATAAAAGATAGAGGAAAGAAGGAAGAAGGAATAAGCAAAAAGAAAGCAGGAAGAACGCAGAAAGAAAAGGAAGAGTGAAGGAGAAATAAAGAAGAAAAACTGAAAAAAGAAAGATGGATACGGCAGAAAAAAAGGTAGTAAGTAAAAGAAAGAATGAAGAAGGACGATGGAAAAAGGAAGAAGAAGGAAGAACAAAAGAATAAAAAAAAGAAAATAAAATATTGAAAATAAAGAAAGGAAAAAAATATTCTTTCCTCACTTTTAAATATCCGTGTCACATTTCTCGCTTCTCTTATTTTACATTCCACTTCTCACTTTTTAGTTCCCAATTCTCACTTCGCCCAATTCTCAACACGCAGATGCGATCAGTTATCGGCCTGGTGGGCTGCAGAATTGATACATCTTTGTAATATCATCTGCTATTCTCGTAAGCACTTTCTTTGCACCAAGTCATGCGAGGACAAATTGTATCTTATGATGATGGATTGTTTGCTCAGCATTCGAGGAATTGTTTAACAGTTTCAACTCCAATATACAGTTCACCCACGAGACAGAAGAGAATAGGCGTCTTCCGTACTTGGATATGGTCTTAGTCCGCCTCTCAGATCAATCCATCCGAACTGAATGGTATTACAAACCAATGGCATCTGGTCGTTTCCTGGATTTTCATTCATGTCATCCTCTCCACATGAAAATGAATATGGTGATCAACTTCATCGGGCGTGTCAGAAAATTGAGCACTAATCATTCTCAATCTACAATAAACTCCATAATCGACCAACAATTAAAAACGAATCATTATCCCAGATCACTACGACACTGTTTAATAAACCAACAGGCTCAAACGAACAGGAACGATTGTGCAAACAACGGGGAAGTCATGTACAAGTCTATGATCTACGTGAACAACTTGACGGATCGTATAGCTAAAACTTTTAAGAATGATTTTCCCAACACTACATTGGCAATGAGGAACGAGTACACCATCAGAAGTTTGTTCACGCATACTAAAGATCGCATACCAGAACAGTCTCGTAGTAATGTGATCTACAGGATTCCTTGTGGAGACTGTGATGCGAGTTATGTTGGGCTAACAACCAATAGCCTAAAAACAAGGTTGAGTCATCACAAGAGCGATACAAGAAAACTAGACAAACTCATTGACAACATCGAATCACACAACAACGACGACAATTACAACAGCTATGAACTCGGCCGACTAAAAGAGAAAACTGCTCTTTTACTGCATTCGGCCGATTACAACCATCGTTTCGATTTCGATAGATCGGAGATAATGGACCACCATCGAAGATTCTCCGCTCTTCCCGTTCTGGAAATGTGTCATATTATCAACACTGACAAAACGGTAAACAAACGAAGCGATTGCGACAGTTTAAGTACAACGTATGCAGGAATTTTACACACACTGAAAACAAGAAATAGAACAGATAACCGTAGAACACAAAACCAGACAAACACCAACAATAATGATAATGACACTCAATAGATAGAGACATCAAATTACACACATCATCTAGACACTCATGACATTTTTTAAAATAGATAATTACAAAATGACAGTTGAAAACGAATATTACTGACTATCAGCAGAGTAGTGAATAAGCACCCAGGTTTTTCATAAATTTAAGTCCCAATATTTTGTTAAATGTTAGTAATTGTCATTAATATGTTGCATTGTATAGTGATGAATGTTTAACTGTTAATTGTTTTAGGAAATTGACGATATTTGTTAATGTTTTTATGACAATCAGTGAGCTCAACAAACCACCTGACACAAAGCGATATTTTCTGTAAGTTTTGTGCTATTTGTATGTCATCTCATAATTGTTTGTAATCTGCCAATTTTTTTTAATAGAACCCTTGAAAAAGATGGAATAAACCATTGAAACGTCGGGCGTAGAAGAAATATGTCGTTTTAATAGCCAGTAAAGACTGAAAGCCAAAAAAATGTATTAGTAAAATTCAAACAGTCGAGAGCCTATTAAGTAATAAATAAGATGGCGCACTATGACAATATCAATTTCTATCAAAATATTGGCATTGAATACGTAGTGGTTACATTATTGTAATACAATCTTCTACATGTTGTACAAATGTCCATCCTGTTTTTAAAAACTGAAATCAAATTTTAATTGTAAATGATGTCCAAGGTAGGCCTTTGATTGACTACAAAAGATACTAACTACTAACTAAGTAACGGTTGCAATTCTGAAACATGACAAACATATCTGCAGTTGTTCAATTTGTAGGATTTCAAAAGTTTATTTTTGTCCATAGACGGATTCCACAAAGGAATAAACTGGCATTCCTGCTAGCAAGACACGCTATCATCTGCTATCAAAACTATCTTAACACCACCAAGTGAAACTTCCACCGCAGATCAGCGGCAGAGAGGAAACCCATTTGAGTTTTCTTTTGTACCGACACTAACTACTTTTCATCTTGAATTTCCCATCTACCCTATCATTAAGCCAACCGAACGGCCAGAAGTCATCCCTTGTCGCATCAGCCAGCCGAAGACAACACATCCCATTCAGTGCGTTTCGTTTATCAGCGCCCGGTAATCTCTATAATAAATATAAATTAATGTTTATATTTGCTTTACACTTGACTTGCCCGTTTCGGTGAAAAGGTAGAGCGAGCTGCTTTCCCTGTTACCAGTGCAGTGCAAGACTGGACCACACCCCCCCTCCGGATCTTGACACAAACAAATGGCCATCCAAAGTGACGACTTTCTTGAAGAAAGTTGCACAAGTGGAAGATTGAGTGCCACGGAGAGGGCACGCCACGGCAACCTTCGTCAAACTGCTCACTCGACCGGTGCTGGTACCAGTCCATTTGGAACGTAAGAAAAGGGGTTTATCTAAATGCAAAAACTTTTCCCGTAAAATCCGGTGAAGAGGCTGGAAGGTAGATATCTATGGCTGGACTGGCGGGATTCGCCTTTGATTGTGCTGGTACATGTACGGAGGACGAAAGGTTGAAGAACTATTTGAGTTGTGCTGAGACTTGAGGGCACTAGACTTAGTTTACTGACGTGTAGCAGCATCTTCAAGTAGTGTGATCAAATTCAATTAACAGTAACATATTCTCTGATAGAGGACTTCTACTGAAGCGTGAATAGGACTGGGGGGGTATTAGTTTTCGGTGCGTTTGAACTAATGGTTCTGTAATTGCACGAGATTGTGTAGGCGAAGAACTTCTTGAAATAATATTTAGTGTACAGAAGGGTTTTTGTTGTATTTATTACCCCCAGACAGTTTAACGGAAAACGACATACTTCCATGCCTACAGGAAAGTTGAAAAAAGCTTAATCTGAATATATTCAAACCTGAAACAAAATTCCTTTAGCATGTCTGATTTGTAGCCGCAGGTATCATCAATAACGGGCTATGAAAGTCTTTTGTACAAGTGTATAATGTTTTATGGTAGGATCGTATTGGTTCCAATTCTGTGGGAATATTTTAATTTCCCTCGGAAAATCCAAGGGTAGATAATTTTTCAAAAATAAAACTCATTTAAAGTCACTTTACATAGTTTTAAAGGTTGACATTCGACAATCTGTAAAAAGAAAGTCAGATCATCTGACTTTCTTTTTGCAGATGTACCAATTAAATAATCCCAGTTTTTTTGCTCAAGCATGTACTTCAACAATGAAAGAGCACCAATAATAATAATTATGAGTTAATTTTTTTAATGTTGAAGAAGTGCCTTGTAAAACAAGCATTCGATTAAAAATGCCTACGTCACAAAATTTTCATAAGCTTGCAAGCAATGATTACAATTTGTAACATCCATCATTTATTGACATGTTATGATAAACTGAATTGCCTTACACTTCATCCCGAACGTGTAGGTCTCAGACTTGAGTAAAACTGGCACAACAAGGGAAAATATTACCGATCATTATTCTTTATTATAATAAGCAGCCTCCGACTGGAGTCCCCCGCACCCCATCACCCAGACCCGATCTCCAGAGATTTAACCATTTTTCACGTCACATCACTTGTCACCGGGCGCGCGCGTATAGCACCTTGTTATTGTCTTTCCCTTTTTATCGGGGATCGTTCCACTTTTAATCGAATTTCATGTCCCACGGAAGTCAGTGGCAACAAGACAGCCACCACCTTGCAGCGCGCGGCTGCAACCCAACCCGAGCGAAGACCAGACGCGAGAGGTGTCAATTTTTCACCGAATCAATTTATTACCGGATTAGCGTCAGTTTACTACTTGTTACAACATAAAGAGACTTCCGCGGAGCTGAAGTCCCGTCCCGATGCCCGAGGCAGCGTGAAATTGGCGACGTTTATTGATTCCCAGCCAGCCAAAAGCAAGCTCACACGGTAGTCCGTCGGTTGTCGTCGTCGTCGTCGTTGTCGTCATCGGTTGACACTTAAGCCTGGCCGGGAGAAGATAAGTTTTCTAAAGTATGGATTTTCCACTCGGAATGGCCGTAGATTGACGGTGGTTTTCCATCAGCGACAGGCCAGGACACGGTGGATCTATTTGTCATGCAACCGTTTTGACAGGTGCTCGTTACCAACCAAGGAACAAAGTCAGTTTTTGGTGTAATCCCGGTAGAGTGATTGTTTTATGGTTTAGCTTCCGATTGGGGAGAGTCCGGTGAAGGATTTATAGTCTTCGTCAGGTTCTAAATTGATAAATGTTGTGCTTCAACATCTCTCAAAATGCTTACAACTTCTTCAAGCAAAACAACAAACCTTTAATCACTCAACAAAATTTAATTACTAATTTCCAACAAATGTTTTGCATGAATTTAATTAATTACACTTCATCGCAGCTTCTCCATCCGGCGACGCAGAACCTTAGTTCGCACTTGAAACAAATGCTTTATAACGGGAACCCCTTTCCAGGATGTGGCACCTTTGCATGCATCTTTTTCATAGGAAGCAGCATCTTCATTTGCATAAAATCCTTCCAGACTTCGTCAGCACTTTTTTGCCTTGTGGTGGATGTTGCCTTACGTTCTGAAACAGGGTCGGCTGACGAATGATTATTCAATTTTGGATTGGATTTGGATTGGATTGAACACGGATTAAATTTGGATAAGATTTGTATTAAATTTAGATTGGATTTGAATAGGATTTGGGTTGGATTTGGATTGGATTTGAATTAAATTTGGATTGGATTTGGATAAGATTTGAATTGGATTTGGATTGGATCTGGATTGGATTTTTGCATTTGGATTGGATTTGGATTGGATTTGGATTTGGTTTGGACTTGGATTTGATTTGGATAGGATTTGGATTTGATTTGGATTGTATTTGGATTGGATTTGAATTTGATTTGGATAGGATTTGGATTGGATTTGGATTGGTTGTGTTGGTTGTATTGGTTTGGATTGGTTTGGATTGGTTTGGATTGGTTGGATTGAATTTGGATTGGTTTGGATTGGTTTGGATTGGTTTGGATTGGTTTGGATTGGTTTGGATTGGTTTGGATTGGTTTGTATTGGTTTGTATTGGTTTGTATTGGTTTGGATTGGTTTGGATTGGTTTGGTTGGTTTGATTGGATCTGGATTGGTTTTGCGTTTGGATTGAATTTGGATTGGTTTGGATTGGTTTGGATTGGTTTGGATTGGTTTGGATTGGTTTGGATTGGTTTGGATTGGTTTGGTTGGTTTGGATTGGTTTGGATTGGTTTGGATTGGTTTGGTTGGTTTGGATTGGTTTGGATTGGTTTGGATTGGTTTGGATTGGTTTGGATTGGTTTGGATTGGTTTGGTTGGTTTGGATTGGTTTGGATTGGTTTGGATTGGTTTGGATTGGTTTGGTTGGATTTGGATTGGTTTGGATTGGTTTGGATTGGTTTGGATTGGATTTGGATTGGTTTGGGTTGGTTGGATAAGATTTGAATTGGTTTGGATTGGATCTGGTTGGTTTTTGCATTTGGATTGGTTTGGATTGGTTTGGATTTGATTTGGACTTGGTTTGGATTGGTTTGGATGGGATTTGGTTTGGTTTGGATTGGTTTGGATCGGTTTGATTGGTTGGATTAAATTTGGATTGGTTTGGATGGGTTTGTATTGGTTTGTGTTGGTTTGGATTGGTTTGGATTGGTTTGGATTGGTTTGGATTGGTTTGGATTGGTTTGGATTGGTTTGGATTGGTTTGGATTGGTTTGGTTGGTTTGGATTGGTTTGGATTGGTTTGGATTGGTTTGGTTGGTTTGGATTGGTTTGGTTGGTTTGGATTGGTTTGTATTGGTTTGGATTGGTTTGGATTGGTTTGGATTGGTTTGATTGGATCTGGTTGGTTTTTGCATTTTGGTTGAATTTGGATTGGTTTGGATTGGTTGGATTGGTTTGGTTGGTTTGGATTGGTTTGGATTGGTTTGGATTGGTTTGGATTGGTTTGGATTGGTTTGGATTGGTTTGGATTGGTTTGGATTGGTTTGGTTGGTTTGGATTGGTTTGGTTGGTTTGGATTGGTTTGGATTGGTTTGGATTGGATTTGGATTGGTTTGGATTGGTTTGGATTGGTTTGGTTGGTTTGGATTGGTTTGGATTGGTTTGGATTGGTTTGGTTGGTTTGGTTGGTTTGGATTGGTTTGGATTGTGTTTGGATTGGTTTGGTTTGGTTTGGATGGGTTTAAGTTGGTTTGGTTTGGTTTGGATTGGTTTGGATTGGTTTGGATTGGTTTGGATTGGTTTGGATTGGTTTGGATTGGTTTGGATTGGTTTGGTTTGGTTTGGACTTGGTTTGGTTTGGATGGGTTTGGATTGTGTTTGGATTGGATTTGGATTGGTTTGGATTGGATTTGGTTTGGTTTGGATAGGTTTGGATTGGTTTGGGATTGGTTTGGATTGGTTTGGTTTGGTTTGGACTTGGTTTGGTTTGGATGGGATTTGGTTGATTTGGTTGTATTTGGATTGGTTTGGTTTGATTTGGATGGGATTTGGTTTGGATTGGTTTAAATTGGTTTGGTTTGATTTGGATTGGTTTGGATTGGTTTGGATTGGTTTGGATTGGTTTGGATTGGTTTGGATTGGTTTGGATTGGTTTGGATTGGTTTGGATTGGTTTGGATGGGATTTGGTTTGGTTGGATTGGTTTGGATCGGTTTTGTTGGTTTGGATTAAATTTGGATTGGTTTGGATTGGTTTGGATTGGTTTGGATTGGTTTGGATTGGTTTGGATGGGTTTGGTTTGGTTTGGATTGGTTTGGATCGGTTTGGATTGGTTTGGATTGGTTTGGATTGGTTTGGATTGGTTTGGATTGGTTTGGATTGGTTTGGATTGGTTTGGATTGGTTTGGATTGGTTTGGTTGGTTTGGATTGGTTTGGATTGGTTTGGTTGGTTTGGATTGGTTTGGTTGGTTTGGATTGGTTTGGATTGGTTTGGATTGGTTTGGATTGGTTTGGATTGGTTTGGATTGGTTTGGATTGGTTTGGATTGGTTTGGATTGGTTTGGATTGGTTTGGATTGGTTTGGATTGGTTTGGATTGGTTTGGATTGGTTTGGTTGGTTTGGTTGGTTTGGATTGAACTTGGTTGGTTTGGATTGGATCTGGATTGGTTTTGCGTTTGGATTGGATTGGATTGGTTTGGATTGGTTTGGATTGGTTTGGTTGGTTTGGATTGGTTTGGTTGGTTTGGTTGGTTTGGATTGGTTTGGATTGGTTTGGTTGGTTTGGATTGGTTGGATTGGTTTGGATTGGTTTGGATTGGTTTGGATTGGTTTGGATTGGTTTGGTTGGTTTGGTTGGATTGGTTTGGTTGGTTTGGATTGGTTTGGGTTGGTTTGGTTGGTTTGGATTGGTTTGGTTGGTTTGGATTGGTTTGGTTGGTTTGGATTGGTTTGGATTGGTTTGGTTGGTTTGGATTGGTTTGGATTGGTTTGGATTGGTTTGGATTGGTTTGGTTGGTTTGGATTGGTTTGGATTGGTTTGGATTGGTTTGGATTGGTTTGGATTGGTTTGGATTGGTTTGGATTGGTTTGGATTGGTTTGGTTGGTTTGGATTGGTTTGGATTGGTTTGGATTGGTTTGGGTTGGTTTGGTTGGTTTGGATTGGTTTGGTTGGTTTGGATTGGTTTGGATTGGTTTGGATTGGTTTGGATTGGTTTGGATTGGTTTGGGTTGGTTTGGATTGGATGTGGGTTTGGTTTGGATAGGATGAGTTGGATCTGGATTGGTTTGGATTGGTTTGGATTGGTTTGGATTGGTTTGGATTGGTTTGGTTGGTTTGGTTGGTTTGGATTGGTTTGGATTGGTTTGGATTGGTTTGGATTGGTTTGGATTGGTTTGGATTGGTTTGGATTGGTTTGGATTGGTTTGGATTGGTTTGGTTGGTTTGGATTGGTTTGGTTGGTTTGGATTGGTTTGGATTGGTTTGGTTGGTTTGGATTGGTTTGGATTGGTTTGGATTGGTTTGGATTGGTTTGGTTGGTTTGGATTGGTTTGGATTGGTTTGGATTGGTTTGGTTGGTTTGGATTGGTTTGGATTGGTTTGGATTGGTTTGGATTGGTTTGGATTGGTTTGGATTGGTTTGGATTGGTTTGGTTGGTTTGGATTGGTTTGGATTGGTTTGGATTGGTTTGGATTGGTTTGGATTGGTTTGGTTTGGTTTGGTTTGGTTGGATTGGTTTGGATTGGTTTGGATTGGTTTGGTTGGTTTGGTTGGTTTGGATTGGTTTGGATTGGTTTGGATTGGTTTGGATTGGTTTGGTTGGATCTGGATTGGTTTGGATTGGTTTGGATTGGGTTTGGATTGGTTTGGATTGGTTTGGATTGGTTTGGATTGGTTTGGTTGGTTTGGTTTGGATTGGATTGGTTTTTGCGTTTGGATTGGTTTTGTTTGGATTGGTTTGGATTGGTTTGGTTTGGATTGGTTTGGATTGGATTTGGATTGGGTTGGATTGGTTTGGATTGGTTTGGTTGGTTTGGATTGGTTTGGATTGGTTTGGTTGGTTTGGATTGGTTTGGATGGGTTTGGTTGGTTTGGATTGGTTTGGTTTGGTTTGGATAAGATTTGGATTGGTTTGGATTGGTTTGGATTGGTTTGGATTGGTTTGGATTGGTTTGGATTGGTTTGGTTTGGTTTGGACTTGGTTTGATTTGGATGGGATTTGGTTTGATTTGGATTGTATTTGGATTGGTTTGGTTTGATTTGGATGGGATTTGGTTTGATTTGGATTGGTTTAAATTGGTTTGGATTGGTTTAATTTGGATTGGTTTGGTTGGATTTGGATTGGTTTGGATTGGTTTGGATTGGTTTGGATTGGTTTGGATTGGTTTGGATTGGTTTGGATGGGATTTGGTTTGATTTGGTTGGTTTGGATCGGTTTTGATTGGTTTGGATTGGTTTGGATTGGTTTGGATTGGTTTGATGGTTTGGATTGGTTTGGATTGGTTTGGATTGGTTTGGATTGGTTTGGATTGGTTTGGATTGGTTTGGATTGGTTTGGATTGGTTTGGTTGGTTTGGATTGGTTTGGATTGGGTTTGGATTGGATGTGGATTGGTTTGGATTGGTTTGGATTGGTTTGGATTGGTTTGGATGGTTTGGATTGGTTTGGATGGGGTTTGGATTGGTTTGGATTGGTTTGGATTGTGTTGGTTGGATTGGTTTGGATTGGTTTGGATTGGACTTGGATTGGTTTGCGTTGGATGTGGATTGGTTTGGATTGGTTTGGATTGACTTGGTTTGGATTGGTTGGATTGGTTTGATGGGTTTGGATTTGGTTTGGATTGGTTTGGATTGGTTTGGATTGGTTTGGATTGGTTTGGATTGGAATTGGATTGGTTTGGTTGGTTTGGATTGGTTTGGATTAGATTTGGATTGGTTTGGTTGGTTTGGGTTGGTTTGGATTGGTTTGGATTGGTTTGGATTGGTTTGGATTGGTTTGGATTGGTTTGGATTGGTTTGGATTGGTTTGGTTGGTTTGGATTGGTTTGGTTGGTTTTTATGGTTTGGTTGGTTTGGATTGGTTTGGATTGGTTTGGTTGGTTTGGATTGGTTTGGATTGGTTTGGTTGGTTTGGATTGGTTTGGATTGGTTTGGATTGGTTTGGTTGGTTTGGATTGGTTTGGATTGGTTTGGTTGGTTTGGTTGGTTTGGATTGGTTTGGATGGGTTTGGATTGGTTTGGTTGGTTTGGTTGGTTTGGATTGGTTTGGATTGGTTTGGTTGGTTTGGATTGGATTGGTTTGGATTGGTTTGGATTGGTTTGGTTGGTTTGGATTGGTTTGGATTGGTTTGGTTGGTTTGGATTGGTTTGGTTGGTTTGGATTGGTTTGGATTGGTTTGGTTGGTTTGGATTGGTTTGGTTGGTTTGGATTGGTTTGGTTGGTTTGGATTGGTTTGGATTGGTTTGGTTGGTTTGGATTGGTTTGGATTGGTTTGGTTGGTTTGGTTGGTTTGGATTGGTTTGGTTGGTTTGGATTGGTTTGGATTGGTTTGGATTGGTTTGGTTGGTTTGGTTGGTTTGGATTGGTTTGGTTGGTTTGGATTGGTTTGGATTGGTTTGGATTGGTTTGGTTGGTTTGGATTGGTTTGGATTGGTTTGGTTGGTTTGGATTGGTTTGGATTGGTTTGGATTGGTTTGGTTGGTTTGGATTGGTTTGGATTGGTTTGGTTGGTTTGGATTGGTTTGGTTGGTTTGGATTGGTTTGGATTGGTTTGGATTGGTTTGGTTGGTTTGGATTGGTTTGGGTTGGTTTGGATTGGTTTGGATTGGTTTGGATTGGTTTGGGTTGGTTTGGATTGGTTTGGATTGGTTTGGTTGGTTTGGATTGGTTTGGATTGGTTTGGATTGGTTTGGATTGGTTTGGATTGGTTTGGATTGGTTGGATTGGTTTGGTTGGTTTGGATTAGACTTGGATTGGTTTGCATTGGATGTGGATTGGTTTGGTTGGTTTGGATTGACTTGGTTTGGATTGGTTTGGATTGGTTTTGATGGGTTTGGTTTGGATTGGTTTGGATTGGTTTGGTTGGTTTGGATTGGTTTGGTTGGTTTGGATTGGTTTGGTTGGTTTGGATTGGTTTGGTTGGTTTGGATTGGTTTGGATTGGTTTGGTTGGTTTGGATTGGTTTGGATTGGTTTGGATTGGTTTGGTTGGTTTGGATTGGTTTGGATTGGTTTGGTTGGTTTGGATTGGTTTGGTTGGTTTGGTTGGTTTGGTTTGGATTGGTTTGGTTGGTTTGGATTGGTTTGGATTGGTTTGGATTGGTTTGGATTGGTTTGGTTGGTTTGGATTGGTTTGGTTGGTTTGGATTGGTTTGGTTGGTTTGGTTGGTTTGGATTGGTTTGGTTGGTTTGGATTGGTTTGGTTGGTTTGGATTGGTTTGGTTGGTTTGGTTGGTTTGGTTCCATTTGGATTGGTTTGGATTGGACTTGGATTGGTTTGGATTGGTTTGGTTTGGAATGGTTTGGATGGAATTTGGATTGGTTTGGATTGGTTTGGATTGGTTTGGATTGGTTTGGTTGGTTTGGTTTGGTTTGGTTGGTTTGGTTGGTTTGGATTGGTTTGGTTGGTTTGGTTGGTTTGGATTGGTTTGGTTGGTTTGGTTGGTTTGGTTGGTTTGGTTGGTTTGGTTGGTTTGGATTGGATTCGGATTGGTTTGGATTGGATTGTGTTTGGTTTGGATTGGGTTTGGTTTGGTTTATGTTGGTTTGGTTGGTTTGGATTGGTTTGGATGGTTGGGGTTGGTTTGGATGGGTTTGGATTGGTTTGGATTGGTTTGGGTTGTGTTGGGTTGGATTGGTTTGGATTGGTTGGATTGGACTTGGATTGGTTTGGATTGGTTTGGTTGGTTTGGATTGGTTTGGATTGGATTGGTTTGGATTGGTTTGGTTGGATTTTGATGGGTTTGGTTTGGATTGGTTTGGATTGGTTTGGATTGGTTTGGATTGGTTTGGATTGGTTTGGTTGGTTTGGTTGGTTTGGTTGGTTTGGATTGGTTTGGTTGGTTTGGATTGGTTTGGTTGGTTTGGATTGGTTTGGATTGGTTTGGTTGGTTTGGTTGGTTTGGTTGGTTTGGATGGGTTTGGATTGGTTTGGATTGGTTTGGATTGGTTTTTATGGGGTTGGTTTGGATTGGTTTGGATTGGTTTGGATTGCGTTTGGATTGGTTTGGATTGGTTTGGATTGGTTTGGTTGGTTTTGGTTGGTTTGGATTGGTTTGGTTGGTTTGGATTGGTTTGGTTGGTTTGGATTGGTTTGGATTGGTTTGGATTGGTTTGGATTGGTTTGGTTTGGTTCCATTTGGATTGGTTTGGATTGTTGGGTTGGATTGGTTTGGATTGGTTTGGATTAGACTTGGATTGGTTTGGATTGGATGTGGATTGGTTTGGATTGGATTTGGATTGGTTTGGATTGGTTTGGATTGGTTGGTTTGGATTGGTTTGGATTGGTTTGATGGGATTTGGTTTGGATTGGTTTGGTTGGTTTGGATTGGTTTGGATTGGTTTGGATTGGTTTGGATTGGTTTGGATTGGTTTGGATTGGTTTGGTTGGTTTGGATTGGTTTGGTTGGTTTGGATTGGTTTGGATTGGTTTGGTTGGTTTGGATGGGGTTTGGATTGGTTTGGTTGGTTTGGTTGGTTTTTATGGATTGGTTTGGATTGGTTTGGTTGGTTTGGTTGCGTTTGGATTGGTTTGGATTGGTTTGGATTGGTTTGGATTGGTTTTTGGTTGGTTTGGATTGGTTTGGTTGGTTTGGATTGGTTTGGTTGGTTTGGATTGGTTTGGATTGGTTGGGTTGGTTTGGTTGGTTTGGATTGGTTTGGATTGGTTTGGTTGGTTTGGATTGGTTTGGTTGGTTTGGATTGGTTTGGTTGGTTTGGATTGGTTTGGTTGGTTTGGATTGGTTTGGATTGGTTTGGTTTGGTTCCATTTGGATTGGTTTGGATTGGTTTGGATTGGTTTGGATTGGTTTGGTTGGTTTGGATGGTTTGGATGGGATTTGGATTGGTTTGGTTGGTTTGGTTGGTTTGGATTGGTTTGGATTGGTTTGGTTTGGACTTGGATTGGTTGGATTGGTTTGGATTGGTTTGGATTGGTTTGGATTGGTTTGGATTGGTTTAAGTTGGTTTGGATTGGTTTGGTTTGGAATGGTTTGGTTTGGATGGATTTGGATTGGTTTGGATTGGTTTGGATTGGTTTGGTTGGTTTGGTTTGGATTGGTTTGGATTGAATTGGTTGGTTTGGATTGGTTTGGATTGGTTCGTGTTGGTTTGGATTGGTTTGGATTGGATTCGTGTTGGTTTGGATCTGGATTGGTTTGGATTGGTTTGGTTTGGATTGGTTTGGATTGGTTTGGTTGGAATTGGTTGGTTTGGATTGGTTTGGATTGGTTTGGATTGGTTTGGATTGGTTTGGTTGATTTGGATTGGATTTGGATTGGATTGGTTGGATTGGATTTGGATTGGATTTGGATTGGATTTGGATTGGATTTGGATTTGGATTGGATTTGGATTGGATTGGATTTGGATTGGATTTGGATTGGATTTGGATTGGATTTGGATTGGATTTGGACTGGATTTGGATTGGGTTTGGATTAGATTCGGATTGGATTTGGGCTGGATTTGGATAGGATTTGGGTTGGATTTGGATTGGATTTGGATTGGATTTAATTTGAAATTGGTTTGGATTTGGATAAGATTTGGATTGGATTTGGATTGGATCTGGTTGGTTTGGTTGGATTCCATTTGGATTGGTTGGATTGGACTTGGTTTGGATTGGTTGGTTTGGTTGGATTGGATTGGTTGGATTGGTTTGAATTGGATCTGGATTGGTTTAGATTGGTTTGGATTGGTTTGGATTGGTTTGAATTGGTTTGGTTTGGTTCTGTTTGGATTGGTTTGGATTGGACTTGGTTCGGATTGGTTTGAATTGGTTTGGATCGGTTTGATTGGATTTGGTTTCATTTGGATTGGTTTGGTTTGGTTTGGATTGGATTGGTTCGGATTGGTTTGGTTGGTTTAGATTGGTTGGTTGGTTTGGATTGGTTTAGTTGGATTAAGATTGGTTTGGTTGATTTGGATTGGATTGGACTGGTTGGATTGGTTTGGTTGGTTTGGTTTGGTTGGATTGCATTTGGTTGGTTTGGATTGGTTTGGATTGGACTTGGATTGGTTTGGATTGGTTTGGATTGGTTTGGTTGGTTTGGATCTGGTTTGATTGGTTTGGTTGCATTTAGATTGGTTTGGATTGGTTTGGATTGGATTGGATTGGTTTGGATTGGTTTGGATTGGTTTGGGTTTGATTTGGATTGGTTTGGATTGGTTTGGATTGGTTTGGATTGGTTTGGATTGGTTTGGATTGGTTTGGATTGGTTTGGTTGGTTTGGTTGGTTTGGATTGGATTTGGATTGGATTTGGATTTGATTTGGATTGGATTTGGATTGGATTTGGATTGGATTTGGATTGGATTTGGATTGGATTTGGATTGTATTGGAATTGGATTGGATTTGGATTGAATTTGGATTAGACTTGGATTGGATTTGGATTGGATGTGGATTGGATTTGGATTGGATTCGTATTGGATTTGGATTTGGATTGGATTTGGATTGGATTTGGATTGAATTTGGATTGGATTTGGATTGGATTTAGATTGGATTAAGATTGGATTCAGATTTGATTTGAATTGGTTTGGACTAGGATTGGATTTGAATGTGGATTGGATCAGGATTGGATTTGGATTTGGATTGCATTTGGATTGTATTTGGATTGGATTTTGATTGGACTTGGATTGGATTTGGATTGGATTTGGATCGGATTTTGACTGGATTTGGATTGCATTTAGATTGGATTTGGATTGGATTTGGATCGGATTTGTATTGGATTTGTATTGGATTTGGATTGAATTTGAATTGGAATTAGATTGGATTTGGATTCGATTTGGATTGGATTTGGATTGGATTTGATTTAGATAGGAATTGGATTTGATTTGGATTGGATGGTTTTTTGTTGAGGCTGCAACCAGCGCCTTCGTGCTACTTTGTCAGCTCTGATGCGTCTGCTCTGCATGAAATCTCGTTTGAACTGAGGATTAGATCCAAACCAGCAAGTTGTTTGTTATAAATGTGGATGCACGTATGAGATAAGTTGATTTATCTATTTTCAAAAAAAGGTTCCGACGGTAAAAAATTAAAATCCGTCGGCTGAGATATAGAAGCTCAAAGTGTATCATTTTGTCGTGGCGGTCCCCGATTTCACAATCGCAAAGTGTTTACCAATATAGAAAACTCATACATAGTCCTACGTCAATAAATATCCTATTTAAATTTAATCACTCATTTTTGCTGCACTCATTCTTGTCTGATTGGCTTGCAACATGTTGCATTTATTCTTGTCCCATTGCTTCCTATTTTCTGGATCAGACTATAGGCTTGAAAGTTATGACCAAAATACCATTTTTAATATTGCACGAGAAAGGCATCAATATCGATAGGGTGATTAATCAGGTTTTCTTTTACGGAGACATAGCTGTTACGTTTTACTCTAAAATATATGAGCCGGTTCTGTCGTACAAACGTTCACTTTCCTCTTATTTATTACCACAAAAACCGCATAAGTAGCACTGTTACCGGTGTGTCCTCCCCCTACACTCTACCCTCTTCCTGACAGACAACCACCGCCATCCGACGACGAACCTCTTGTTTTTTCACCTCCTTCCTTTTGTGATCCTTGATCTCATACCTCAGCAGCGGAAGTCTCTCGCTTGTTCGACAGCGTAGGCAGCGGGGAAAAAAGTCCTCAGACAAGGAAAACAACAGGCAAAGCTTGATTAGTTTCGGCTTAAGCTTGTCTCCGGGATGTTTACCATATTCAAATTGGGCTCCCCTTGCCGTGGTTCATTTTTTCCTCGGGACGAATGCAAATGAGTCCTAATTCTTTTACCTGAACATGTGCTCAGGAACAACCCGCCCGACTCCCGGTCCCCCATCATTGTTTCCTCGAGTCAAAATTACAAATTGATTGGAATCAAATTTGTCAACAGTTTGGCTCCGCTCGGCTGCGTCCCGAGGGAAGGACCTTCAGGAACGGTTGTTGATAGATCCCGTCTACTGCAGTTGTATTACGCGGTGTTGTAACATATAGTGGGCCTCTCTAAAATTATAAAGCAGATAACATAAAAAAGCACACCAGTTAGGGGAAATTTGTTTCACAAATTTTCAGCAATTAGTAGAGAATCCTCAGTTCCAGCAAACTACCGCGTATCGGCATTCATTTATGAAACGGCAATTCTATACAAAACATAAACTGGTTTTAAAAACAATTCAAAATGCATTTTTTTAATAAGGGGTCGATTATTGGTCCACTCACCCAACGTAGGTAAGCGTGTACCTTCCGCACAGCACCGGCGTGATTTGGTATTCAGCTCAGCTTTCGAGAGCAATAAAGAAAACTGTCATTCCGGCCGACAAGTGGTCTAGGCTTCCTTCAGCGGGGCCGAACCAGGAAAAAAATGTCCTCTTCCTTCTAATTTAATAACTTACTTGAAAAGGCCGCGCCCAGGACTCCGGGGTTCAGTGATGCTGGTTGGGAAGAGCAGAAGGACGACGACGGTGTGGCGACATCAACCAGGTCCAATGTTTACGTGACAAGACGTTTCAACCGACCGGAAGGTACTTTTCGTCTGGCCAAGGCAAGACAAATGACACACGTTGGAAATAGTTAAGCGGAGCAAACAAAATCATTTTCCACTACATTGCACCCGTCAGGCGGATAGGGATGTCGACTGGGCGGTGGAGATTGTTTCACATTGTTTCATAGGGGAGTGGCTCGTTGTAGGAATCGCTGAAAAGTACGAAAACGCGATGTTTAATTTTAATGGCGACTATATTAGGCCATTCAAATCGTCGAAAAGATTCGGCGGAGATGAAAAATTCATATTCCCAAAAAGTCAACAATTGCAAAAGAATGGCAAATAATAGAACCACCCACTTCGCTTATCACAAATCATATCAAATTAGCAATTAAAAATTTCACTTTTGTTACTTTTTTTTCTGGTGTCAAAACACGGTGCGTAAAAAATAATCACATCATTCTACGCCTTTTTTAAAATGATTTCAAGATTCAGATAACAATCTGTGCAATGTGCAATATGTATATGACCCGGTGCTAGCGAAAGTGGTACATATCACATTGAGTAAATTTTACTGGAGACGCATTTTCCGAATAATAAATTCAAATTTTGCAATTTTCTGCAACTCAACTGTACCAACAAGTTATAACCGATATGTCTAAAGGTAGTTGAATTCAATTGACTTGCCAAAAGTTATACATTACTAGTCGACCCGGCAGACGTTGTCCTGCATAGTAGGCGAGAAAGTGCGTTCTGAACTATTGCCCATACGATTCCTTATTTTAGTTTTCACGATTTACTCAACCTAATTCGTGAATTTCGCATAAGGAAATATCATGTAAACCCGTCGGAAACTATAACGAATGTTTCTGCTGAAGAAATGAAAAACATCCATCCAGCCGTTTTCGAGTTATGCGGATACGAACACAGACCATTTCATTTTTATATATAAGAAGATCAACTTTCTTTGCGTTCAATTCGCGTTCAATTTAAGAGACTTGCTTAATTCACTTGCCTTGTCCAAACTTAGCATTAAGAGCACCGCCACGGGAGTCCTCATCGCTATTCTTATTATAGCGCTCCCTTCCGAGTGCTATTTTAAGATAACGCCCCATCTTCCCACCGGTTGTTTCTATTTTAGGTATAGCGACTTTGTAAACATATTGAGCTCTAACCGCGGGTTGCTAAAAGTAGCCTTTTTTTTCAATGGCTCTACATTCCAACTGGAACTTGGCTAGCTGCTCAACTTAGTATTCTATTAACATATTCTCAGTTATTAATTGAAAACTTTTCTGTGCCCGCCATTGCATGAGTATGTATTTTATGTGACAACTATGATTGTACGACAATTCCCCGAAAACCAGTTCCCCGAATGCAATTTCTCCGAATGTAATTTCCCCGAATGTAACAATTCCCCGAATGCAATTTCCCCGAATGGAACAATTCCCCGAATGGAACAATTCCCCGAAAATAAAATACCTGCAAACACATCTTCGCAATCGACTGTATGCGTCCGAAAAAGCAGTGTTTAAAGATACATTCAAGAGTGTCTTATTGGAGATTATCAGCTGAATAGCCTTTCGTAGTATTTGTAGTAGGCACGGCAAATGCTGGGTAAAGCGTACCATTGGTACTTCGCGTACCTGAAGGAATAAAATAGACCCCATCTCGCGGTCTTTAGCCTCTTACCCAGCAACTCCTATCCCTACCTCCCCGCGGTTCTGGCCGGGATACGAGCAACCTTAGGGAAGATCGGGTAACCAACCCCGGTGGGAACTATGGTCGTATGCTGACAGGGAAGGGGGGGGGTTTGCTCCTCTCCGGAGGTGCAAATCTTATTGAGCGTCTGTTCTCCATGTCAGGATCGGCTAACAACAGCGTCTGTTCTCCATGTTAGGGGCGGCTGATCATCGTCCGAGTGCCAGCGAGGGACTCTAAGTGAAACTGTGCACCATGGTCCACCGGAAATAAGGAGGAATGGTCCTCCGGAAATTTAGGGGGTGTGGTGTCAGGCCCTGCAAGCCAGCCTTTAAAAAATCATAAGCAACGAACAATCAACAAGAGAGTACGGACCGGAACCATCGGCGAAGACCACTGCGACGAAAAGGGACTAGCGATTGGAAACTCGGTTCGTGGAACTGCAAATCTCTCAACTTCATCAACTTCAACTTCACACGCATACTCGCCGATGTGCTCAAGGACCGTGGATTCGGCATCGTAGCGCTGCAGGAGGTTTGTTGGAAGGGATCAATGGTGCGAACGTTTAGAGGTAATCATACCATCTACCAGAGCTGCGGCAACACACATGAGCTGGGAACAGCTTTCATAGTGATGGGCGATATGCAAAGGCGCGTGATCGGGTGGTGGCCGATCAATGAAAGAATGTGCAGGTTGAGGATCAAAGGCCGGTTCTTCAACTTCAGCATAATCAACGTCCATAGCCCACACTCCGGAAGCACTGATGATGATAAGGATGCATTCTACGCGCAGCTGGAACGTGAGTACGACAGCTGCCCAAGCCACGACGTCAAAATCATCATACCCGAGCAGCACAAGTTAGACAAAAATGGTCGCACCAACTTGATTGTGACTAAATCTAGTCACATATCAGATGCATTAACTTTTGTGGAACATGTGTGCTGCTAGGGTAGGAGATTTGAACGCTCAGGTTGGCCAAGAGGAGGAGTTTAGACCGACTATTGGAAAGTTCAGCGCTCACCGGCTGACGAACGAAAACGGCCTACGACTAATTGATTTTGCCGCCTCCAAGAATATGGCCATTCGCAGCACCTACTTCCAACACAGCCTCCCGTATCGGTACACCTGGCGATCACCACTGCAGACAGAATCACAAATCGACCACGTTCTGATTGATGGACGGCACTTCTCCGACATTATCGACGTCAGGACATATCGTGGCGCTAACATCGACTCTGACCACTATCTGGTGATGGTTAAACTGCGCCCAAAACTATCCGTCATCAACAATGTTCGGTACCGACGACCGCCGCGGTACGACCTAGAGCGACTGAAGCAACCTGATGTCGCCACTGCATACGCGCAGCATCTCGAGGCAGCGTTGCCGGAAGAAGGTGAGCTCGATGGGGCCCCTCTTGAGGACTGCTGGAGTACAGTTAAAGCAGCCATTAACGACGCAGCGGAGAACAACGTCGGGTATATGGGTCGAAGTCGACGGAACGATTGGTTCGACGAAGAGTGCAGACAGATTCTGGAGGAGAAGGACGCAGCGCGGGCGGTCGCGCTGCAGCAAGGTACCCGGCAGAACGTGGAACGTTATAGACGGAAGCGGAGACAACAGACCCGCCTTTTCAGGAGAAGAAACGCCGCCTGGAAGAAGCGGAGTGCGAGGAGATGGAACAGCTGTGCCGTTCTCAAGATACACGCAAGTTCTATCAGAAGCTCAACGCATCCCGTAAAGGCTTCGTGCCGCGAGCCGAAATGTGCCGGGATAAGGATGGGAGCATCTTGACGGACGAACGTGTGGTGATCGAAAGGTGGAAGCAGCATTACGAGGAACATCTGAATGGCGCTGAGAGTACAGGCAGTGAAAGTCAAGGCAGCGGAGGAGATGACTACGACAGTTCAGCGGACGATGGAAGCCAACCAGCCCCCACCTTGAGGGAAGTTAAGGATGCCATTCAACAGCTAAAGACCAATAAAGCAGCTGGTAAGGATGGTATCGGGCTGAGCTCATCAAGATGGGCCCGGAAAAGCTGGCCACTTGCCTGCACAAACTGATAGTCAGAATCTGGGAAACCGAACAGCTACCGGAGGAGTGGAAGGAAGGGGTTATATGCCCCATCTACAAGAAAGGCGACAAACTGGAGTGTGAGAACTTTCGAGCGATCATCATCCTTAATGCCGCCTACAAAGTGATATCCCAGATCATCTTCCGTCGTCTGTCACCATTAGTGAACGAGTTCGTGGGAAGTTATCAAGCCGGCTTCGTTGACGGCCGCTCGACAACGGACCAGATCTTTACTGTACGGCAAATCCTTCAAAAATGCCGTGAATACCAGGTCCCAACGCACCATCTGTTCGTTGATTTCAAGGCGGCATACGACAGTATAGACCGCGTAGAGCTTTGGAAAATTATGGATCAAAGCAACGGTGGATGGTGTGCAAAACTGTGTGAAGATTTCGGGCGAACACTCCAGTTCGTTCGAATCGCGCCGGGGACTAAGACAAGGTGATGGACTTTCGTGCCTGTTGTTCAACATTGTGCTAGAAGGTGTCATGCGGAGAGCCGGGTGTAACAGCCGGGGTACGATTTTCAACAGATCCAGTCAATTTATTTGCTTCGCGGATGACATGGACATTGTCGGCCGAACATTTGCAAAGGTGGCAGAACTGTACACCCGCCTGAAACGTGAAGCAACAAAAGTTGGACTGGTGGTGAATGCGTCAAAGACAAAGTACATGCTTGTGGGTGGAACCGAGCGCGACAGGGCCGCCTGGCAAGCAGTGTTACGATAGACGGGGATACCTTCGAAGTGGTCGAGGAATTCGTCTACCTCGGATCCTTGCTAACGGCTGACAACAACCTTAGTCGTGAAATACGAAGGCGCATCATCTGTGGAAGTCGGGCCTATTACGGGCTCCAGAAGAAACTGCGGTCGAAAAAGATTCGCCACCGCACCAAATGTGTCATGTACAAGACGCTAATAAGACCGGTAGTCCTCTACGGACATGAAACATGGACAATGCTCGAGGAGGACTTTTGCAAGCACTCGGAGTATTCGAGAGACGGGTGCTTAGGACCATCTTTGGCGGTGTGCAAGAAGACGGTGTATAGTGGCGAAGAATGAACCACGAACTCGCCCAGCTCCAAGGCGAACTCAGTATCCAGAAGATAGCTAAAGCCGGAAGGGTACGATGGGCAGGACATGTTGCAAGAATGCCGGACAGCAACCCTGCAAAGATGGTGTTCGCTTCCGATCCGGCAGGTATGAGACGGCGTGGAGCGCAGCGAGCGAGATGGGCAGACCAGGTGCACAACGACTTGGCGAGCGTGGGGCGTATCCGAGGATGGAGAGATGCGGCCTCGAACCGTGTATTGTGGCGTCAAATTGTTGATTCAGTGTTATCTGTTTAGATGTTAACTAAATAAATGAAATGAAATGAAGTATTTGTAGTTCTTGATCATCCAAGATGTTTTGTTGAATTATAAAGATATCAGAGTACAGTGTTCTCTAAGGTAGTTTTTTTTTCTAAAATAGTATCAAACTGCAAGTCTGATTAAAAACGTTTTGGTAAATATTTTTCCTATCTTCGGAATCATATTCCTGTCCTGCATATACCTTCTTCAAATATATAAGGCAATGGTGGATGTGAATCCTTGTATACAAAAATAATGCGTTTGCCCGGAAAGAGGCAATAGTGAATGTGATTCCTTCTTTAAAAAGAATGCATCTGCTCGGAATAATGTAATGGTAAATGTGTCCCTTCTTCAGTGGGTGTTTCACCAGATAATGAATGTTATTATTCGTTCTTTTATAACATGTATCTGTCCTGAATATGGGGGATGTGATGCATTATTTAAAATAAGGCAGTTTTACAAAGTAAGAAAATGGTAGATGTGTTCCTTCAAAAATAGGCGTTAGCTCGGAATAATGCAAAGATGAATGAATTGAGAATGAGAATAAAGACTAATCTGATCTTTTATTTTGATGCAGGCGAATTTGGCCATAATAAAGAAAAAATATATAAGATCCCTTTTTACGCAATATGTATTAAGGTGATTATAGAATGAAGCCCGTGGTGAATTTCAAATTCACCACACGTTTATCTACATACATTTCCAAAAGCCCATATCTGGCGTAATAGTTTTCGTTTAGTGCCGAAACTCAAATTATGATTGTTCAGCATAACTAAGCAAACGATCTACAATTATTTCAGCCGCATACGCGTTATGGTTCTTTCTTTTCGTGCTCTTGAAAAAAATATTGGAAAAGCACGTGGTTTACAAAATGGCCGATTTCTGGCTTTATTGTATAACCACCTTAAATGTATTATATTTCACCGAAAAACATTTTGCCAAATTCATTTTCTCAACATGGCATTAGGCGGTCTGTAACTTTCGCGGTGTGACTTTTGATGGATTCTACCTTTTTCAGAATGACCTTTGGAAGAATGCCGTTTTTCAGAATGTTATATTAAACAAATAAGCATTTTCTTAGATAAGTGTGGTGTAATATAACAGCAGTTTTTAAACATATAATTGCTTCATATCAATCATTCATTATACCTGGCAAGCGTGGTACTTGCTTAGTAAACGAATTATCTGCTCTTTTTGCTATATTGCAGATAGAATTTCTGTCTCCAGAGACCTCAATTTAAAGAAGATATTATCTTATCCATTCTCATTACACAGGACAGACTCGATCATTTAAAGAAGGCGTTGTTTCATTCTTTCACTTTATTCCAGACAAACGAGTTCATTTAAAGAAGGGACTATCTATATCCTCTTTGCCTTATACCGGGCAAATATGTTCATTTAAGGAAGACATTATCACTTTCTGTCCCCTAATACCGGGCGACGCTATCATCTGAAGAAGGAATTATCTCCTACCGTCATCTTATACCGGAAAAACGCGTTCATTTCAAGAAGACATTCCCACAGTTATCGAAAGCTTTCCGGTACCTGCCAGTTGCATGAATGTCTTGTGTAGCAAGTACAATGGATACACTGTGCACAAGGAGCCAAAAATGCTTCCCACCCTGAAACATCTTAGGCCACACCGAGAATCGAACTCGCAACCTCCGGATCGGCAATCATACGACTTTGCTCGCATGGCTTACCTAATACCCATCGCCTTGTGCCTCACTCAAAAAGAAGGGAGATGCATTCGGGGAAATGTTACATTCGGGGAATCGTTACGTTCGGGGAAATGTTACATTCGGGGAAATGTTACATTCGGGGGGTTGTTATTCGGGGAAATTGCATTCGGGGAAATTGCATTCGGGGAATTGTTATTCGGGGAATTGTCGTACAATCGACAACTATGCCCAAGGAGCCCACTCGAAAACATCCTTGACCGAATCGGGAATAGAACTCGCAATCTCTGGAAGGCAATTCTACGCCTTGGCTCACAGGGGTAGCTGGAGATCCGTAGTAATTTTTTTAACCGTTATTCCTTCTGGACTTCCTTCCTACTGGAAGTCGAAAAAGTTTTCCTACAAGAAACTTTTGACAAAATCCTGCAGGAATGCTTCCACATTTTTTTTTCTCTGAAGGATGTCGCGGAGAAAAAAAAATTGTAGCAACATCCGACAGAATCTACACAATTCTCTTGAAAAAAATAGGTTTTCAATTGAAACTATCAAAGATATTATTGGGCAATTCCGAAAGATTGTGGAAGAAATCCTAAAACTATTCTGGTAGAACTGCTAAAGATTCTTAAAAGAACACAAAGATTGCTGGGGAACTCTCGGAGAAATCTGCCAGGGATCCTACATGAATTTCCAAAACAAGGAATGTTTAAATGATCGACAGAAAAGACAAACTTGCGGGAGATTTTTTGGAGAAACTAGTTGAAGAACATACTGAATAATTACTAAAGGAATATTCTGAGGGATAAATAAATAAATAAATAAATAAATAAAGACCTTCTCCTTGGAATAACCTGCAAAACAGTAGAGTAGAATTTTATTTTGCAAAAATTCATGAATATTTCGGGCTCTAGCGGGCGCCGGTGCACATCGCTCCTATTATTATAGCTGATCAATTAGAACTATAATTGCTACTTCGCGAAGTTGAACTGGGGTACTATAGATAAAAACAAATTTCCCTTGCTATTTAGTTTCATCGAAATTGTTAAGAAAAAGAAAAACCAGATTTTCTGCAATTTTTTATCAATAACAAAGTGACGTTTCACAAAATAGCAACCCTGTATGGAAATTTAGCAACCCAATATGGGGCGCTAAATTTGGAAACACACGGCAAATTTTGAGTTGCGTTCTTATTTTACATTCCCGTTTAGATACCTCCGGTGTTAAAGTGGATCCCTATAAAGGGCCCGGAAATAGCGATAAGTCCCCAGATGGGGACTCCCGTGGAGGTGCTCTAATGGAAACAAAATGCAACAGAAACCAAAAATTATTGTCAGTAGAAGTTGTGTGCCATGAATTTATATTTACACTGGATTTTGTTTTTACGCGATTTACATTTTCTCAATTTTCCGTTCATCCTAAATGTTTAACGTATATTATTTATCATGTGATTTTTCTTTGATTTATTCTGGATTTTTTGAAACATGTTGCGAAGAGTTTGGTGGCAAATTGAAGTCACACGATCAAAAATACGAGCGAAAAAAAATCGTGTAAAAACAAAATCCTGTGTATTTGAATTTTCCGTTAGCAGTGTGTAATATGCATAATATTGCCGAGTTCTATCTTATCGATCTTACGTCTCACGTGACTCGCCATTGAGCGTCAGTAGGCCATGACTTACAACACGTTTGCAAAGCAACCAGTTTTTCCCCTGATTAGTTACGGACAACACGTAAGTACTATTTTGTCCCCGACAATTACCTAACGTATTCGGCTGGTCCTTTTCCGATGACACGAGGCCACACATTTGGCGATCCTTGCCGGGCATAATTTAGACCTTACGTTAATTTTTCGATTCACCAGATAACCTGGCTGTTTTTCAAATTAATAAACTCCGCATCGGAAAAGGATGGACCGATCAAAGTTAATAAATAAAAATGCCCAATGAAACTACAAAAAGCGCGGGTGCTGCTCGCAAAAGTGCTCAGTGCGTGTGAAAAATCGCTGAAATATTTTGAGCGCGAGTGGTGCTCGTAAAAGTTCTCTAGCCCGGGTGATTCGATCCATGCGAAAAAGCGAAGGATTCCGGCAATTGTGGTATCTGTTGCCGAGTTTTCTGGCCCTGGGAATAAGATTTTGAGTAACCTTCAGGGGATCAAGGTTTCATTTCAGATTGCCAGGAAGGGTGACTGTCGCGTTTTGTCGGGATCCTTTTACGATCGCAAACGTCTTCTTCAGTATTTAACTGAGAAGCGGCATCAATTCTTCTCATACGACGACAAAACTGAGCGATTATTAAATGTCGTCTTTTAATTAAAATGATGATGAGATTAAAATTGAAATTTCTCAATTACTTGGATTTGCGCCAGTCCAAGTAATTAAGATGAAAAAGAAATCCCGCTCTGGTACTTCCCAGAGGGGTATTTCTCAAAAATTGTATTTAGTTCACTTTAACAAAAGTGAACTAAATAATATGAAAAGTTTGGAAAAGGCCTGTATTATGTCCCATGTCCGTGTTACATGGGAACATTTCCGCAGGCCTGGGGGAAATTTCCAAAACCCTACTCAGTGCCGTTAGTGCCAAAAGTGGGGTCACGGAACTAAACATTGCCACATGGATGCTAAATGTATGATTTGTGGTGGAACCTCTCACGCCAAGGAAGCCTGTCCTGTGAGAGAAGATTCCAATAAATTTAAATGTGCCAATTGTGGGGGCAATCATAAATCCAATTTCTGGGAATGCCCTTCACGCAAAAAGTTCAAAACTTTATTACTATTAGTGTGGATTTGAATAAAATCATCGTCATCATCGGATTGATTACGGTTTATAGAGGCAAGGAAGATGAATTATTCAACTTCCTAAGGGGTCGTACACTAATTACGTAAGCACTTATGGGGGGAGGGGGGTCCGCCATTTTCTTACGCTCCATATAAATAAAAAATAATTTGTATGGGAAAAATCTTACATGGGGGGAGGGGTTGAAAAACCCATAAAAATTGCTTACGTAATTAGTGTACGGCCCCTAACAGTTCATAATGTGCATATTGCCATTATAACTGAAACATATTTAAAACCTGGTCTTTTCATCAGAAGAGATCAAAATTATTTTATTTACCGAAATGATCGTCTTGACAGCGCCTGTGGTCTGTGTTGAACTTAATTAATAATTAAAAAAACACATTAATAAAAATTAAAAAAAAAGCGCCTGTGGTGGGGTCGCCATTGTCATTAATAGACGAATCAAACATAAGTTACATTCTTCGTTTGAAACCAAAGTTTTCGAAACCGTGGGGGTTTCTGTTGGAATAAATTATGGACAACTCTCTTTTATTGCTGCTCACTTGCCTTTCCAGTGCAATGAGCAGCAAAGGAATTTGTTGAGAGCTGATCTTCATATTCTAACTCGCAACAAATCCGAATTTTTCATAATTGGTGACTTCAATGCCAAACACCGTTCATGGATAGGCTGACCAGACCATTTCGGTGAAAAAACGGGATAAACGCGCATGCAAAACGGGACATGTTAAAAAACCTTCTAATAAAATTCAAGAGCTATGGAAATTTCAAAATGTATGGGCTTAATTGCCATAATGCCATTTTCCGTGTAAAAAATTAGAAATATTTTAGAGTGAAACATTTGCCATCATAACTTCTATTGTATGAAGTTAGTCGTGGAAAAATGTAAAACTACAAATATTCCACTCTTCAGAACTGCCCATGATTTCATAGTTGACGTAACAACCATTGCACTTTCGCATGTATTTCGAATAATTTAGGGACAAACATCGCAAATTTAAAACATTTTAACCCGTAAACACTTAAATGAGAGTTGGAATAAGCAACGTATCGATATTGCAGTAGTTGAATATTCGTTATGAACGCGTGATAAGTTAAATTTGCAGACTTTTCAAATGGTCGATACGTCAACTATGAAATCATGGGCAGAGAAGGACGCGGACAAAAACATGAAGAAACAGAAAATTACTCAAAAAAAGGCAAAACATTGGGGAATTTTATAATTTTATTTTAATCTAGTCTTAGACATGCATTAAGAATTTTTTTATTGACTAATATCAAAAACTTTTTCGATTCTGAACAATTGAAAATAACAAAAAAAATCAGACGATTTTCAATATTTTCAAACCATTCTTTAACAAATCCGAGGAGTTTTATTGATTTTTCCATTTTAATATTTTTTTTGTTGTCTCCCCTTCTGACCTTTCGGAGACCAGTAGGACATAATTTAAATTAAATATTTGTTACGGCCTAAGTGGGAAAAATCTGCGGCCAAGAATAACAAGAATCTTGACAAGGAAACTCATGCAATTTCGTCGCGAAAAGTAAAACAAAATCCTGGCCATTTTACAGACTGGTTTGCAGCTCGGACTCTCGGAGATTTCTGCCGGATTGTATTTTAAATCGGGCCGAATTTCTAATTTTTCATAACGTAATCCCATAAATCCAGTCCACACATATGGTAGCAAAATTTGCAGACAAGCTCCTGATGTGTATAGTACACTAGCCATAAAGTACGTGAGGATCTTAAATCTAGCCTTTAATCCGACCAAATTATCCCTCGGTTTGAAATTACTTTTTCATGCCGTAGTTTTTTTTACACTGGATGATTTCGAAAAATTCAGACTTATTCAGAAAGACTTTGAATGATTTCTAATGTTTCGAAAAGAATCAAATGATTGAAAAATATGTGGTAAAGCAGATTCGGAAAAAATTGTGTTACCTACTAAGAATAATCGAAAATGAGCTTAATATGAAAATTAGAATGACTGTCCTTGCGCATGGGGCCCTCCTTAGCCGTGCGGTAAGACGCGCAGCTACAAAGCAAGACCATGCTGAGGGTGGCTGGGTTCGATTCCCGGTGCCGGTCTAGGCAATTTTCGGATTGGAAATTGTCTCGACTTCCCTGGGCATAAAAGTATCATCGTGCTAGCCTCATGATATACGAATGCAAAAATGGTAACCTGGCTTAGAAACCTCGCAGTTAATAACTGTGGAAGTGCTTAATGAACACTAAGCTGCGAGGCGGCTCTGTCCCAGTGTGGGGATGTAATGCCAATAAGAAGAAGAAGATGAAGAAGTCCTTGCGCATCATTTTATTGACAGGAAATACTTGCCTACCAAGTTCTTAATTCCGTTCAATTAGCTGATAAAATTGGCCAAATTTTAATGCCTCCGGAATAAGGAAAAAATCATTGAAATGAAACTGTACGAAAAAATCTCCCAGAGAAGCACCTGTTGTCTTGTTAAAATAAACCTTTAAAAAAAGTCTATCAATGGAAAATACAAAACTGCATAGATAGAATTCTTTTTAAAGCAACACTAATAACATTACATCTCACAATTTTTTGATGGGTTTCGTCCACTTTCTTTGTTGAAAGATGAGCCAGCCGAGGGCTGTAGATCTCTCTAATAAAGACACAAATAAAACACTTTCTATGTATTTGATTTTGAATAATATTTTGGAGCTCTTCGGAAAAATCAATGAAAAAACGGGACAAATTGATGATTTTTAAGATTACGACGGGACAGTACAATACAGTACAAAACGGGACTGTCCCGTTAAGTACGGTACGTATGGTCAGTAGAGATGGGCGTCATCCCAAGTAGCACACGCAACATCTTCCAAAAAGCACCTTGTTTCTATTCAGTTTCATTAAAGGCATTAGAAAAACATCAAAGCACGAAAAAGTTGCATCAAGATGTCAAAAACGTTCGAGTTGTGATCAATGTTTCATTAACATTGCAATGTAGTACGTGTTTGACATTTAGAAACAAACAATCAACGAATACTGCACTTTATGGTGCAAATACGAAACAAAATCATCAAGTTGCATGTTTTTTACCATGTAACTTCAATGCGCCTTTCAAAATTTATTTGTTTGTTTAAATTAAGCTGCAGATAAGTTGAGTGTGTCTTCATGTTTAATTTAGCATCGTTCAACGTTTTGACAACTCACATTTTTTCCTGTGATGGTGCAATCAAGTAACAGGAAACCCGAGTACAAAACTTCATAATCGTATGGTTTTTATTGTGAGTCAACATGCAGTCCCTTCGAAGTGTTGAATGGTGCTGTGGTAGAGTGAAGGACTATCAATCACAAGATCCATAAATCGAATCCAGTTTTATATTTTTATTTTATTTTTTTCCGCTGTAGTATTTTGCAACATTATTGCAATTTTACTGTAATCGAAGGATGTTTCCGTAGGCTCCACCTCTTGCGCTTTTTAGATTGCAAGAGAGTTATATTTGATGGCACATACGCAAAGATTGTTTCTTTCCGAATAGTTGCAAAACAGAGAAATGTTCAGTAGTGAAACAAGTTGTGCTGCTTGGGATGGTCATTTTTTCAAATCAATGGTTTTTCGAAGCCATTCTGGGTCCTTAACAACTGTGCAGAATTTGGGACCGATTGGTTGCTTCCTCGCTTTCCACATCGCGTTTGAAGTTTGTATGGAAATTAGTATGGGTATATTTTTGCATTTTTACTACTAGAGTTTTCAGTTCATCGTAAACCAAGTGGCACATTGCGTTAAAGTATAACCCAAAGGATGCCGAAAAACTTTGCTGAAGAAGGCACGTTGCTGGAACGTCCACGAAAAAAGTTATAACGCTTTGAACATTGGGTGTTCAAACCATCTGCAAAAAATCGTTTATTCTGCCAGCACTGCCGTACTACGTAGGCCAATAATTTAACTGAGAGTTTTTTCAAAATAATTGATCTTATATGGCTTTAGAGCTAATGGGAGCTATCCGGAATTATTTCACAAAGAAAAAAACCGATAAGAAGGAAGATGGGTTTTGCCCTTCGATAACCATAGGTTGTCCGGTAGTGCTGGCAGAAACATTGATTTCTTGCATATGGTTTGAACAAACAATTTTCGAAACATATTAACTTTTTTGTAGACTTTCCAGTTACGTACCTTCTTCGGCAAAGTCTTTCGGCATCTTCCAGACTATATGCTAACGTATTGAGTCACGCGATTGATGATAAATTGAAGCCGCTAAGAGCAAAAATGTAAAAAAGTACGTTTTCCCATACTAATCTCCATGTAAATTTAAAACACGATGCGGCATGCTAGGTTGCAACCAATCGAGCCCATATTTTGCACATTTGATTGGGGTCCCAAAACGATTCAGAAAAACCTTGATCTTACTTGATCGAACGAAGTTTGCGTTTTTCCATACAACTGCGGCCCACTCTAATGGTCAGCCTAGCGATTGTCCACACTGGGGGATGTGAGTGTCAAAAACTGAATCGCGAAGTCGAAGCAAAATTCTTCACACAAACAATGACAGTTCTTCATGTGTTTTTACAGTAGAGCAACAGAGAGGAGGAGATGGCGGCCATGTTTCACTCAAACTCTGACAGATAGCAATGGAATTTCCCATAAGAGGGAAGAGCAGAATTTGTTTCGACTTCGCGAATTAAAACCTGTCCACGTGATATATGCACAGCCCTATATGACATTTGTGTGACAATAATATAATAATGGGTACTCACTTTGACTACAACGTAGGATTAACTTACTACGGTATCCAGAAATCAAAATCCCAAAAAGAGAAAAGCAAGTTAAAAGATGACGGATTGATCTGATCGTAGGTCTGGAATGGCGACTGATTTGGCATGTCCTAGATATGTCCATTTGAAGACGTTTATTCAAAATGGTCGTTTCGCCGAAAAAATTCGGTTAAACGCCATTTTCTGCCAAATAATCTATTCGGATAAACGACACTTTCGGCTAAAAGTCTATTTTGGCCCAATGCCTCTTTCTTCCAAACAAAAACTTCGACCAAAGAACATTTTCGGTCAAATGACCTTTCCGTCAAAAATTTGCATTCGCTCAATCGATTCTTTCATTTATTTAAGGTAAACTTTTCCAAAGAACCCATATTTTTTACCCTTCTAGCCATTTAAAATGGCACGACAAATGCTGGGTAAAGCGTACCATTGGTACTTCGCGTACCTGAAGGAATAAAATTTGCGGTCCTTAGCCTCTTACCCAGCAACTCCTATCCCTACCTCCTCGTGGCGCTGGCCGGGATACGAGCAACTTTAGGGAAGATCGGGTAACCAACCCCGGTGGGAACTATGGTCGTATGCTGACAGGGGAGGTGCGATTTGCTTATCTCCGGAGGTGCAAATTATATCGAGTGTTTGCACACGTAAAATAAATTGCAGATTTCTGTGAAATTTAACCGAAATCTCAAGAGCAGAACTGTTCGGTAAATAATTTTACAAATTTTCGTAGTTTTGACAGTATAACAAAAGAAAATCGCAGAAAATTTGGCGAAATAATTACCGAACAGTTCTGCTGTTGAGATTTCGGTGAATTGAAGCAAAATTCACCGAAATCTGTGAAATGATTTAAGTGTGTGTTTCTTCATGTTAGGAGCGGCTCACAGCAGCGTTTGTTCTCCATTCTAGGAGCGGCTGATCATCGTCCAAGTGCCAGCGATGGTTTCTAAACTAAGCTATGCACATCATGTTGCATCGTGTCAGCATCAAGAAGGCAGCCCCTTCAACGCGATGTAGGTAGCGCAACCATGGTAAGGTAGCCTACCGAAGATTCTACAGTTACCAAGAAAGGCAAAAGAAGAGCAAACGGATTGATTTAACGGCAACAGACCCGGAAACGATTGGAAAGTCGGATCTTGGAACGTGAGAACTTTGAATGAACCCGCACGTGTTGGGCTCCTGGCTCGTGAGCTGCAAAAGGTCGGCGTAAGTGTGGCAGTAATCCAGCAAATACGGTGATCCAGAACTGAATAACGTGAATTCCGGTGGATCCCATAGCGAACCTTTAGCGGCGGTGACTTCGCATGTAAGAATATTCGCAAACACACCTGGCAACATCCGAGTGGAGAAACTTGCTCACAGATAGACCACGTGCTGGTCGACGGACGACATTTTTAGGATGTTATAGATGTAAGGTCTTTCAGAGGTCCGAACATCGACTCGGATCACTATCTTGTAGTTGCAAAAGTTCGGGCGTGACGCGTCACGAATTCACGAAACAACAGAACGATGCGTTTCAATATCCAATGCTTGTCAGTCGAACAGTACCACCAAAAGCTGGACGAGCAGACAGGAGATGCCACCGGATCTGGCGACTTCAAGAGATTGTTGGAAAATATCCACGAAGCTGTGACTTCAACATCTGTGTTAGGCACTGCACAGCGACGCCAACGAAATGGTTTGATGAGGAGTGCCAGCGACTGACGGACGAGAAAAATGTTGCTAGGAGTCGAATGCTAGTGGCTTGTACCCGTTCTGCCTGCCGGCTGGTTGTATGGCCTCATATGCGCAACCTATAAGAAATGGCACAGACTAGAGTGTGCCAATTACAGAGGGATCACCATTCTGAACTCGGCGTACAAAATCCTGTCACGTATCCTGTTTCACAAACTGAGACCGCTTGGGGAATCCTTCGTCGGCGGATACCATGCAGGTTTTCGTGAGGGCCGATCAACGACGGATCAAATGTTTGGCCTGCGAATGTTCCTTGATAAATTCTGGGAGTACAACTTGCATTGATTTCAAAGCAGCGTACGTTTCAGTGAAGAGAAATAAGCTATGGTAGATAATGTCCGAACATGGTTTTCCGGCGAAACTGGTTAGACTGATACGTGAAACGCTGGATGGCTCGAAATCAAGTATTCGGATTGCAGACGAAGTGTCAACCTCGTTTGTGACCTTAGACGGATTAAAGCAGGATGATGCACTTTCGAATTGTTCAACATTGCACTCGAAGGCGCTGTTAGGAGATCTGGCGTACAGAGGAATGGCACTATCATCACGCGGTCGCATATGCTCCTGGGCTGTGCGGACGACATTGACTTTATATTGGAATCGATTGCAGAGCAGTAGTGGAGGCTTTTGTTCCACTGAAGAGGGAGCCGGCGAGAATAGGCTTAACCATTAACTCTACTAAGACAAAGTACATGGTGGCAGGTAGAGACAGAGGAAGACCTAGTGGTATTGGTGCTGATGCTGAGTGTTGCTTGATGGGGATGTGTTTGAAGTTGTTGGAGAATTTGTTTACCTTGGAACGCTTGTGACATGTGACAATGACGTTTTCCGTGAAGTGAAAAGATGTATTGTTGCTGCGAATAGGGCCTTTTACGGATTACGTATCCAGCTTAGGTCCCGCAGCATGAAGACGGAAACGAAATTTGTTCTATACAAAACTCCTATTCTACCAGTGGCCCTTTATGGACCTGAAGCATGGACGTTAAAAGAGGCGGACCGGAGAGCCTTCGGGGTTTTCGAGCGGACAGTGTTGCGTATAATACTCGGAGGGAAACTAGAAAATGGCGTGTGGCGCAGACGCATGGATCATGAGTTGTACGAAGTATAAAAAGAAGAAAATATTGTAAATCGTATAAAATACAGCAGACTTCAGTGGACTGATCGCTCAGTGCGAATGTCGGAAGAAAAGCAACAACAATATTCAACAGAGAACAAGATAGGGGACGGCGACTTCGTGGAAGGCCACGAATACGCTGGCTGCATGCGGTGAAATCGGACCTGGGGACCCTGAACGTTCGTGGAAACTTGAGGAACATCGCCCATTGGAGCTTTACAATACGCCAAGCATAGGTGTATCGACGCTGTAGCTAACCAGGTATCCAGGTAGGTAATTGTTTAAAATAATCGAAAAAGTGCTGATTTCCAAGTTTGGCCTAAACTTTGCACAATCTGGAACCAACATCAGCAATTGAGCTATTCAACTGTTTTTATTTGCCAAATGAACAATTCGACCAAATAACTTAAGGTAAGCAGGCTTCGACCAAATGGATTGTTTGGTCTAACAACATATTTGGACAAACGGATTTCTGCCAAATAACCCTTTAACAATGAGAATCTCTGGTTTTCGTCGGGGACTATATGGCAGATAACGTCGAGTGAGAGTCTCTGGATATCAACCAAACTGAAATAACTTGGCATTACAATTGCAAAATGATATTAAATGCTGATGAAATGAACAAACAACTAAAAAATTAAATTGATCAGTTATCCCATAAAGAGAATTAAAAGGATGTAAATGGAGATCCAGGCCGTACCTTACAGTTCAAAAAGCAAGGTTTATAAATTCTACTTCTACTTGTTTTCCTTGTCTACTTTACATTATTTCGGTTTTATCCTGTGATTGCGCCTTAACAATACAGAGCCCAACGTCTGCATTGAAGGAAGAATCCAAATGAACACTTTGAATCCGACAAAACAATTTCCTTCCACACTCTTGGATGTTTCAAAAGAGATGGCTTGGAAAAATGGGAGCCAACCAGACAAAGGTGGGTCACTGTACAGCACCTCATGACAGTGTGATTCCAGAACAGAAAGGCAAGACGATGATTTATTGAGAGGTTTATCAGCATTAAATTGAGCGGAAATACGTTTTTCCTAGCCAGGGCAGTCAGTGAAAAATTGCAGTCAGTGAAAGATTTATCGATTTTTAAACGAGTGCATAACTCCGCTCGTTGGTTATCACTCATCTCGTACTGGTCCAGCGTCGCGTCGGGGAAGTGAAAGTATCGATTTTCATTTATTTTACTTTCGATGTTTCGTCAGACTGGAAAAAAAACGTATCGAAAAGAAGGAAAACAATTTCCCGCCCAGTAGGACGACGGACCAGGTGCACCTAATCGGAAATCTGCGTCTTATCTGTAACCTTCGGATACGGCGAAGCAAATGACGACACGTTCAAGGTCTGTTTCTTCTCTTCGACTGCGGGATAAAATTAATCTACCGTGAAGAACTCGAGCAGCTTGAAAACAGTTCCATCAGTAGTTGGTTGTTTCGTTGCAGTATCCTTCTCCCGGGTGGATGAGGTGATTCCGTCCGAATTCCAATTCAATCTTGCTAACGACTGTGCTGTTTTCTCTCTATCCCGTCACTGCCAGAAACGGGCAATCACAGTTCGACAGCAGGAAAATTACCAATGCGCAATGGAAAATGCGCGTTCCAATTGCCGACGGTGGACGAGGTGAAGTTGGGAAGAAACACAGCGCTTGATAGTTAAAGGGCTTCTTGGCACGGCACCTTTCGAAGATAATTTCGCTCTGCCGGGAAGAAAGTAATAGGCGAGTCTGCACCATCTGCTCCAGGTGGAATGCTTCCCTTAGGAATATTATGCAATGACGTACAAATGAAAACTAATTTAACATTCAATCAACTTTTATTGAACTACGTGGCCCTGGTGGAAAAAGAAAGTTGGAAATCAGTTGGAGAAAGTAAGTGATGTTGTAGAGTTGCAAATTGAGAGATCCCTTTCGTAAGAGTGGTTTTCTTCAAATGATTTCGAAGGAACAAATTTGATTCCATGAGGTTTTGATTAGTTGGTTATTAATGAAAATGTTCAAAAGTGCCTTGTTTTTAGTTTCCATATTTTTCTCACCCTCTTTTTGCATACAAATTTGAAATTCTTTGATAGAGTGCGGAACATTCCAAAACCATAAACAATCCAGTTTTCTACGGTAGTCAACTGCGTAGTGAAAACCAACCGAATATAACTCCGAAGCAACAAAGAAAGTACAGAGAACGAAAGATATTTTTAGTGCACTTTCAGGTTGACATACAAAATACCTCCTGTTGCCCTAACAAATTAACTCAATTAATTTATTCCAAATCCTGGAAGCAAGCAAAACCTTTTAAAAAATTACTCCTCTTTCCCAAACGATAGGAAAAAATCTCAATTAGCATCGAAAGTCAATAGGTTCGGATTTCTCCCGACATCGGTAACACGCGGAATGAATTAAATCAGTACCTACGCATCCGGATGGGCCGCCACACGTCAAAGTTCCTTGCGATAAAAGCCACCCAAACGGAAGAAGGTATCGGCTTTCCATTAATCTGCGAGGGATTCTTCCTTCCTGCGCATCCACCTTTCCTTGCGGCCCATCTAGGGAAGCGGAATCCGCGGAATGTCGTCGCCGGTCTTCGACGGTTGGTCGACGATGGTAATTAAAAACTTTGTCAGCGAATTTTCCTTCCTCCCGCGGAACAAGCGCTTCGCTGAGCTAATTGGTTTTAATGGCACCACCGGCCGGGATCGTTCCACCGCAGAGCGAATCATGGCATTGAAAAAATATCGATAATCACTTTGCCATCGGGGCCCACCTCCAGCGCGGTGGATTCTTTGTTCTTTGCGTTCTTGCTGTACGGTGGATTGGTAGTTGGATGATATCAAAGTCGAAGACCAAACGACGGTGAAAAGTTGTCGAATCTCATTATAAAAGGGCAGAACGATGATTAGCATATTTTTAATTACGTTAATTCGACAGGAGTTGGTACTTACCTTCGAGAAATTGTAAAGAGCCTCGATAGCACCGTTGGTGGCGCGTAAGTCTCATAATCCTAACGTCGTGAGTTCGATCCTCACTCGGTGCATTACTTTTGATTACTTTTAAAACAAATCAAATCGATTTTTGCTTCTTCGAAGCAGAAATATGTCTGATAACAAAAAGAAAATTGATACCCTCTCTGCACATTCGTCGCACGGAAAAGTCCAAAGGGAGATTATATCCAATTTGTGTTTACTCTACGCATTAGGAAATGAACAGCACCTGTGCAGGATTCCATCCATTTGAAGCTCGGTGCTCGATGATGGCGAAGGGAAAGTTTTCCGATATTTGAAATTTGAATGCTAACCAAGTTACCCCTCGACTTAGGCAGGTCAAAGTGAATTTGTTAAATTAGGTACTTTAAATATCGGGAGCAGAAATTGAATTGTTTGTCAGATGGGGTTACGATTTGGGGCATCCATTTGGATAAATGCTTTTAACGGATGAGAATTTCATATCTGTGTACTGTTTTACAAATAGACAAGAACACAAGAAGAAAAGAAGACAAGAATACAAGAATACAAGAAGACAAGAAGACAAGAAGACAAGAAGACAAGAAGACAAAAGAAGACAAGAAGACAAGAAGACAAGAAGACAAGAAGACAAGAAGACAAGAAGACAAGAAGACAAGAAGAAAAAAAGGCAAGAGAACAAGAAGACAAGAAGACAAGAAGACAAGAAGACAAGAAGACAAGAAGACAAGAAGACAAGAAGACAAGAAGACAAGAAGACAAGAAGACAAGAAGACAAGAAGACAAGAAGACAAGAAGACAAGAAGACAAGAAGACAAGAAGACAAGAAGACAAGAAGACAAGAAGACAAGAAGACAAAAAGACAAGAAGACAAGAAGACCAGAAGACAAGGAGACAAGAAGACAAGAAGACAAGAAGATAAGAAAAAGAGAAGACAAGAAGACAAGAAGACAGGAAGACAAGAAGACAAGAAGACAGAAGACAAGAAGACAAAGAAGACAAGAAGACAAGAAGACAGAAGACAAGAAGACAAAGAAGACAAGAAGACAAGAAGACAGGACGGAATCCCGAAAGGATTCCCGACGGAATCCCGAAAGCATTCCCGAAGGAATCCCGAAAAGATTCCCGACTGAATCCCGAAAGGATTCCCGACGGAATCCTGAAAGGATTCCCGACGGAATCCTGAAAGGATTCCCGACGGAATCCTGAAAGGATTCCCGACGGAATCCTGAAAGGATTCCCGACGGAATCCCGAAAGGATTCCCGACGGAATCCCGAAAGGATTCCCGACGGAATCCCGAAAGGATTCCCGACGGAATCCCGAAAGGATTCCCGACGGAATCCCGAAAGGATTCCCGACGGAATCCCGAAAGGATTCCTGACGGAATCCCGAAAGGATTCCCGACGGAATCCCGAAAGGATTTCCGATGGAATCCCAAAAGGATTCCCGACGGAATCCCAAAAGGATTCCCGACGGAATCCCAAAAGGATTCCCGACGGAATCCCAAAAGGATTCCCGACGGAATCCTGAAAGGATTCCCGACGGAATCCTGAAAGGATTCCCGACGGAATCTCGAAAGGATTCCCGTCGGAATCCCGAAAGGATTCCCGTCGGAATCCCGAAAGGATTCCCGAAAGGATTCCCGTCGGAATCCCGAAAGGATTCCCGTCGGAATCCCGACAGGATTCCCGTCGGAATCCCGACAGGATTCCCGTCGGAATCCCGAAAGGATTCCCGTCGGAATCCCGAAAGGATTCCCGTCGGAATCCCGAAAGGATTCCCGTTGGAATCCCGAAAGGATTCCCGTCGGAATCCCGAAAGGATTCCCGTCGGAATCCCGAAAGTTCCGTCGGAATCCCGAAAGGATTCCGTCGGAATCCCGAAAGGATTCCCGTCGGAATCCCGAAAGGATTCCGTCGGAATCGAAAGGATCCCCGACGGAATCCCGAAAGGATTCCCGTCGGAATCCCGAAAGGATTCCCGTCGGAATCGAAAGGATTCCGTCGGAATCCCGAAAGGATTCCCGTCGGAATCCCGAAAGGATTCCCGTCGGAATCCCGAAAGGATTCCCGTCGGAATCCCGAAAGGATTCCGTCGGAATCGAAAGGATTCCGTCGGAATCGAAAGGATTCCGTCGGAATCCGAAAGGATTCCGTCGGAATCCCCGAAAGGATTCCCGTCGGAATCCCGAAAGGATTCCCGTCGGAATCGAAAGGATTCCGTCGGAATCCCGAAAGGATTCCGTCGGAATCCCGAAAGGATTCCGTCGGAATCCGAAAGGATTCCGTCGGAATCGAAAGGATTCCCGTCGGAATCCCGAAAGGATTCCGTCGGAATCGAAAGGATTCCCGTCGGAATCCCGAAAGGATTCCCGTCGGAATCCCGAAAGGATTCCCGTCGGAATCCCGAAAGGATTCCGTCGGAATCCCGAAAGGATTCCGTCGGAATCCCGAAAGGATTCCCGTCGGAATCCCGAAAGGATTCCCGTCGGAATCGAAAGGATTCCCGTCGGAATCGAAAGGATTCCGTCGGAATCCCGAAAGGATTCCGTCGGAATCCCGAAAGGATTCCCGTCGGAATCGAAAGGATTCCCGTCGGAATCCCGAAAGGATTCCCGTCGGAATCCGAAAGGATTCCCGTCGGAATCCGAAAGGATTCCCGTCGGAATCCGAAAGGATTCCCGTCGGAATCCGAAAGGATTCCCGTCGAAATCCCGAAAGGATTCCGTCGGAATCGAAAGGATTCCGTCGGAATCCCGAAAGGATTCCGTCGGAATCCCGAAAGGATTCCCGTCGGAATCCCGAAAGGATTCCCGTCGGAATCCGAAAGGATTCCCGTCGAAATCCCGAAAGGATTCCCGTCGGAATCCCGAAAGGATTCCGTCAGGAATCGAAAGGATTCCGTCGGAATCCGAAAGGATTCCGTCGGAATCCCGAAAGGATTCCCGTCGGAATCCCGAAAGGATTCCCGTCGGAATCCCGAAAGGATTCCGTCGGAATCCCGAAAGGATTCCGTCGGAATCGAAAGGATTCCGTCGGAATCCCGAAAGGATTCCCGTCGGAATCCCGAAAGGATTCCGTCGGAATCCCGAAAGGATTCCGTCGGAATCCCGAAAGGATTCCCGTCGGAATCCCGAAAGGATTCCCGTCGGAATCCCGAAAGGATTCCGTCGGAATCGAAAGGATTCCGTCGGAATCGAAAGGATTCCGTCGGAATCCCGAAAGTTCCCGTCGGAATCGAAAGGATTCCGTCGGAATCCCGAAAGGATTCCGTCGGAATCCCGAAAGTTCCGTCGGAATCGAAAGGATTCCGTCGGAATCCCGAAAGGATTCCGTCGGAATCGAAAGGATTCCGTCGGAATCGAAAGGATTCCGTCGGAATCCCCTGAAAGGATTCCGTCGGAATCCCGAAAGGATTCCCGTCGGAATCCCGAAAGGATTCCCGTCGGAATCCGAAAGGATTCCGACGGAATCCCGAAAGTTCCGACGGAATCCCGAAAGGATTCCCGACGGAATCGAAAGGATTCCCGACGGAATCCCGAAAGGATTCCGACGGAATCCCGAAAGGATTCCGACGGAATCCCGAAAGGATTCCTGACGGAATCGAAAGGATTCCGACGGAATCCCGAAAGGATTCCCGACGGAATCCCGAAAGGATTCCTGACGGAATCCCGAAAGGATTCCGACGAACTCTCCCGGAAAGGATTCCGGACAGAATCCCGAAAGGATTCCTGACAGAATCCTGAAAGGATTCCCGACGGAATCCCGAAAGGATTCCGACGGAATCCCGAAAGGATTCCGACGGAATCGAAAGGATTCGACGGAATCCCGAAAGGATTCCTGACGGAATCCCGAAAGGATTCCGACGGAATCCCGAAAGAATTCCCGACGGAATCCCGAAAGGATTCCTGACGGAATCCCGAAAGGATTCCTGACGGAATCCCGAAAGGATTCCCGACGGAATCCCGAAAGGATTCCCGACGGAATCCCGAAAGGATTCCCGACGGAATCCCGAAAGGATTCCCGACGGAATCCCGAAAGGATTCCCGACGGAATCCCGAAAGGATTCCCGACGGAATCCCGAAAGGAGCTCCGACGGAATCCCGAAAGGAGCTCCGACGGAATCCCGAAAGGAGCTCCGACGGAATCCCGAAAGGATTCCCGACGGAATCCCGAAAGGATTCCCGACGGAATCCCGAAAGGATTCCCGACGGAATCCCGAAAGGATTCCCGACGGAATCCCGAAAGGATTCCCGACGGAATCCCGAAAGGATTCCCGACGGAATCCCGAAAGGATTCCCGACGGAATCCCGAAAGGATTCCCGACGGAATCCCGAAAGGATTCCCGACGGAATCCCGAAAGGATTCCCGACGGAATCCCGAAAGGATTCCCGACGGAATCCCGAAAGGATTCCCGACGGAATCCCGAAAGGATTCCCGACGGAATCCCGAACGGATTCCCGACGGAATCCCGAAATGATACCCAACGGAATCCCGAAAGGATTCCCGACGGAATCCCGAAAGGCATTCCCGACGGAATCCCGAAAGGCATTCTCGACGGAATCCCGAAAGGCATTCCCGACGGAATCCCGAAAGGCATTCCCTGACGGAACTCGAAAGGCATTCTTGACGGAATCCTGAAAGGCATTCCCGACGGAATCCCGAAAGGCATTCCCAACGGAATCCCTGAAAGGCATTCCCAACGGAATCCTGAAAGGCATTCCCGACGGAATCGAAAGGCATTCCCGACGGAATCCCGAAAGGCATTCTCGACGGAATCTGAAAGGCATTTCCGACGGAATCGAAAGGCATTCCCGACGGAATCCCGAAAGGTATTCCCAACGGAACCCGAAAGGCATTCCGACGGAATCGAAAGGCATTCCCGACGGAATCCCGAAAAGGCATTCCCGACGGAATCCCGAAAGGCATTCCGGCCGGATCCCGAAAGGCATTCCCGACGGAATCCCGAAAGGCATTCCGACAGAATCCCGAAAGGCATTCCCGACGGAATCCCGAAAGGCATTCCCGACGGAATCCCGAAAGGCATTCCCGACGGAATCCCGAAAGGCATTCCCGACGGAATCCCGAAAGGCATTCCCGACGGAATCCCGAAAGGCATTCCCGACGGAATCCCGAAAGGCATTCCCGACGGAATCCCGAAAGGCATTCCCGACGGAATCCCGAAAGGCATTCCGACGGAATCCCGAAAGGCATTCCCTGACGGAATCCCGAAAGGCATTCCCGACAGAATCCTGAAAGGCATTCCCGACGGAATCCCGAAAGGCATTCCCGACGGAATCCCGAAAGGCATTCCGACGGAATCCCGAAAGGCATTCCCGACGGAATCGAAAGGCATTCCCGACGGAATCGAAAGGCATTCCCGACAGAATCGAAAGGCATTCCCGACGGAATCCGAAAGGCATTCCCGACGGAATCGAAAGGCATTCCCGACGGAATCCCGAAAGGCATTCCCAACGGAATCCTGAAAGGCATTCCTGACGGAATCTCGAAAGGCATTCCCGACGGAATCCGAAAGGCATTCCCGACGGAATCCCGAAAGGCATTCCCGACGGAATCGAAAGGCATTCCGACGGAATCGAAAGGCATTCCTGACGGAATCCCGAAAGGCATTCCCGACGGAATCCCGAAAGGCATTCCTGACGGAATCCGAAAGGCATTCCCAACGGAATCCCGAAAGGCATTCCCGACGGAAGCCCGAAAGGCATTCCCGACGGAATCCCGAAAGGCATTCCCGACGGAATCCCGAAAGGCATTCCCGACGGAATCCCGAAAGGCATTCCCGACGGAATCCCGAAAGGCATTCTCGACGGAATCCCGAAAGGCATTTCCGACGGAATCCCGAAAGGCATTCCCGACGGAATCCCGAAAGGTATTCCCAACGGAACCCCGAAAGGCATTCCCGACGGAATCCCGAAAGGCATTCCCGACGGAATCCCGAAAGGCATTCCCGACGGAATCCCGAAAGGCATTCCCGACGGAATCCCGAAAGGCATTCCCGACGGAATCCCGAAAGGATTCCCGACGGAATCCCGAAAGATGTTTTTTGAGATCGTTTTTTTTTTGCAACACTACTTTCTTGTTATTGTTGTGCGATTACCGATGGTCGTCCAGTTAGTGTTTGCCATGTTGCTACTTGACTTGAATGTTTTAAAAAATGATTATAACCAAATGAACCAAAGTTCTTCTCAGTATTCTCATTCCCGTCGGAATAGTTGAATATGTTTTAGCAGGTTGGATTTTGGTCCAAATACTTCAACAATTAAAAAAAAAATTAAACAAAGCTGTATGACAGATCCATTGATTTGAATCAAAAGTGTTCCAAAAGTGAAATAGTGTCAGAATGTCTCCAAAGAGATTCCTGAATATGTTTCCGCTGCAGTTAATGAAAAACGTTCTTAATTCCAGAAAGAATTAGCTTCTGAAAATATTTTTTTCCTAAAAATTTGTTTACCATTTTTCAACATCACTATCATCCATAAGTCGCTATAAGGTTGAAAATTTAAAATTTCACATCACTTAAGTAAAAAACGAATTGCTGAAACGCTTTTTATAGAATTCAAACATCTTTTCAGCCTCCTATTTGATACATAATTTGACGAAGGAAATGACATACGAATTGATTAAAATATTTAGTAAATTAATATCCCGGGTTTCTTTTCATACGGTTTACTTACAAAAATCGCAAACACAAAACTGAAACAAACATAAACCTACAAAACAATCTTAGCACGAAGATAGGTACTGCGCATCACGTCTTCATCCCGATAAGTGAAATTCAAAGTCACCATCCTACAGCAGCATTCCTGTGATCCATTCAAAGGAATACCATCCCATTCAGGCGGGAAATTCTTAATGAATAGAAGGTAGGCCCAGTCAGTGACGACAAGGGCCACGATGCAGAGAATGAATCACAGCTCAGCAGAAATTATGATATACATAGTTTCACCTTTCAGCTGATCTCGCCCATTTCCCTCCCCAATCCACTCACATTAGGTACGTGAGGACGGACGAGGGCTCTTTACCTCACCCCAGCCCAGCCTCGGACTGATCCAGATCAGGCAGGCCGTCGTAATTGAGAATCGAGCGTGTGTGAGCAGTTTTCCTCGGTACTCAAAGGATGTAGAGCTGTAGGGAAGGTAACCGAACTCCAGTCAGCAGCATGTCGCCAGAGCCAGAGTGCCGCACAAAGCTACTGAATCAAGTGGCGCACGTGTGTAGGTGGTTACAAAGTCGAAAAGTTGGCACATAAAAGACTCCCCCGGTGACGGAGGGTGGGTGCCGAAAGACATAGGTGGGTGCCTTTTCCTACCTTCCGAACGACGACGACGACGAGATGGAGTGAAAATGATGACGACTAACGATGATGAGGATGATGATAAAATATGTGAATGAAACACCTTACTCATTGTGGTTCTGTGTGATACGGTAGACGGTCGGCCCGGTGAGGGTGAGGCGTTCGTAGTCGTAGGGAAGGGCATTAACGAGATAGCTGAGATTTTCCTGGGGATGTGGGAGGCTTAGGTTCGGAATGAAATCGCATTAGAGTGCGAGGATTTGTGTGGCCAAGGAAATTGTCCAAGGTAGATTTTATGGGCTCAGGTTTCGGGAAACAATGTCTCACCATCATCGTGTGGAACGACATTTGGGATAGTGGTGGATGCTGCGGAGGAAGTAGGGCACATAAACTATAAAACACTTGATAGGGATTTATGATGCTTGATTTAGGCTAGACTGCGGACGTAGAGGGAAAGATCTAATAAGGTTGACTTCCATTATTCGCTGATTAGGCACTTTTTGATAGCAGTTCTCTTTATTAGACTTGCGATTCTACAAAAGCATTGTGTGTTGTTTAGATAGGTAACAGAGCTGGGGCAAACGTACATCGATACAAACATCAGTTGACAGGTCGGGGATTTAACAGCCTTGGTTTTCACCGATTAGACAACTGATTTAGGCTTTGGTGGGAGCAGTTTGAGCGTTACTCTTGTCCTTCTGTTGACCTCTCTTGCGGAATCCACCCTTCTCCTTGTGGATCGCCTCCATGCGGTCCTTGATATCGTTAAGAATGTTGTCTCTGATTTTGGGGTCCACGCTGTACTTGTCGAAAATGGTCTGAATTTCCTTGCGGAAGTCGAACCCTCCATGGCGACCAAACGGACCACGTCTGCCATCTTCTTCGTTTGAGTCGCCATTCTTGATGTCAAATGTAGGTCTGTCTCCCTTGGCCGCCGAGGACTGGTCAATGAGAGCGAACAGCACTACTGCGCCCAGCAAAATCAGACTGGTATGGCGATTCATGTTGAACTGCAATGGGTGTAACGAATGTAGAGAACGATCGTTGAATGATGAGTGTCGAATGGCCCGAGATCGTTTATATATTGTGATGAACTCATTAGTGCTAATGTGTTTTAAATGATCTGCGTTCATCGTTGTTCATTGAAAGGTAAAATATTTTTCAAAATTAAATATCATTTAGGTTAGGCATGATTTGGATAATCGATTTAATACCATGACAATGAAATGTTCTAATATGCCTTGTTATATGCTTTTTATTTTACTTTTGAGCGATTTATCGAATTATCTTTTTCACAATCGAAAAAGAGTGTCATGAGATGTTTTGAAGCTATTACAAACAGTCAGTTGAATGATGCCGTAGTAGCTTTCATAAGTTTCTGATTGTATCACAAAAGAATAAAACGGACGTAGAAAACTGCTGTAACTTACAATACCTGAAATTAAATCTTGACGTACACACTCAACATCGATCACCGTAACTCGGAAAATATGTAGGGGGAAAGACGGCTTTGGCAGGTTTTATTTTATTATTGGCAGGGGGTTTTTGTCGACCAAATTTTATGAAAATTGGCCACAATGTTCTTTGATATGCAAAGAGTGTTTAAGCCAAATTTGAGCATAGTCAGACATAAAAAACCCTGCCAACAATAGAACAAAACCTGCCAAAGCCGTCATTCCCCCTACCAAAATTCAAACAGCAAGCATTTCAACAGAAAGCCTAGGCCGAGCAAGATGTTGTTTTGTTCGATAGATTCAGGCAACCACTGATAAATAGCTTTTTAACAAAAATTTGGTAACACTAAAAGAAGACTATTGAGCTGGTAGAATTTTGATCGATTGCGGCACTTGACCAGTCACTCCTTAAGGCGAATCGTCGGTTGCGGGGGTGCCTTCGACGTCAGGGAACTCCCCATCAGAGTAGAATTGATCAACCGCCGAGGACTATCCGATTAGTCGCGATTGAGGCGGGAGCTAAATGGCTCGAGGGTTACAGAAACTCAAAAAGAGCGGGAAGAAGTGGTCCACGAAGGGGATCTGTCGGGTTCCTTCTTGACCGAGAATTATGTTTTCGTCCCAGAAATGTTTGCCAGTGAACACTGCCCACAAAACACCATTCCCATGGCAGATTTCTGTCACCGAACGACCAGTTTTGACGTTGGAAAACGACTTACTCGAAGGTTCAGAGAGTCAAATTAGAAACTAAAATTGGAGACCGTCCCGAAATATGTAAAATTTTGAATGTTGATTTTTGACGTAGGACTTACGCCTTTCTTTACTATCCAGTATTATGCGCTCGTTAATGGCGGCGTGAGCTCCCCTCAATTTGACATTCAAGAGGTAGAAAACTTTGGAACGCATTAAGTATGCCTTGTTCAATTTTTCTTCTAGTAACAACAAACAAATCTCGCACTTAGTTTCATAGGGGCGTAACTGTATTGATCGATTTCTCTTAATAGATTTTATATGTTGTTAATAACTCAATTGTTTCAAAAACTACAACCGTAATTATTGATTCTGATGCAAGATACAATCATCCTTTATCACACCACACCATAAAATTATCAACAAACTAGCGCACTTCGGTACAATAATAAAAAGAAAACATCTGCACCTTTCTGCTATTATAAAAAAAATCAGAAGGGTTATAAACAAGATACGACCGCCCGACGTAAACTACGTAAAACAGATTATAAGGTAATTCATTCATATGGTTTCAGCATGAGCTTAGAGTGATTAAAATTTTGACTTTTTCGCTCTCCTGTTCTTGAATGATAACATTTGCTTCTCTAATGAACCTCCTAATTTTTTACTTGAATTGGTTGTAATTTGACTGGGCACGAGCAGTTTGATACTTGTATGAAAATTACTAGTGGATTCGCCCCGTAGGTGAAAGATCGTTCCGTGAGACGGCCCATTGACTATTTAAATATATAACCAACTAGAAGACTTCATAGAATATTTCCTAATCTGTAGAACAGTTATTGTTGCGAAGCAGTCGGAGCAAAGTTATCGAGAAATAAAAAATGCTCATTATTGATATTTATGTTATTCTTTTACGTATTAAATTGAATTTCCCAAGATTCAGTATTTCACGAGTCGCACGAGCCCAAGTCCTGGTGTTAGGTGGGACGCTAAACAGTCCTGACACGACGGCCCTCCGACGAGACAGGAGGTTTGCGCAGGCCCAATAAGCCGCCTTTAAAAACAACTATTACGAACGACATAGAAGATAATACGACTCGATACAATCGGCAACGACTTAGGCGACGAATAAAGGATCACGATTGGAAGCTTGGAACATGGAACTGCAAGTCGCTAGGCTTCGCAGGTTGCGATAGGATAATCTACGATGAATTACATCCCCGCAACTTCGATGTCGTAGCGCTGCAGGAAATCTGCTGGACAGGACAGAAAGTGTGGAAAAGCGGGCATCGAGCGGCTACCTTCTACCAAAGCTGTGGCACCATCAACGAGCTGGGAACCGGCTTCATAGTGCTGGGAAAAATGCGCCAACGCGTGATTGGGTGGCAGCCAATCAACGCAAGGATGTGCAAGCTGAGGATAAAAGGCCGTTTCTTCAACTATAGCATCATCAACGTGCACTGCCCACACGAAGGGAGATCCGACGACGAGAAAGAAGCGTTCTATGCGCAGCTGGAGCAGACATACGATGGATGCCCACTGCGGGATGTCAAAATCGTCATCGGTGACATGAACGCACAGGTAGGAAGGGAGGAAATGTATAGACCGGTCATCGGACCGGATAGTCTGCATACCGAATCGAACGACAAAGGCCAACGATGCATAAACTTTGCAGCCTCCCGCGGAATGGTAGTCTGAAGCACCTTTTTTCCCCGCAAAAATATCCACAAGGCCAGATGGAGATCACCTAACCAATAAACGAAAACCAAATCGACCACGTTCTAATGGACGGTAAATTCTTCTCCGACATCACGAAAGTCCGCACTTACCGCAGTGCGAATATTGAATCCGACCACTACCTCGTTGCAGTAAGTCTGCGCTCTAAACTCTCGACGATGTACAACACGCGTCGAAGTCGGACGCCGCGGCTCAACATTGGGCGGCTACAAGACGGTAGACTAGCCCGAGAATACGCGCAGCAGCTGGAAGTGGCACTCCCAACGGAAGAGCAGCTAGGCACAGCGTCTCTTGAAGATGGCTGGAGAGATATTCGATCCGCCATTGGTAGCACCGCAACCGCTGCACTTGGCACGGTGCCCCCGGATCATAGAAACGACTGGTATTATGACAAATGTGAGCAGTTAGTAGAAGTGAAGAATGCAGCATGATCGAGATTGCTGCAACACCACACATGGCCGAACGAGGCACCATACAAACGGGCGCGGAACAGACAAAACTGGATTTTACGGAGAAAAAAGCGCCAGCAAAAAGATCGAGACCGTGAAGAGACGGAACAACTGTACCGTGCTAATAACACACGAAAGTTCTATGAGAAGTTGAACCATTCACGTAAGGGCCACGTGCCACAGCCTGATATGTGTAAGGACATAAACGGGAACATTCTTACGAACGAGCGTGAGGAGCACTACGAAGAACACCTGAATGGCGATGTGGCAGACGAAGATGGCGGTATGGTGATGGGGCTGGGAAAACGCGTGCATGACATAATTTCACCGGCTCCGGATCTCCAGGAAATCCAGGAAGAGATTGGCCGGCTAAAGAACAACAAAGCCCCTGGGGTTGACCAACTACCAGGAGAGCTATTTAAACACGGTGGTGAGGCACTGGCTAGAGCGGCACTGGCTAGAGCGGTGATGAGGCACTGGCTAAAGCGCAGGAGTGGATGGAAGGTGTCGTGTGTTCCATCTATAAAAAGAACGATAAGCTGAATTGTAGCAACTACCGCGCAATCACATTGCTGAACACCGCCTACAAGGTACTCTCCCAAATTTTATGCCGTCGACTAGCACCAATTGCAACGGAGTTCGTGGGGCAGTACCAGGCGGGTTTTATGGGCGAACGCTCCACCACAGACCAGGTGTTCGCCATTCGCCAAGTACTGCAGAAGTGCCGCGAATACAACGTGCCCACACATCATCTATTCATCGACTTCAAAGCCGCATATGATACAATCGATCGGGACCAGCTATGGCAACTAATGCACGAACACGGATTTCCGGATAAACTGACACGGTTGATCAAAGCGACGATGGATCGGGTGATATGCGTATTTCGAGTTTCATGGGCATTCTCGAGTCCCTTCGAAACCCGCAGAGAGTTACGGCAAGGTGAAGGTCTTTCGTGTCTGCTATTCAACATCGCTTTGGAAGGGGTAATACGAAGAGCAGGGATTAAAACGAGTTGTACAATTTTCAACAAGTCCGTCCAGTTATTTGGCTTCGCCGACGACATAGATATTATGGAACGTAACTTTGAGACGATGGAGGAAGCCTACATCAGACTAAAAAAGGAAGCCAAGCGGATCGGACTAGTCATCAACACGTTGAAGACAAAGTACATGATAGGAAGAGGTTCAAGAGAAGACAATGTGAGCCACCCACAGCGAGTTTGCATCGGTGGTGACGAAATCGAGATGGTAGAAGAATTTATGTACTTGGGCTCACTGGTGACTGCTGAAAATTATACCAGCATAGAAATTTGGAGACGCATAGTGGCTGGAAATCGTACGTACTTTGGACTCCGCAGGACTCTCCAATAAAGTTCGAATAAAGTTCGCCGCCGTACCAGACTGACAATCTACAAAACGCTCATTAGACCGGTAGTCCTCTACGGACACGAGACCTGGACGATGCTCCGTAGACTGCGTGGTTGGCGACGTGTAGCCATGGACCGAGCCGAATGGAGAAGACTCTTATATAACGCACAGACCACTTCGACCTTAGTCTGAATAGGTAAATAAAATATTGACAAATCATTTCCGCTTGGTTGGTCAACGTAAAGGTGCGCCAACAAATGTTTTGTAATGTATTCATTAAAAAGGTGGAGCAACGGCTTAAGTTGCAATGCTATAACGAAGAAATCATTCGCTTTATTGATCAATGTAAAGGTGTACCCATCAGCTGATTAACAATGGTATTATTCATCGAAAAGGCGGAGCTTCGGCTGAATTCCTATGCTATAGTTCATCTTTTTTGGCAATCGCGGCATTTGAAATACTATAAGTATTTTAATAGTAAACTTTTTTATTCATTAGTTACTATTTTGAAAATAATCACTTTGAAATGTTTTGTCACTTTAATTATCCACGACTAGCAGTGAGCAAACGATGTTCCCAATTTTGTTAAGAAAATCTCCGACGACAAAATTTCCAACCCAAACAAGGCTTGCATGGTCTCTGCTGCTCTCGACGACACGAAATGATCGCTACCGACACCACCGACTACCACGCAAGAGAGCCACGCTTTCTTGTGCAGTCATCATTGTCTGAATCCAGCTTAATCTTCTCCAAGTGTTTTTTCTCGTTTGTTCGCTGTGTACGTTTTCGCTTCGTCGCGTTGGCGTTATTTTCTCCCGGACCCGGCATGGGAGACTCGGTGGCCGGTTTGGTCACGGGAAAAGTGCCTAAGCGCACTGCTCTTGGAGGCGCGGGTAACTCCTCCAAGCAGCTTTTGCAGAGCAGCGTGTTCTCGCCGTTGCCGCTTGATGACGCCGGCAATCCGCCGAAAAAGAGAAAGAAGCAGTAATCGCAGCTGCCGTAGGTGCAAACCGAGCGGATGGCAAAGTGCTCGGCTGTTTTCGTTAAGGGCGATCCACCGGATTTGCGGCCGAAAATCCGCCAGCTCATTCCAAAGGGCCTCAAGTGCAAGTTCCGGCTTTGCAGTGAGGGAGTCAAGGTGATTCCTGCCAATCCAGATCACCACAAATCTATTGTGGAGTTCCTATAGGTCCACAAGTATGAGTTTTACACTCATGACCTCCCCGGCATAAGCCGCTAAAGGCTTTGCTGCGAGGGCTCCACGATATGAAGGAGGAAGAGTTTATCACAGAGCTAGAAAGCAGTGGACTCAAGCCTATCGCCGTGCACAAAATCGCTCGCCACGACAAGGCCAGAAAGTTCCGAGATCAGCTTTACCTGGTACATCTGGAGCATGGCTCCATCTCTTTCAAGGACCTGAAGCTGATCGGAGTAATCAACTACACCGTCGTCGACTGGAAGCGATACCGGCTCGTGCATCGTGACGTGACGCAGTGCACGAAATGTTTCAACTTCGGGCATGGCACCCGGAATTGCCACATGGCCGCGCGCTGCAACAAGTGTGGCGAACTGCACCCGACGGATGAGTGCGACAAGATGGAGGTGGCCGATCCAAAATGCGCCAACTGTGGTGGGCCACTACGAAAGGCTGTCCGAAACGCGCGGAGTTCCTGGAAATCCGAAGGAAAGCATCCACCAAAGCCCATCCGAAGAGGAACCGTGTTCCAGTGATCGACGAGGTGAACCTTCCTGCTATCACAGCTCCCCGACGAGCGGTACCAGTACTTCCACCGTTGCAGCCGCACAAGCGACTGGCCGCAGCAGCAGCATTGATTCAAGCCCCACCACCAGCTTCATTCTCCAGCAAATGGCCCCCGCTTCCTCCTCCTGGGTACCGTTGGCAGCCGGATGATCAAACTGTCCAGCCGGCATAATCTTCTCCGCTCTACACCCCGGAGCAGCTGATGCCAATCTTCTCCCAGCTCGCCACTCAGCTGCGTGGCTGCAAAACCCGATTCGACCAGGTCTTCACTGTTGGCATGTTCATCATTGAAAATGGCTGTTAGGGTGGGCCTGGTCAACTGGAACGCTTGCTCGCTAAAGACTCACAAAACAATTGAGGATTTCCTTGAGGAGAAGGAAATAGACGTGGCGTTCATCACCGAAACGCACCTAAAACCGGAGGTGAACGTCAACTTCCCGGACTTCCGCATCAAGCGACTCGACCAGCCGACCAGGGGAGGTGGTGTGGTCATCGCTCTGCACTACAACATCAACTGTCGTCTGCTTCCAAGCTTCCAGCTCAGTGTCATCGAGGCCACTGGTGTCGAAATTACCACTTCTGTCGGCACAATCGCGTTTATTTCGGCATACTGTCCGCAACGCAAGTCAAAGCCGGCGATGGATCATCGGCTGCCCTTCGGAGGGACATCATCAAGCTTACGCGGAGGCAAGGCCAGTATATCATTGCCGGCGATCTAAATGCCAAACATCAAGCCTGGGCAACAGTCGCGGCAATCGAAACGGCACCACCTGGAGCAACGACATAGAGGAAGGCCACTACACGATCTCCCCCCACTCGGCTGAGTCGGTCCGGTGTCCGCGCAACCCTCGACCTATACATAGCCAACATGAACGACCACGTCTCGCAGCCGGTCGTCTACCAGGAGCTCAATTCGGATCACTATCCGGTGGTGGCGGAAGTGAGCTCCTCGGTCAATAGAAACGAAACGAAACGAAACTACCATCTAGTGAACTGGCAGTGGTTCCAGCAGTGCGTCGACAACACCATCGATTAGGAGGTGCGTCCAGGGACGCCGGAAAGTATCAACCGCTAGCTGTGCGCCATCGGAGAGGCAATATCGGTGGCCAGAGAGCAGCATGTCCCGACGGCTCAGCAGGTAGACAACTTAAACATCGATACACTCACCAAAGATTTGATTCGATTGCGGAATGTCACTCGCAGGCAGTTTCAGCGTACTGGACTTCCTGAGCTTAAGGCACGCTACAATCGAATCACAAAAAATATCAAGGCCAGAATCGAATGGTGGACCTAAAAAATAACGACTTCTCGAATAAGATCCGCAATCTACCAGATTATGCTAAGCTGTTCTGGAAAATGACCAAAATACTAAAATCCAAGCCTCGGCCCATTCCACCTTTAATCACAATAAACAATAATGGCTCTAAGGATCGCTTGATAACTCCTGTAGAGAAGGTCGCTGAAATAGGTCGTCATTTCGTCAGCTCACACAATCTTGGGAGGAACATCGTCAGTCCACACGACGCAGCTGTCAACGAGCATGCTAACAACATCCATTTGATTCCCAACGACTTCTCGGAGGAGTTGGAGATCTCAGCTGGTGTACTGACGACCTATATCAAATCATCGAAGAACATGAAGGCCCCAGGCTTCGACAGCATCCTGAATCTCGAGCTCAAACACATGAGTGCTCCGTTCTTTGAGCACCTCTCGCTGATCTTTAATCAGTGTCTCCGGCTCAGCTACTTCTCATCGTCCTGGAAGTCAGCGAAAGTCATCCCCATCCGGCAGCCTGGGGAGGATCCTTTGTAACCGTTCAAGAAAACACCCTGAAGAAGTGCGATAAACGCAGTGGCTTAAGCGCCACCCTCGTTACCGAGAGACCACTGGTCGTGTTAAGGATTGCCCGACTAAGCTATTTTAAGCATGAGCGCAATCTTCTTAGGGTTATCGAACGGTTGATTAAATTGATTTTTATTAAACCTACTGGCTACAAGAATAATATCAGCAATGCAATACACCGGGAGCATGTAACAAACCGGAGGAAAGAAACGTGCTCAAGATCAACGTAAAGTGAAACGTAATACGAAAGGCACCCGGGCGGTCAAAATTACTACAGGGCTCAGCGCGTAAGAAATAAAGAGAACATAATTATGTTAAATTCATTTTATGTATTCATCGTTTTCGCTTTTTCGTTTACGAATGTGTGTGTTGTATCGTGTAACATGGCCATGACTCTCATACCTGCGCAGGATTTAGAACGGTGCTGGCGGTCTGGGAGTTTATCGGACGAGGGGTGCACCAACATCGCACGATGTTTTGCCAACAGTGGCGGCGAGGCAAAAAGATCCTCGGGTGGGCGTTGCACAGCGCTGCCACCGATCGTGCGGAAATAGCTCCAATCCTTGATGGCCGAAATATAGATGCGGGGGAGGGTATCGGCTGGTCCAGTACGTTACCAGCTCATTCGTCGTCGAACGCAGGAGGGCTGGAAAGGGTCCACTCCGTCAGTTTAATTGCCAAGGAACTGGCGGGCCAGGATGAGCGCGGTCGTCACCGTAATCGTTACCACGTGGACGAATTCTAAAAAAAAAGATGACGGAAGCAAAGCAAACGAGCTTGTCACTCGGATAAAAAAGCGCCCGTTGGACGCTACACTCTAACTTTCACCTACTCAGTGACTGAGTAAAATTGTATTGTCATCTCTTTTCTTCCCACGGAAATTTTACTTAATGTCCGTCAAAAGCAGGATTACTCATAGTTTTTAGTTGAGAGAGCAATACAATTTTACTCAGTCACTGAGTAGGTGAAAGTTATAGTGTAGCGTCCAACGAGAAACGAAATTAAAATAAATTCCAATAAATTAATTCACTTGTCATAATTACCTTTTGTACAAATTACCTTTTGTTACAAAAGAATTGCACAAGAGCGCAGAGTTTTCGGTTCATCTGATACTCTAGTCAAAAACTAATTTAATAGAAAAAAATAAAATACAATTATTGTTTTACGTTTCACTTATCAATCACTTGAACTTTTATCTCCACATGTGCTTTACTGTTGTATATCCACAGTCAAGCGAGTGCACATTGTTTATTAAACGAGAGGATCGCACTCCATGCCGCCCAGCAACGGGTTGGGCGGGCTGGTATAGAATGCGAATCAATCGCACTCTGCTGTGCCATAGGCTTGCTTGGCTAAGGCATTTGATGAGTTTGATTGCCTTACGTAAGCGGTCGCGTGTACTCAGACGACTAATGACGGTGGAAGACTGACACTTGATTACAATTAATTGCATATGAAGGTTCGAGTCCCTCCAAGACACGTGGATTCTTTTTCGCAAATTTCATATTAATTTGTCCATTTCGAAGCATATGCTGTGCATATGCACAGCCAAGATATTTAACAATGATACTTGATACTTTTCGGGGTCCCAAACAACGGTGCAACATTTGAGCCAAATCGATTTCTTCCTTGGTTTCCGCATCGCGTTTGTAGTTTGTATGGAAATTCTTCTAGAGGTTTCTGCTCATCGTAAACCAAGTTGAAGATTGCTTGTTCGAATCATATGCAAAAATCGATTATTCTGACGGCACTGCCGAACTACATGGACCAATAATTTAATCGACAAGAATGAAGAAGGGCATCGCCCACAAACAACTATAGGTTGGTTTGTAGTGCTGGCAGAAACATTGATTTCTAGGGAACGACGATTTCGAACCGATCCGAAGAGCCGTGCGTCGTCCGTCGACGACATCTCTAGCCATCCTTCGTTGGATCTCCAAAACCAGTTGGCCAGCAAGTAAGCCCGTCCTTTTTGTGGATTTTAAAGGAAATTAGCTCAAATAATAACCTGTAAATTTTGTAAATAAATTGTAAATTACGCAAGTTTGGTTTTACATTCTTTAAGTTAATTTTTAGATTTTGCTGTGAGGCTAGAGCGTTTTGAGAAAACTACCAGCCCTGAAGTAGGATTCTCTGGCCGGACTTAACAGAGCTATAGAGATCCTTTTATACAAAAGTGTCGCTTAAGTCACTACTTTTGTGTAACCTTACACATGGCTCATCGGACAATTTGACCCCGGAACCGGGATAAAGCTTTCAGTTGTGATATAACGTACAGTTATGGAGGGTCCCGTAGCATAGTTGGCTACACGTTCACCTTGCAAGCGAATGTCCATGGGTTCGATTCCCAGCCCCTCCACCAAACCCTCGTCAGTCGCCGAATGCGCAGTCCATGCGGTAGCGTATTGGGGAACGCCACTTATCGTCACGACTGCCTGATAACGACTGACAACTTATTCTTTTCGGAGGCATTCCTCCATCGTACCAGGATAAATGGCAACCGAACAATGCAACGATTATTGGAATGCACGACATGGACAAACGGACACAATGTACTAACGGTGCGATGGGCCAGTAACGAGAACAACAATGAATAATGGAAAATTTAAAAATAGATTCTTTGTGAATTTTGGCTGCAGAAAACCACAGTAGCGGTTAAGTAACACAGAATGCCTACCAGATAAAGAAAGGAATAAAAAATGTACAGTTGTGTACATTCTTTCCTAAGGATCACCATAGCATGCACCACTTGTGAAACTACAACATATGTTGTGATTACATTCTATGCAAAGTACAACAAAGAGCACGTATTACTTTTGAAACTAGTCGTGTAGGCCTTAAGGCCTTGCTCCAAAGGTTTTTTGGAAGACCCAGAATATATACTTTAAACGCATTCTATGCTAAGTATCACAAAGAGCATGTACCCTATTTGAATTTGGACGATAGACCTTTGGCTACGCGGGTAGACCTTGGGACCTTGCTCCTGGAATTCCTTAAATGTCTAAGGCCGTACTTGCATTGACTCAGAACATTTACTGTAAACACTTTCTATTCTAAAGACCGTAGAAAGCATGTAGCATATTTGAAAATGGTTAGTAAACCCTTGATATGCGTGTAGACTTTAAAGCCTTACTTCAAGGTTTTCTTGTATAAATATAGACATAAGCTGTAAATCTTGACAGGGGACAAAAATCATATAAGTTACCGATTCCAAACCGGCCAAAATTATTCAAATCAGTTGAAAGTTGTGAAAATATCAATTTCTGGGTACGCATGTGCTTTTTTTTGTTGGCCGCATAAGGGTTAAATTTCTTTTGAAATGTGTGCCCATCTGCCTCCATGACATAAAATTGATGTTAAGGATAAAAACTCATGTTTTGTCTTCAGTCAGTTACTATTATTTAAAAAACCCAGATTAATCCACCTAGCGGTGATGATGCCTTTCTCGTGCGGTAAAAATTTTTTTCGGGCATTACTTCTGAACCCATCGTCCGATCCGGCCAATTTTCAATAGGAAATGATGAGACAAGATTCTGCGTCGAATGCAACCTGTTGCGAGGAAATCGACTTTTTTACGCGCTTTTTTTATGAGAAAAAAGTATTTTGTCCATAACTTCCAAGCCCATAGTCCGATCCGGCCAATAGGAAACAATGGGGCAGTATACTGCGTCGAATGCAACCTATTGCGAGTAAATTAGTTGAGGGTAAGTGCAAAAAAAGTGAGCTAAACTTTTTGCTCTTTTGGTGCGCACACACACACACACACACACACACACACACACACACACACACACACACACACACACACACACACACACACACACACACACACACACACACACACACACACACACACACACACACACACACACACACACACACACACACACACACACACACACACACACACACACACACACACACACACACACACACACACACACACACACACACACACACACACACAGGGTGGGAGCTCAGGACTTGTTCCTGGGCGCCAATGGAAAACCACCAGTCAGCGTTTCCTTCAGGAGATGACCAGGCCCTGGAACCAGTTTACTGGTTCCCAGTCAACTAAGCGGAATCTGCCTAGGGGACGTGGCGGAGGTTCAACAGTGGGCTCTGTTGAATCTCTACTAAAAACCACAAGTCTATAAGCAGCTCTGTACAAGCGACCCGTGCCGCTTCCAAAGCACTTCAGCCCAACACAAGCAGGAGTGCCCACCGGCACATCAGGATCGATGTCAGTGAGATTCTGATTACGGCATACTGGCAATGGCGAACGACATTGGATGAGTAACGGTTTATGGTTTGGTTAAAACGACAATGAGCTGACGGTCGTGCTATTCTGTTCCCTGAGTAAGGAAGGGTGACACCTCCTTGAAACGGCGAGCAGGCTAATGGTGCGACTGCCTCCGTCCCGATAAACAACCTGGCAGGCCTCCGGAAACGCTCAAAACCCGCCACCAATCATGGGGGTAATAGGTTCAGATGTAACATTCCTGATCTACGTCGATCCGGCTCTGAACACGGTGCCATAAAGCACCTGTGTCAACCCTTGCATGGACCTCACTGCTTGCATAGGTACCCATGGGATCATTATAGGCGACTATCTACAACGGGCAGAGATAACGATCCGGAGGGGGGACCCTTTCAACATGAAGAACAATTTAGAACTCAACGAAGGAGCAAGTGTGTCCAATCCGTTCGTTACAAGTGGTTTGACGAGGTCTCCGCCACAGCAGACCAAAAGACAGAAGTACAGCGCCAGGCGGTTATACCGCGAAGGCTAACGCAAGTAAGCAACCAAGGCGATAATAATGAGCAGCATCCGCCCACGAACAACGGCTGGAACGTGCCTCAACAACAGCTGAAGATACAAGCAGCAAAGAACTGGGCAGAAGAGCTCCACGAGTTCGTCGACAAGAAGCATAATGTGCATAAGGGCATCAAAGAGCTGGTGTTGAAGATCCGGAGGGCTCTTGGGTCAGCCATGACGGAGTGGCACAACCTAAAGCAGAGAGCAGAAAAAGCTGAGAGAGAATTGACTGATGCAAAACACACCCTTGCATCAGTGGCGCTGCAAAAGGACACACCTCTGGACTGATTCCGGAAGAGCCCAACAAGAGCAGAAAAGAGAAGATAGTGCAACCGGAAAACACACCGGCATCCTTGCCAAAGAGGCATAGGTCCTCGCCCGGAGACAAAAGACCAGAAGGCTCCAAAAACAAAGAGACGCTCTACTCAAACGCATGGCTGTCGCACAGCCGGAAGAAACCAACGATGACAACATAAGGACACCCTGGCAGGTGGTCCAAAAGAAGACGAAAAATAATCGGATTAATGCGAGCGAAGACAAAATGTCATCAAAAGAAGCGTGAAAAAGAGAGGCGAGGCGCTTCTATCTAGAAGAGACTAGCGAGGAAGGATATCTGGAGGTCCTGCGAACCATTAGCACAACTGCAGAACTGACTTCGGACTTCGGTGCCGACGTACAAAAAATCCGGCGCACACGGGCGGGTGACATGATCTTTGAGTTGAAAAAAATACTCGAAGAGCAAGAGCTCGTCATATAAGGAGCTAACAGAGAGGGTAGTGGGAGATAAAGCGCAAGTGAGAGGTATGGCGCCTGAAGTGAAACTCCAATGCGTGGATCTGGATGAGATTACAACGGCAGACGATGTAACTGCCGCAATGAAGGAGCAATTTAATCTGGGAGCCGTCGAAATGACAATTCGGCTAAGAAGGGGGCATCCGGTACACAGGTCGCAGGAATAAAGCTTCTGGTAGACGCAGCCGAAAAAGCATTGAAAAGTTAAAGTCGGTTGGTCGGTATGTTCACTGAGCCTCTCTCGGCAACCAGAGGTGTGCTTCAGGTGCCAAGAGTTTGGCCATCTGGCACGAAATTGTAGAAGGTGTGGAGAGGATGGCCACAAAGCGCAAAGCTGCAAAAAGCCACCAAAATGCCTAATCTGTAGGAATGATGGATGTAGAGACCACGTTACTGGCGGTCAGAAATGTCCAGCGTATAAACAGGCGATGTCTGGTAAATCACAGTGGAGGTAATACAAATTAATCTCAACCACTGTGATACCGCACAGCAACTGCTGTGGCAATCCGCAAGAGAATCGAGGTGCGACATTGCGATCATTTCGGATCCATACCGTATTCCATCAGGAGACGGGAATTGGGTAGCAGATGACGCTGGAACCGCCGCAATATGTACAGTAGGGAGATATCCTTTCCAAGACATCGTGTACCGTGCAGCTGAAGGCTTCGTGATCGCCAAAGTTAACGGAGTCTATATATGTGGCTGCTACGCGACCCCACGTTGGACAAGTGAACAGTTTAATCAGATGCTGGATACGTTAGTAGCGGAGCTTACCGACAGGAGGCCAGTCGTCATCGCTGGTGACTTTAATGCCTGGGCGTTAGAGTGGGCAGCCGTCTCACTAACCAAAGAGGTTGGAGTCTGCTGGAAGCACTTGCTAGGCTAAATGTAGATCTGGTTAACGAAGGATCGACGAGTACCTACCGGAGAGATGGCAGAGAGTCCATAATTGATGTTACCTTTTGCAGTCCTGCATTAACGAGGAACATAAACTGGAGAGTCTGCGAAGGCTATACACATAGCGATCATCAGGCGGTCCGATACTGCGTCGGAGAGAAAGTAGCGATACAAGCACGTGTGTGTGGTACCAAAGAGCTTAGGTGGAAGACAGAAACCTTTAACAAGGAGGTGCTAGCAGAGGCAATTAGATTCGAGCGCAACCTGGTAAACCTGAGTCCAGACGAGCTGGTTGCAGCATTGACTCGAGCCTGCGATGCAACTATGCCGAGAAAAGTACAGCCACGACATGTCCGCCGTCCAGTCTACTGGTGGAATGGAACGATCGCCGAACTCCGTCGCAACTGTCTTAGAGCAAGGAGGAGAATGCAGAGAGCCCGCAACAATGTCGAAAGGGAAGAGCGTAGACCTGTGTTCAGCGCAGCAAGAGCTGCTTTCAAAAAGGAAATTAGGCTCAACAAGGCAGCCTGCATGCAAGAGCTCTGTCGTAACGCAGATGCTAACCCATGGGGGGATGCATACAGGGTCGCTATGGCAAAGATTAGAGGTCCATCGATACCGCCAGAGAGGTGCCCAGAAAAGCTTAGGACAATTATCGAAGGTCTGTTTCCACACCACGAGCCAACGGTCTGGCCACCCACACCGTATGGCGAAAATAACACCAGTACGAATGAAGCCCTGCTTACGAATCAGGAACTCATCACTGCTGCGAAAAGCCTAAAAGCAAACAAAGCTCCTGGACTAGATGGTATCCCCAACCTGGTCTTGAAAGCAGCGATCCAGGCGAACCCGGATATGTTCCGTAGCACGTTACAGAAGTGCATCGATGAAGGAAACTTTCCCGACTGCTGGAAGCGGCAAAAACTAGTATTGCTGCCGAAGCCGGGTAAGCCACCCGGAGACCCATCGTCCTACAGACCTATTTGTCTGCTAGACACGGTCGGAAAACTCCTGGAGAAGGTCATCCTCAACAGATTAACTATCTACACAGAAGGCGACAACGGATTATCGTGCAAGCAGTTTGGGTTCCGAAAGAGCAGATCCACAGTTGACGCTATCCGGGAAGTCGTAGAAGCAGCTGAAGCAGCCAAGAAGCAAAAGAGAAGAGGTAACCGCTACTGCGCGGTGGTTACCTTAGACGTGAAAAATGCGTTCAACAGTGCGAGTTGGGAAGCAATAGCTAACTCTCTACACAGGATGAGAGTTCCGGGATACCTTTGCAGAATTCTAAAGAGCTATTTCGAGAATCGGACACTAGTTTACGAAACACATGAGGGACTAAAGAGAGTACGAATAACTGCTGGTGTTCCACAAGGTTCTATCCTGGGACCGACGTTGTGGAATGCTATGTATGACGGGTTATTGCAGCTTAGACTACCAAGAGGCGTGAAGATAGTTGGGTTTGCGGACGACGTGGTACTCCTGGTAATCGGAGAAACAGTAGATGAGGTGGAAGTACGTGCTATGGAGACCATAGGAATAGTGGAGAGCTGGATGTGCGAAAATTAGCCTACTATAAAACCGAAGTGATGATAATCAGCAATCGAAAAGCAGTTCAGCAGACTACAATCACGGTCGGGGAGGTCACCATCGAGTCGAAGCGAAGTGAAGCATCTGGGGGTGATGATCGATGACCAGCTCAACTACAACAGCCACGTCGATTACGCTTGCGATAAGGCAGCAAAAGCCACCACAGCATTAACCAGAGTAATGGCGAATAGCTCTGCGATTAGTAGCAGAAAGAGGAGACTCCTAGCCAGCGTTTCTACTTCTGTACTCAGATATGGTGCTCCCGTCTGGGCGGCAGGAGGAATCACGAAAAGGAACCTGACACGGCTCAACAGCACATACAGGTTAATGGCTATGCGGGTGGCAAGTGCGTACCGGACCATTTCGATGGATGCGGTCTGCGTCATAGTAGGCATGACTCCCATCAAAATCTTATTGGAGGAAGATTGTGCCTGCTATGGACTACGTGGAACGATGGGAGCACGCAAGATTGCGAGAGTCGATTCGATGCGAAAGTGGCAGCAGGATTGGGACAGTAGTTCGAAAGGAAGGTGGACCTATCGGCTCATTCCGAACCTGCAGTCGTGGGAGGACAGAAAACACGGAGAAGTCAACTTCTTTCTGACGCAGTTCCTGTATAGATTCGGACACGCAGAGTCTCCACTTTGTGCGGCCTGTCCGAACTGTGAAGAAACACCGGAGCACGTGATATTCGACTGTCCACGATTCAGGGCAGAACGGAGTTGGATCTCAACGGTCAGCACTCGAAGCATAAATCCCGACAACATCGTTCAGGAAATGTGCGAAAATGAAAATACGTGGAACATGGTGAACAGAGCAGTAACGCAGATCATGCTGTCGTTGCAGCGAAAATGGCGTGAAGACCAGAGAGCACTGGATAGTGAGCGAAGGAGATGAATAGTAGCCGATCGTGGGAAAACGACCGGTTCGTAGTCGTCGGGGCGCCAGTGAACCGGAAGCCATCCTTCAACCGGAATCACTGGACCGACCTCGGCACTCAATCGGTACGCCCAATGATCGATGCAACCGTGCCGTAATTAAGAAGTGAGAGCAATTGTACGAGCGCCAAATGCAAAACGTATCGTAGTGGAGATACGCAGTCATACTTGCATCAGTAATGATGAGGAGAATGCAGCGAACTAGCAATGCTTGCTAGAGGCTGGACAAGAGAAGTGCATGAGCACAGCCCCTCTCCGAAGTATTGACATCCAGTAAGTCCCGGAGGGACCAGGGCATTAGAAGAGGGTAACTCAAGTAACCTTTGTTGCTTGGGTGGGTTTAGTGGGTTCGGCGGGCTGGCCTTCTGCTTTCCGCGTCAACCCCACTCCCTGAGTGTTAATTTCAGGTGTCTGTAAGCAGATTTGCCTTCATCCCTCCATTAAAAAAAAAAAAAACACGCACACACACACACACACACACACACACACACAGACATCACCTCAATTCGTCGAGCTGAGTTGATTGGTATATAACACTATGGGTCTCCGGGCCTCCTATAAAAAGTTCATTTTTGGAGCGAACATATAGCCTTTACGTATACTTAGTATACGAGAAAGGCAAAAATGATCCAAAATTGAGTGAAATAAAAAAAGCGTGCGGTCCTTCAGTATAAGTGATTTTTTTGACTGAAAGATATAAACAAACAGAATTTAGCACCAATACATTAACAGTTGTCTACATCTATGTCTGGTTGCCAAATGGAACAATTTCATGAGTAAATAATAGAAAGTGCCATGCTGATAATAGAAAGGTTATCCTGTTCCATTAGTACATATTAAAATTATTGAGTTTGTGTTAATAGTTGTAATTTTTAGTGAGCACCAATCATCAAAGAAAATGTATACCAGTTGAGCTGTACCTGTGTTTTAGTGTAATTATTCGTTATTTTTATCTTTCAATTTGGCGAATGTCTTAGACTCCCAACAATAAGTATTCTCCCCTACTAATTTAAAACCCCTGAGTGGATAACTCCTGCTAGCTCTACAAAATATATTTGGGATAGTCGGACAGTATACGTGCTTCACTCTGTGCCCTTGGTCTGTTCTTGACCCACCATTTCAACCACGATGTCCACGATCACCTCGATTTGCGTCTCTGTCGCGATCATCTTTCCGCTTATTGTTAGGATCTCTGTTGTATTTGTGATTCTGGTCTCCACCAAAGTTATCCCATCGGTTACCACGTTGACCTTCACTAGGACGTTTGTTTTGGCTTCTAGGCCAGTCATTCCAAATGAAATCATTTCCATCATTCTCTCTATCTCGGTTATTTAATCGCTTCGTATGACTTTCCTCGAAGCCGTTCGAATAATTTGTCTCATCAACTAGATCTGGATTTTGGACATGATTATCATCCGAAGACGGCGTAGACCAATCGAATTCAGCATTCGATGATGTTGAAAACAAAGTCGAAGTACTGAGGAAATTTTCGTCCCCCATCGGGCGGTCGTATTTATCCAAAACTGATTCAATGTCGTCACTGGGACTCCCTGTAACGAGCTCTCCCTCAGTTGTTAACTCCTGTTGGGAAGTCTGGACGGTGGACTCATCGTCTGATCGTGGGATATTGACAGATGCCATTTCTGTCGTTCTGTAATGTTTGGAGGTTTCAACACTATTGGTGAAGTCGTCATAAATGTAGTCACTAGAAGAATTAGATGAGCTCGTCATTGGTGTAGCTGTATTACTATAGGCATGTTCTGTAGACGTGAGCTCAGGCACGAATTGATCTGTTGTTATCAAAGGTGTTACTACAGTAGTTGGAGCTTTGGTAGTTTCGAACGTGGTAGTCGTTAGTTTCGAAGTTGAATCCGGTTGCCTGGTGGTAGTTCTACTGCTAACCATCGTCATTGTTGTTGTACGAACTGTAGTAATGGATGGTCTGGAAGTTGCCACAACAGTGGTTGTACGAGTCGTTGTTCTTCCCGTTGTGGAAGCTGACTTAGTAGTGAATTTCGAGCTCGTGGTAGGCTTGACAGAAGAACAATGCTTGGTGGTGCTCCTAGGTGGAGATGTCGTTGAACTCAGTTTTCTTCGCTTTTTCAAAATTCGCGAAATCGTTGTTGCTCTCGTCGGCGTTGTTGTTGTTAATCTTCTCCTTCGTCTTCGAATTATGATGCTGGGACCAATATATCTGTTAGTTGTTGGTATTTTTCTTGGACGCTGAGCACCCTGTAGTTCGATTGGATGGGGCACCGCCTTAGAAAGAACGTAGTTGGGCGCACGTAGACCCATTGGCAACTGATTGTTAGGGCCATTTCGCATACTTCGGAATCCGTGCATGTTATCTACATTACTTCCGTGTTTATCCATGCTATCAGTATCGTTTTCCATCATGCTGTCACACTGCAACATTAATCAAAAGTGAAGTCTTTGTACAAAACAGCTAATGCAAACAAACCAAGACTCCGGAAATTAGTGGTAGAATAACTATCAACAGGAGATAATCCATTAGACTGATTGCTTCGATAACCGATGCACAAATATCGCCCACAAATATTACTGTCGTAATGCAAAGCGATAGAATAGAAATTTTAACAATAAATTATTTCGAATTTTAAATAAAATGCATTCAAGAATTGTTTCGCGCAAATTATAGCTCATCATCATTAGAAGCGTGACTGAGCATCATTTTAAACTCATTTTGTCAATTCAAAGCAAATGATTTTACCTACCTGAATTTTACTTAAATCGATTGCAAAACAGTTAATTAATGGTTGATGGTTGGTTACTGGTTAATGGTTAAAAACCCGAGTAGCACAATATAGACCGATTTGGTTACAGCATTTTATATATGACTGGCGCGGCGGCGTGGGTCAGCGTGGAAGAATTTCAAGCGTAAAAAATTCTCCAGAATTTTCCATGACTTGGATGGGAAGTTCATAAAGAAATTCCTCTGGACATTCTTCCAGATATTTCGAAGTATCTCCAGGGATTCTTCTGAAAGCTCCTCCAGGATTTCGTCCAGAAGCTCCCCCACTATTTCGTCTGGAAGTTACTCCAGGATTTCGTTCGAACGTTCCTCCAGGATTTTGTCAGGAAGTTTCGTCCGGAAGCTCCTCCAGAATTTCATCTGGGAGTTCCTCTAGGATTTTGTCCTGAAATTCCTCCAGGATGTCGTCTGGAAGTTCCCCCGGATTTCGCCAGGAAGTTCCTTCAGAATTTCGTCCGGACGTTCCTCCAGGATTTCGTCCAGACGTTCCTCCAGGATTTGGTCAGGAAGTTCCTCCAGGATTTCGTCCGGAAGTTCCTCCAGGATGTCGTCTGGAAGTTCCCCCAGGATTTCCTCTGGACGTTCCTCTAGGATTAGGAAGTTCCTCAGGATTTCGCTCGGAAGAACCTCCAAAATTTCGTCCAGAAGTTTCTCCAGGATGTCGATTCTCCGGAAGTTCCTACAGGATGTCGTCAAGAATTTCCTCCAGGATTTTGTCCGGAAGTAGCCCTAGGATGTCGTCCGGAAGTTCCTCTAGGATTTCTTCTGGAGCTTCCTCCAGAATTTCGTCTGGAAGTTTCTCCAGAATTTCATCCGGAAGTTCCTCCAGGATATCGTCTGGAAGTTTCCAAAGGATTTCGCCAGGAAGTTCTTCCAGAATTTCGTCCGCACGTTCCGCTAGGATTTCGTGCGGACGTTCACCCAGGAGTTTTTCCTGAAGTTCCTCCAGGATTTCACCCGGATTTTTTTTTCAGAATTTCGACCAGGAGTTCCACGAGGATATCATCTGGAAGCTCCTCCAAGATTTCGTCTGGAAGTTTTTCCAGAATTTCGACCAGGAGTTCGTCCAAGATTTCGTCTGGAAGTTCCTCCAAGATTTTGTCTGGAAGTTCTTCCAAGATTTGGTCCGCAAGCTCCTCCAGAATTTTATTCGGAAGTTCCTCCAGGATTTCGCCCAGCAGCTCCTCCAGGATTTTGTGTGAAAGTTACTCCAGGATTTCGTCTGTAGGTTCCTCCAGTAATTCATCCGGAAGTTTCTCCTGGAATTTCTTCTGAAAATCTTCCGGACGTTCCTCTACAAATTCTTTCAGGAATTCCTTCAAAATTTTTTTTTTCCAGCAAGCTTCTCCTTTAAGAATTTCCTCGAAAGTTTCTCCAAGAATCCTTTTATAGGTTCTTCAGGAAGTTCATCCGGAAGCCCTTCAGATAATTCCTTCGTAGATTTCTTCAGGAATTTTACCGGAAGTTCTCGAAGTAATTGCTCCAAATTTCATAATATCTCTTGATTTCAAATATTCCATTGGAGCTATTGTAAAATTTCAGTAACTTACCTGCGGATTATTTAGATTTTTAACAGATAATCCTCTACAAAGTTCACCAGTTTTTCCTCAAAGAATTTATCCTGAAATTCTCCCTGGAGATCCTCCAGAAATTCCTTAAAGAACTCTTCGTAAATTACTTTGAGAACTATCCATAAATTTCCACTGAACTCCTTTCGAATTTCACATAGAATTTTCAACGCAACCCCTATCTACCCCTGGGAAATTTTCAGATATGAACCGGTCAACCGGTTCCGGATATATACGGAATCCCAGTGGGGTCTGTGGGGTGGCCATTTAGGACATTTTTGACTTTTATGTTTGTTATTTGTACCAATATCGTCTTTTTATACCCGTATCGTGAAGAAAACTTATTTGCGATGCTTATGAACAAATTTGGATTCATGATGGCCACACTGGAACCGGTTCCGGGGCTCTAACTGGGGACATATCAAACTTCATGATTCACCATGACAAAAATGTAGGATAACATTTTTTAGATCTTAATTCTACTTCTGGCCACTTCCGGAAAAATCCGAAAGTCAAAGGAAGCGGTTTTGATGTTTTTTTCATAAGTTGAAATTCGTTACCAAAGCTATAAGTTGTACGCACATTTCGACTCGACAACTCGACCGTATGAAAACCATTTTTTTATAAAATATCTTGGCTGTGCATATGTCAGCACATGTTTCGAAATGGACAAATTGATATGAAATTTGCGAAAAAGAATCCACGTGTCTTGGAGGGACTCGAACCCTCAACTTCCTACTCTCTAGATAGGCGTGATAACCCGTACACAACAAGACCACTTAAAGGTCGCTGTTCCCAAACTGGCAACAAACAGAAGACAATACTTCCGCAAATTTGAACAGATCCTTTATTGGTTTCTAGGATACGTTAAATTTTCCCTGTGGGGTTGAAAGCATTCATTGCGTTACATTACATGTTTTATGTACTTAATTATTGTCTTTAACAATATCTTAAATGCTGGTTTTATCTACTCACGTTTAGTGTCTCTCACAATGTCCCGTTATATCCGGAAAGCGGTCCTGTACGGTAAGTATATGATGTCTGTCTGATGTATTTTATGTAATTTTTTGAAGACTTTCAATAATATTTAGAAATAAGAGTTCATTACCTTAGTGTAGTAACCCTGCAGGAATGTAGTAGGGATAAATAATACACTGCGTTCACAATCTGCGATAACCGTTCTGTGATTGAAATTTAGTATTATTAATCTTAAGCCGTAATAATATCACTTGCTTTCAAACTCTTTTTACCTTCAATTTACACGAATTATTCTCACATATGCTACCTCTGTGCACTAACCGTACTATCTACAATTAATTAGGATACTTCTAAGTAATAGACTTAAGTTTAGAATCTAGAATTCAAATCGACTTCAAGACTGCCTAAACAGATATTTATAATAAACAATCGATGCCTGTTCATTCACAAATCTCCAGTTTGTTTTGTTCCGTTTTCTGCGGTTCCCTAAAGCATAACTACTGAGCGTACAGTGACGCCGATTATTTATTGGGGGCCATGGTATTACACGGAAATCTAATAACCTTTGGATTTATATTTTTTGAAGTGTCATACATACGTTACTGCTACTCGATGACAAAGGCGCGTACGCAAATGGCGTAACAGTCGCGTTTGCGGAAAAGCTATCAGAATTCGAGTACCAACCTCTACCGCGGTTAGCTCTTTTTTGCAAATTGAATATCTTTCGCATGCTTGATTTGTCCAATCTTCACATGTACTTTACTGTTGTATACCCACAGTCAAGCGAGTGCACATTGTTTATTAAACTAGAGGATCGCACTCTACAATCCCCCACACCCCACAAATGGGCTGGGCGGATTTGTATAGAGTGCGAATCAATCACACTCTGCTGTGCCAAAGGCTTGCTTGGCTAAAGCATTTGACGAGTTTGATTGCCCTACGCATGCGGTCGCGTGCTTCAGCGTGTTTTGATGTTCAACTTCTGTTTCGTATGCGGATTACTCAGACCACTCGGCATCGGAACAAACACCTAAGTGCGAAGCGAGCAAACAGGATCATTTCTTGTTTCAATGCGAGGTTTTCCGTAACCAAACTCCTCATCAACGATTTGATTTGGTGAAAAACAGCAATTTGTGCATAAACTGCATCAGGGTAACCCACCTTGCCAAAAACTGTAATAGCGCGTGCTGCAAGTATTGCCAGAAGAAGCACCACACCTTACTGCATCTCCCATCATCCGTTCCTTGACTACGACTGACTTGACTACGACCCATTGAACAGCCTTTCCTTGTGCATGAAACAAGCCCCTATCTATCGCTCGCTCCTTCGGTCCCTCGGTTCAATGGTTTCCCGGGCGTCACTTCGGTCGATTTTCGTTCTCACAATCGTCGCCGTCAGAATTCGTACCTCGCCTGCCCTCGTCGGGAATAGTCACGCCTCCATCCACATCCTGTCAAACCGTTTCACCAATCATTATCGGCGAAAGTACAGTGATTTTATTCACTGCTCTAGTGAATATTTACGACAACATTGGGAATCGTCAAGTAGCACGTGCTCTACTAGACAGTGGGTCACAGTCAAGCTTCATTTCCGAGTCGATGTGCCAACGGCTTTCCCTTAACCGAACGAAAGTCACCATGCCAGTGAATGGTATCGGCCAAGCTTTTGTCAATGTAAGATACGTAGTGTCGGTGACCGTTTCATCTCGTCTCAATAATCAACAATTTCCGTTGGAGTGCTTGGTGCTCCCTATGCTGACAGTGAATCTCCCAACCAAGGCTGTGGAAATCAGAACGTAGCAAATCCCCCCACATCTGCAGTTAGCCGTCCCGCATTTTTACAAATGTCGTGGCATCGATTCAATTATCGGTGCCGAACTCTTGCCGTTCATTCTCCAACCAGAGCAGATTGCGTTCGATGATCAGCTACCACCACTTCAAAAAACAAGCTTTGGATACGTGTTCTCTGGTAAGGTTTCCATCTCAGCAGTAATCCCAGTTACTTGCCTTATTTCTACTTTGGATAGCTTGGACGCTCAAGTAAAACGGTTCTGGGAAGTTGAAAATTCTGACTTCGGCAAATGTCTCACCACCGAAGAACAACAATGCGAAGCACACTTCGCATCAACGCACTCTCGTAATAGTGAAGGTCGGTATGTAGTACGTTTGCCAGTCAAGGAGGAGCTGCTCCCTTCAATCGGAGATACTTGGAACATAGCAGCACGGTTCATCGTGTTTCATCCTGAAGATCATCGGCGTTCATCGAAGAGCAGCAACCAACTATCCTTGAACGATCTTTTGCTCACTGGACCTACTGTTCAGCCACCTATGATGTGCACCATAATAAATTCTCGTTTTCATCGATTTGTAATGAAGGCAGACGCAGAGAAAATGTTCCGGCAGATTCTAGTTCATCCAGAACACCGTAATTTACAGCAAATTGCCTGGCGACAGGAGGAATGCAAGCCGCTAAAGATCTACCGCCTCAATACTGTCACCTATGGCACATCTTATGCCCCTTATCTGTCCACACGAGTCCTAAACCAGTTGGCCGCATCTATCGTTAAGAACGACTTTTATGTTGATGACCTTCTCACTGGAGCCAACACCATCGAAGCTCTAGTTGAGGCCAGCACACAATTGGATGCTATTCTGCAAAGAGGTGGTTTTATCCTCCGAAAATGAAGTTCAAATCATCCGAGTATCTTGGTACACCTTCCAGAAAGTTTGAAGGAAGATCAAACGTCACTAGAACTCGATAGGTCGGATTCGATCAAGACTCTTGGCTTACTATGGTTTCCGGTAGCAGACGAATTCGGTTTCAAGGTTCCCGATCTCCCACCTTTGCAGCATGTTACAAAATGCATAGTACTATCGGAGATGTCACAACTATTCGACCCCTTGGGTCTCATTGGCCCCGTAGTAGCAAGCGCAAAGATGTTCGTTCAACAGTTGTGGCAGGAGAAATTAACATGGGACGAAGAGCTCCCCGAAACTTTACGATCATGGTGGCTGTCCTTTCTTTTCTTTTTCTTAGTTTTTTAAGCGGTTATTCTATTCCAAGGTTGGAACTCTGTGCAGCTGTGCTGGGAAGTCAGTTGGCTGATAATATCCGGCAAAAAAAAAACAGATTCAACACCAAGATTACCTTTTGTTCGGATTCATCGATCGTATTACACTGGATTAGCTGGACCGCCGTCTTCTTAGAAGATCTTCGGGTAGCAGAGATTCAGAAGCTCACCAACGGTGAACCACAATCCTGGCCAGATCCTATAATTCTGTTATCAGCTTTTGATGTTCAACAACAGTCAACTGAGCAACGACAAACGGTTGCGCTTTCGTGCATCACATCCGACGATTCGCTTATTCACGATTTCTCCCAGCTCTCGCATCTTCTCAGGATCGCGGCGTACTGTTTGCGTTTTCTCAGGAACTGTCAGCTGCCAAAGCACGATCGCAATGTGGGATCAATCACTCCCATAGAATATGATAGCAGCTTGAAATCTCTGATCCGAGTAGCGCAAGGTAAGGACTTCCAGCAGGAACTGCGCTTGCTACATAAGAACAAGTAAGATCCGCTGGCACTTCGTAAGGCTGATTATAAATCACCACTGAAGGATCTCGATGTATGGGTCGACGACTCCGGTCTTCTCCGAATCAACGGATGGCTGGCGCAATCTCGTGGTTCCTTTGACAGCCGCTTTCCAATTATCCTTCCGGCTGACCATCACCTTTCGAAGCTGATAGCCAACTCCATACATCAATTACTTGCAACCATCAGACAGCGGTTTTGGCCGATTCGTGGCAGAATTTTAGCTCGAAGGACAGTTCACCATTGCATGACATGTACTCGATTTCGTCCACCAGCAAGCAACCAGTTCATGGCACCACTACCGACAAACCGTGTTACAGCAACGAAAGTATTCGAAATCACGGGGTTGGATTATTGTGGGCCGTTTTTCGTTCGAACACTGGCAGGAAGAGGTGCTTCGGTAAAGGTCTGGGTCGCAGTGTACGTTTGTTTCGCCGTAAAAGCCGTAGTCCTTGACATTGTCGCCGGTTTATCAACGGCGTTGGGCGTCAATTCGTTGAGGCGCTTCGTGAGTCGTGTCGGGCGCTACCGTACAATACACTGTGACAACAGCACCACGTTCGTTGGCGCGTCGCGCGAAGTTAAGGAGTTGCGGCAAGTTTTAGTCGATCAACTGAAGGGCACCGCCTGGACGACAGAATGTTTGGAGAGAGGCATCGAATTTCAATTCATCCCACCCCGTGCACCACACTTTGGCGGGCTTCGGGGGCCGCAGTTAAGTCGTTTAAGCGGATTTTTTCCCAGGTGCCGACCAATCGTCAAAACCACTTCCAGGCCACACAACGTACCATCGCTGATCTTTGGAAGCGTTGGTCCAAGGAATACATCGGGCTTCTCCACCAACGACCAGCCAAGTGGAGGAAGACACCCACTGAGTTCCGTGTTGGTGCAATGGTTCTGATAAAGAACGACAACGTTCCTTCGAAGCAATGGCCCCTCGGTAGGGTTGTGGCTACCTATCCTGGGAAGGACAACATCGTGCGCGTAGTGGACGTGCGTACGCAACTTGGTGTCCGACGTCGAGCTACGTCAGAGCTTTGCGTTTTTCCTATCGATGCCGACCAAGAACTACCTAAGACTGTCCCTACTACATCTTCTTGAAGGCTACGCTTCAATGGGGCCCTGGATGTTTCGTATGCGGATTACTCAGCCCTGAAATATTGTAACAATACACTCATACTTATCCTAAACATACATACTTACCTTGAACTTGAACCTAAATGAACAAACAAACAACAGAGACACACAAATAGATAACAGATAGACAAAACCAGAAGTAAACAGTGAATTCAGTTACCTACAAGCAATCGAACGTGTTAAACGCTTTTTACACTCGGTCCGAAATAATCCTTTTATCCGATAAAAGTGAGTCCGCAGTAGTACAGTTCGCCATCGTTTACAGCATTATCATCGTCGTGCCAGCCAGATCTGGCAATATTTGCAACAACTTCCGTTAGAAATACCTCCGAAAATTCCTTCAGCAATTGCTCCAAAAATTCCTTCAAAATTCCTCCGGAAGTTCCTTCAGAATTTCTTGCGGAAGTTTCTTCAGGAATACCTCCGACAGTTCCTTCAATAATACCACCGGAAGTTCCTCCAGGAATTCATCCAAAAATTCCTCCAGCAGTTCCTTCAGCAACTCCTCCGGAAGTTCCTTCAGCAATTCTTCCGAAAGTTCCTTTAGCAATTCCTCCGGACCTTCAGGAGTTCCTCCGAAAGTTCATTCTGGAATACCTCCGCAAGTACCTTCTAGAATACCTCCGGAAGTTCCTTCACGAATTTCTCCTGAAGTTCCTTCAGGAACTTCTCCTGAAGTTAGTTCAGAAATTCCTCTGAAAGTTCCTTCAGATATTGATCTGATAGTCCATAGCTTTCGGGGAATTCCTTAAGGAACTTTCGGAGTAATTCCTTAAGGAACATGGAGCCTCCAGGAATTCCTCCGGAAGTTCCATCAGGAATTTCTCCGGAAGTTCCTTCAAGAATACCTTCGGGAGTTCGTTCAAGATTTCTTACGGAAGACCCTTCAGAAATTTCTTCGGAAGACCCTTCAGAAATTTCTTCGGAAGACCCTTCAGAAATTTCTTTGGAGGATCCTTCAGGAATTATTTATTTATTTATTTTATTTATTTATGGTGTACATCAACAGATTGTTCGGAATCCTAATGATGATTTAAAACTAGTATGGTCATTACAATAATAACTAATTAACAAAACAGTAAAATCACAACGAAAAATAAAATTGTCATGGACTTAAATACACTTATCTAGCATATGCGCGTCAGCTACTACGACGAAAAACATTTACAAAACTACGGCGAAGCGCATCTCTTGTCAAGTGGTAGTCAAATACTGATGCCACCCTATTAAAAACTCTCTGTAGCCCGTTCAGTGCGTTGCCCAAACCATAGTTGGTGCGGCGAAGGGAAGTCTCAACATTATGCTATTCCGCAATGGCCGATGTTGCACGTTAATGTTAATTTGTTGCAGAATGTCTGGACAATCGATCCTTCCTTGTATAATGTCAGCGACGGTCAGTGCTCTGCTTAAGTCCCTACGGATACGCAACGGAAGAAGGTCGATCAGCTGGCAACGATCCTCGTAACTAGGGAGGCGAAATGGATCTCTCCATGGTAGTTTGCGCAATGCAAAACGAACAAAGCGGCGTTGTATTGATTCGATGCGCTCTGATCCGTTGGTGTAGTAAGGACACCAGACCGCCGAGCAGTATTCCAACGTCGACCGGACGAGAGAGTACTAGAGTGCCTTCAAGCAATGTACGTCGGTGAAATTTTTCGCCACCCTGAACACAAAGCCAAGCGTTCTGGCCGCTTTATCGACGACAAAGGATATGCGCTGGGTAAATGTAAGTTGCGAATCCAGAAGAACTCCTAAATCTTTCACGCAATGCACTCGGTTAATGGTCGTGTCGAGAAGAGAGTAACTAAACCGGTTCGGCTCCTTCTATCGTGAAAAAGTAATTACCGAACATTTCGCCGGATTGACCACAAGTCGGTTCAGAGTACACCAGTTGGCAAACACAGTGATCTGGTTTTGGAGGGATTGGCAATCGGCTATTGAGCAGATGCGAAGAAATATCTTCAGATCGTCCGCAAAGGATAGCCGTGGTCCATCGAATACATGGTGAACATCGTTGAAGTAAAGCAGGAAAATTAAAGGCCCCAAATGGCTGCCCTGCGGTATACCAGACGAAGCGCGGAAACTATCCGACCGACAATCGCCTAAAGCAACCACAAGCTGGCGTCCGGTCAAATATGATCGAAACCAATCGAGAAGATTTCCGCCGACTCCAAGTCTGTCAAGCTTGGCGATTGCAATTTTATGGTTCAGCTTATCGAATGCTGCAGAAAGATCCGTGTAAATCACGTCCGTTTGAGTGCGTGCAATCATGCTATCCGTGACGTACGACGTTAGGCACAACAAGTTAGTAGTTGTTGAACGGCCAGCTGTAAAACCATGTTGGTCAGCGCAAAGATATTGTTTGCAGTGGGCATTCAGCGGGTCCATGACAACCAGTTCAAAAAGCTTCGCTATTGCACTAAGCGATGTAATACCCCGATAATTGTTCACATCACGCTTGCTCCCCTTTTTGTAGACCGGAAACATATCTGTAGTCTTCCAGCAAGATGGGAATGTGCCGCTGGATAGAGAGAGTTGGAATAACAGGAGAAGAGGTTCCAGCAGACAGGTGATATTCTTTTTGAGAATCATCGATGGAACACCGTCAGGACCAGGCTTAGATGATGTCTTAAGCTTTGACATCGCTCTCGAGATGGCTTCGACATTCACCTCGATATCACCGAGCGATTGATTAGCTAATAGGACGTTGCTGGCAGCGGTGGTCATGACATCAACAGGTAGTTGTTCGTCTTCAAACACACTGGCGAATTTAGCTGAGAACAGGTTGCATATACCTTGTTGGGTGCTTGCAGATTCACTATTGAATACCATTATTTATTATTTATTTATTTAATCAGACTAAGGCCGAAGTGGCCTGTGCGGTATATAAAAGTTTTCTCCATTCGGCTCGGTCCATGGCTACACGTCGCCAACCACGCAGTCTACGGAGGGTCCGCAAGTCATCTTCCACCCGATCGATCCACCTTGCCCGCTGCGCACCTCGCCTTCTTGTGCCCGTCGGATCGTTGTCGAGAACCATTTTCACCGGGTTACTGTCCGACATTCTGGCTACGTGCCCGGCCCACCGCAGTCGTCCGATTTTCGCGGTGTGAACGATGGATGGTTCTCCCAACAGCTGATGCAATTCGTGGTTCATTCGCCTCCTCCACGTACCGTCCGCCATCTGCACCCCACCATAGATGGTACGCAGCACTTTCCTTTCGAAAACTCCAAGTGCGCGTTGGTCCTCCACGAGCATCGTCCAGGTCTCGTGTCCGTAGAGGACTACCGGTCTAATTAGCGTTTTGTAGATTGTCAGTTTGGTACGGCGGCGAACTCTATTCGATCGGAGCGTCTTGCGGAGTCCAAAGTACGTACGATTTCCAGCCACTATGCGTCTCCAAATTTCTCTGCTGGTGTCATTTTCGGCAGTCACCAGTGAGCCCAAGTACACAAATTCTTCTACCACCTCGATTTCGTCACCACCGATGCAAACTCGCGGTGGGTGGCTCACATTGTCTTCTCTTGAACCTATGCCTATCATGTACTTCGTCTTCGACGTGTTGATGACTAGTCCGATCCGCTTAGCTTCCCTCTTCAGTCTGATGTAGGCTTCCTCCATCTTCTCAAAGTTACGTGCCATAATATCTATGTCGTCGGCGAAACCAAATAGCTGGACGGACTTATTGAAAATTGTACCACTCGTGTTAATCCCTGCTCTTCGTATTACACCTTCCAATGCGATGTTGAATAGCAAACACGAAAGACCATCACCTTGCCGTAACCCTCTGCGGGTTTCGAAGGGACTCGAGAATGCCCCTGAAACTCGAACTACGCACATCACCCGATCCATCGTCGCTTTGATCAACCGTGTCAGTTTATCCGGAAAACCGTGTTCGTGCATTAGCTGCCATAGCTGGTCCCGATCGATTGTATCATATGCGGCTTTGAAGTCGATGAATAGATGATGTGTGGGCACGTTGTGTTCGCGGCATTTCTGCAGTACTTGGCGAATGGCGAACACCTGGTCCGTGGTGGAGCGTTCGCCCATAAAACCCGCCTGGTACTGCCCCACGAACTCCCTTGCAGTTGGTGCTAGTCGACGGCATAGAATTTGGGACAGTACCTTGTAGGCGGCGTTCTGCAATGTGATTGCGCGGTAGTTGCTACAATCCAGCTTATCGCCCTTTTTGTAGATGGGACACACGACACCTTCCATCCACTCCTGCGGCAAAACTTCCTCCTCCCAAATCTTGGTAATGACCCAGTGCAGCGCTCTAGCCAGTGCCTCACCACCGTGTTTAAATAGCTCTCCTGGTAGTTGGTCAACCCCATGGGCTTTGTTGTTCTTCAGCCGGCCAATCTCCTCCTGGATTTCCTGGAGATCCGGAGCCGGTAGAATTATGTCCTGCGCGCGTTCTCCCAGGTCCATCACCATACCGCCATCTTCGACTGCCACATCGCCATTCAGGTGTTCTTCGTAGTGCTGCCGCCACCTTTGGATCACCTCACGCTCGTTCGTAAGAAGGTTCCCGTTTATGTCCTTACACATATCAGGCTGTGGCACGTGGCCCTTACGTGAACGGTTTAACTTCTCATAGAACTTTCGTGTGTTATTAGCGCGGTACAGTTGCTCCGTTTCTTCACGGTCTCGATCTTCCTGCTGGCGCTTTTTCCTCCGGAAAATCGAGTTTTGTCTGTTCCGCGCCTGTTTATATCGTGCCTCGTTCGCCCTCGTGCGGTGTTGCAGCAATCTCGCCCATGCTGCATTCTTCTCTTCCACTAACTGCTCACATTCGCCGTCATACCAGTCGTTTCTCTGATCCGGGGGCACCGTGCCAAGTGCAGCGGTTGCGGTGCTACCAATGGCGGATCGAATATCTCTCCAGCCATCTTCAAGAGACGCTGCGCCTAGCTGCTCTTCCGTTGGAAGTGCCACTTCCAGCTGCTGCGCGTATTCTTGGGCTAGTCTACCATCTTGTAGCCGCCCAATGTTAAGCCGCGGCGTCCGACTTCGACGCGTGTTGAAATTGAATACCATGGACGATGGAAATCCAGTCTCTTTGCGCTGTTTATTTACGTAGCTCCAAAAGGACTTTGGGTGAGATCTTAGTCGTCGTTGTATCCCTCTTTGGTAGCGTAGGAAATGATAACGACTGATCCGCTTATACTCGTTGTTGAGTCTGACATAGTGGAATTTGAGTGGCAACGTACGGTGTTTCGTGTAACTTTTGAGTGCAGCTTTCTTGCACCTTTTCAGCGACCGGAGAGCATTCGTCATCCATGGGATACGAGAGTCTGATCGAACGGACTTTTTGGGACATGCCTGTCGATGATGTACACCATGATGTGAGAAAAAGTTTCTGCAGCAGAATTAATGTCTACTGGATCAAGAATATGTTCCCAATCCATATTTGATAGCACTTCAGTAATACTGCGATGGTCCGCCTTATGGAAATCGTACGATACCACGGCTGGGGGGTTGAAGAAATCACGCATAACATTATCTTCGACGGCAATCACTAGAGGGCGGTGATGAGCAACATCCTTAACTAAGGGTGCAGGAGCCAAACAGATGGAAGGTGCCGTGGTACGACCACTCACGAAGCAGAGGTCCAGAGAGCGATTATTCTCGTTAACCTCGCCATTGATTTGAGATAGCGTTGCGATACTGTAGTTATCCAGAAGTTTAACGGCACCTGCGTGGAACGTGGAGCTTTCAAGATCCGGACGGAAGAAGCCGCTGTGAATAGGAGTCCATGTAATGCTCGTAAGGTTGAAGTCGCCCAAAATCACAACCTCATCACAAGGCGCGGCCATATCTGAAGCACAAGATACAGATCGGCAGTGTGTGTCAATGAGATCCAAGTCGCGAGTCCGATCCGGAGGGATGTACACAGCACAGAGGAATAGTTGCCTGTCACCAAGTTGAATAACAACCCATACTTGCTCAACGGTGTTCCAAGAATCGTCTTCAACCATTTTTGCGTTTAAGCTGGAGTTAACTGCAACAACTACGCCACCTCTGGTAGTTTTCCTGCTATTCTCCGTGTTGCGATCACAGCGAAAAACTTCGTAGCCGGCTCCAAAATCGTAGCTCGAAATAGTTCGAGAATCAAGCCAGGTTTCAGTAAACACTATGACGTCGTAGTTCTGATCCAGAACAGCTAGTCAATATTCGTCCAGAAGGCCGTTAATTCCTCCAACGTTCTGATAGTAGATGGATATGTCGGACTGCATGTGGCGAGGAGCGGATGAGGCACTGCAAATCGGAACACTATCAGACAGAGAAGAATTCATTGACTGAGAGTACTTGCCGGCATAAGGAGTTCGGAAGACCCCATTTCCTGACCCAAGCACAGGACCGGGACGTCTGCTGGTCGCTGGCAGGAATGGCACGACTGAGTTGGGAGGATTAGGGGCTTCCTCAGAGCTTGCGGCATGAGTGCGTCCCGGGAGCGTACTGGATGTAGAGGCAAGGTGTGCGATATCATATCTCGGTTGAGCTGACGGATAATCATGTTCTTCGGCGTATTCAAGTTGTTGGACGACCCTTTCCCCGCTTCCGGTAGCAGGACCGGATCTGCCGCTTGAAGGTACAGTGGAGTTGAAAGCTGCGCTGTCACACGGGAGAGGATCAGGCGAAAAGTATTGTCACGGATGATTGCATACTTGCCTGAGAAGGGTGGTTAGGAGACCCCTACACCAAATTCGATAACAGAGCCAGAACGACTCTGATGGCAGGAAACAATGTGATTGTGCAGGCAGGAAACAGCTAGCGGCACTGGATTGAGTGGTTCGGGGTCTCCCATAGGGTGACAGGCAGTGCGTTCTGGCGTACAGGAACGGAGAGATTGCATTATTTCCCCGTGTAATATTACAGGTAACAGGTTGCGCCGGAGACTGCTAGCGTTTAGCAAGTCAAATCTACTCCGGACGCAAAAGTCGAACACGGCGATGTTCCAATTTCGTCGGAGATCATGATCATAGGAGTGTCCGGACGAGGTAGCCACAAGTTTTTTGAGGAACGATCCTCGAACTCCCGGAACAGTATTTCCTTAGGCCAAGTATCGATATTTAATGCAATTTCGCAGAATCTTGGATCGATTCCGATTTTGTACGAGATAAAGGCCATACGACTCGTGTCGGCTCCTAGTCGTACCAGTAGGACAGCTTTAAAAGTATCTGCACCCGGCAGACATTCCTTTACCTTTTTTTTTCTACCACTTCTCGTTCAAGGCTTGGATGGATACGAGAGAGGTAGACCCAAAACAACTCGACGGGTTCAGGAACAGTGATTACACGGGCGTCAGTTACGATCTTAGTTCCACCAAGAAGCTGCTGATTGTGAGCCGCATCATCGTCACGACGTCTTTTCGACGGAGGTTGCGGGGGGGGGTTTTCGGAAACTGCCAGGTATTCTAGCCGGAGTCGATGGCGAGATGCGTTACGAGAGCTGTGCGATCTGTTGTCCTTGTCTAGCCAGTTGCTTTTTGATCTCGTTATGAACAGATTCTTGTCTTTCAGTGATCGCATTGATTGCATCACCGAATGACGAGACGGCCGATTTGAATCTCATCATCTTCATCAACTTCGCACACTCATCGCACATCCACACAAGGTTTGGGCTTTCATGAACAATCTTCACAAATGGCTTATTGAGCTTCGTAGGCGTCGTCGGCAAAGCCGTACATTTTAGGTGGAGCACTTTTTCGCAAAAAGCCATACAAATGATGGAATCCTCCTCCTTAACTGGTCTCGCACAGTGATCACAGGCAGACGTCGACATATTCTGCGAATTGTTGTTTTCCAACTCGTTTAGCAACCGCACGGTGGAGATGCTCTAACCGCGTTGTTTATCCGTGTGTGACAGAAGTACGGTCGCCCGAAAAGTGCACCAAGGGTACAGTAACCACTAGCGATGCTGAACGGTGCACTAACAACGCGATATTATTCTCAATATTATCCACCGCTACCTCGACCGATACACGAAAACTTCCACTGTACAGGGCTAGAAAAGTCAATCAATCACACCCAGATACAAAAACCGACTATAAAAAATCAACACAACACAGGTAAAAAGCGACTTAAATCCGAGCCAAAAAAGTAAACAGTCCGACGAAAATCGATACACATACACTATTCTGGAAGTTCCTTCTGCAATTCCTCCGGAAGTTTCTTCAGAAATTTCTCCGGAAGCTTTTTCTAGAATTCCTCCGGAAGTTCCTTCAGCAATTCTTCCGAAAGATCCTTCAGGATTTCCACCCAAGTTCCTTAAGGAACTCCGGAGGAATTCTTAAAGGAATTCTCAAAGGAATTTCCGAAAAAAATCGCAAAGGAACTCTCGGAAGAATTGCCAAAACACTTTACGAGTAATTCCAAAAGGTATTTCCGGAGGAATTCCCAAAGAATCCCCGAAGTTTTTCGGAAAAGACTACCTTGAGAAATTCCAAAGTAATTCCAGGAGAAATTCCATGAAAAAAAAATCGGAGAATCCTTCAGACAAATTTTCGAATAAACTCCCAAGGAAGCTCCCGGTCCCGATTGTGTTCCCGTAGAGCTTCTGAAAGAAATTTTAGGAGGAATTCTTCAAGGAATTCCAGGATGATTTTCCATAAAAAAATTCAAAGAAATTTCTACAGAAGTTCCCAAAACAAAGTTCCGTGGAATTCCCAGAGGAACATTCAATGAAATTTCGAGGAGGTATTTTCGAAGTAGCTTCTTGAAGAATAGCTCCGGGAAGTTCTGACGGGAATTCCTTCATACGTTTCTTCGGGAACTCATGAGGGAGAGGGAAGTCCTTCGGTAATTTCTCTGAGAATTCCTTCGGCAGTTCCTCCGGGAATTCCATCGGCGATTTATTTCTCCGTAAACTCCTTCCGGAACTCTGATGGATCCTTCGGGATCTACCCTTGGAAATCCTTCAGTATTATTTCGGAAATTTCTCGGGTTTCTTTTAGCAATTCCTTTAAGATATCTTTCGGGAATTCCGGAAATTCACTCAGAAACTCGTCCGGAAATCACTTTGGAATGTCCTTCGGAAATTCGTTCGCGAATTCATCCTGAAAATTTTCCGGGTTTTCCTTCGGGAAATTCTTCAGGAATCCCTCCGAGACTTCCTCCAAGAATTCATTCCTCCGCAAATTACATTGGCAATTTTCCCGGGAATTGCTTAGGAAATTCTTTCGGAAAGTGTTTCGGGAATTGCTTCGGTAGTTCATCCGGAAGCTCCTTCGTTAATGCCTTAGCGATTTCCTCTGAAAAATCGTTCAGGAATTCCTAAAGGAATTCGTTTGGGGTTTTCTTCGGGAATTCTTCAGGAATCGGGAATTTCTTCGTTAATTTTCCCGAGAATTCCTTTAAGTATTTCTCCGTGAAACCATTTAGAAATCCCTCTGCGACTTCATTTAAGAGTTCCTCTGGTGATTCCTTTGTGTATTTCTCCGGAAATTTCTCAAAAAATATCTTCGAGAAATCGCTTGGTAACCACTCCGGGATTTCGCTGAATTTTTTTTTTTGAATTCTGGGTATACCTTTTGAAATTTCTTTGGGATTTCCTCTGGGAACACCATAAGGAACTCTTCCGGGAGTTCCTTTGGGAATTTTCCGGAAATTCCTCCGGTGATTTGTTTTGCGAATTCCCTTGGGTCTCTTTGATTTTTTTTTGTAAAATCCTCCTAAAGTTCCTTTGAAAACATCTCGGGGAATTCCTCTCAAAGTGCTTCGGGAATTCCTCCGGAAGTTTCTACAGATATTTTTCCGGAAGTTCCTCCAGGAATTCTTCCAGAAGATGAACTTATTTTCAACAGTCCATCATGACGATACAGTCAATAATAAGATAAATGGGTGCAGGTTGTTTATGAACTATATTTTCCATCAAATCAAGCCTTTTTGTTTACTTCGTTTTATAACCATTTATTCATTCAGCTTCTTAAAAACCTTTTCCACCTCGTCCATTGTTACCGATGCCTTCATTACCAATAGTGCCGCGGCCAATCGCACCAGTGTCTTTTCGGAAATCACGAGTTAAGCCTCCAATACTGTCACCGCGATTGGCTCCGACATCTTCGACTCTTCCTTGCCCATTGCTACGACCTGCTGTCGATATCGTCCCTCTTCTGTCGCTGATCCAGTTCGAGCTCCCACCGAGAATGCTACCTAATCTATCTCCAAATAAGCCTCCCGGAAACACGATCGACGATCTTGCAGTTGTTGTCCTTGGTGTAGCAACTATTCGTTTTGGGGAAGACGGGGTGGTGCTATCTGGAAAAGTTTAACGTACGCGTGGAATCATGGAATTTTAATATGATAATTATGAGAAATATATTTTAGAGTTGTCCTTCAAACTTATGTAAAGTGATTAATTGAAATCCTCTGTCTAATATATGATATTGAACTTTTGAAGGACTCCATATTATCAACAAATGTTATTGAAATCGAAGCAATTCTTCTATCGTTTCTATGTAAAAGATCACAAAACATTTAAAGTTTCTAATTTGTGAAACAAAAACGGTTTTCGACTAAGAAGTATTCCATCGTTTGCATAAGCTTTATAAAATTCCCGTTCTATGTACCTTGCCGCATGAAATCAACGAGATCACGCAGCCCCCATCTCGTTTGTGCGCTGTGGTCAACGCCAATTGGCTCACCGTGTAAAAATCTGCTCCAATCTAGCCCATTGTCCAATCCGTTATTATCGGCACCAAACGTAACCAGTTCTGTGGTGGTGGTCATTTCCGTCGTGGTTGTTGTTGTAGGTTCCTCCGTAGTGGTTGTGGTGGTAGCCGTTGTCGTCGTCGTTGGAGCTTCCGTGCTTGTTGTTGTTTCATCTGCTTCATAATTTATACTTCTTCGTGTTGAGCTTGTTACAGGAGGACCCCTGGTTTTAGGTTTTCTCGTAGTTACTTTTTCTTTTTTGATACCCGGCCCGCCTCTGTTGAAATTGTCTCTTGGATCAGGTTTCCTCTTATCACTGCCTCGCCTATCGTCAAATCTTCCATCTCTTCTTTCCGCCCTTTCAGGTTCAACGTGGTGAGTGAAAAATCTGTCAACTTCTTCCGATGAAAATCTGCCTCTGCCTCCATTATCTTTTGGTTTCATTGCTTTTATTTTTTCATTGCTCTTTCTACCGCCATCATCTCTGAAACCACCTTTCCGGTCATCCTTGTTGTTGCGCTGGATTTCACCCGACCTGTATACCTGTCCTACAGCATCAACTATGCCCTGAAAATTGTGGTTTTGATTTTCGTAAGTTATAGCGCTGTTCTATTTATTATAATTGATTCAAATAAGTTACCAATGCCACAAGTAAGCAAATAGCACCACTAAACAGCAGTGCAATGGATGCTTTTCTCATCCTCAAGTCGTATTTTCAATAAAATAACAAACAATGCACATTTTTGATCATCACCCAGTTTTATAGTTTATTGTTGGACAATTTGTTCCGCATTATAAATTTGACCGACGCAATTTGATTTGGTATTATGGTCATTAGCAAAAAATTACGGACACGTGCCTTCCACTGGAGCAACTCAATAACGCAGATTTAATTTAAATAACGCTTTGAAAACTAAAAATCTATTAGATAGAAGAACTATTAGATTTTTTTTCAATGTATACAATTATTATTGTTGTTGGAATCAATTTATCCCATATTCACGGAATCTTCAAAAAGCAATCATAAACACCTTTAGTCCTAAACACCGAAAAAAAACATTGTCCAAAAAGCACTCCATTGTCAGTTTTCCAAGTCTCCTTCCTCATACCGTTGATCATACCGAAGTCTATTCAGTACATCGATCATTGTCCAATTTCCAACCGTATGCGAATAAAACGACCGACGGACGGAGGCACAATGGCAATCAAATAGCTATTAGAACGGCACAAATAGCCGGAGCCACGGGGCCACACGTGAGATGCTTGGCAAAAACAACGAACTCGGGGAAAAAAGCTACCTTCCAACTGTGGAATTGCTTTCTATCCGTCCCAGAAGAGCGCTCGACGCCGCCGATGGCGTGGTGACGACCAATGTCTCCCCCGCCCCCCACGGTGCCGTGTGTGGACGGGAAAGCGAATGGGCGGGAAACGGCTCCCGAGAGTCAATCCTCTCCATGCAGGGGGGAAAAGCCGAAACAATCGATACCTGCCGAAAGACAGATTGGCAAACTGACCGCTTGATTTTCGAGTTGTTTTGTGCGAGTGCGGAGGGCAAATGGTCCATCCGGTGGTGCCGGATCGAAGAGGATTTGAAAAATGGCCCTCCATATTGGCAGATTATTGCTGTCCTCCGATGCTGCTGGGCCGGTCGACGTCTAACTTGTGGAACGTGCACGGTTTTAGTTATTTTTTTTTGTGCTTGCTAAATGGGATATATTGGATTGATAATTTTTTACCTTTGAAAGTGGACATTCGAGGGGGATGGATGTCCTTCGTTCCGGACGAATGGAGGTTGAGATGAAGCTTAGATAATCGGAATGATTTAGTTGATTGATGGGAATGTTTATACGCTCATTGAAGTCTTCGGATTAGTTCCACGAGAAAACAATTTGAAGTGCGGCTAAATCGTACATATATCGTTAATATGATGGAAAAGCAGAGCAGGAAGAGAGTTCAAGCGCGAATTATAATTATTTCATTAATAAAACAGACGTAACACTAGAGAAATTACAATCGACCATGACTTCAACGATCAATTTGAAATTTCACTCCAGCGCCTTCTGGTGACGATATCATACGAAACATTGTTTCGTGTAACATGCTTGCAAGATGGTAGTAAAAGTAAAAGCATAAGTACTAGAACGCTAGTGGCGCTGTAGTCATTAAAAGTATTTGCCACAATATGCTTCCACAAGCCTAACTTGTTGGTTTGTTATGCATTATGTTGTATCATGTATCGCTTCATTACCAACATTGGTTTGACACTTGTAGTACCTGCCAGATCAAAGTGACCTAGATGTTAGTCACGCGAACAGGAACGACATTAGCAATCTAATACTTATGCATCTACTGTGGTAAAGGAGTTGAGCGATGGATTTTTCAGAAAAATGTTGCTGCTACGTCTGTTTGTCTGTGTCATTACATTCAGTCATTACGTCCAGATTGCAGGCTTTTAATAAGCTGGAAATACCACAGACAAACAGACGACACATTTTTGAAATTTCTATCGACTATGAGCTCAATGGCCATTTTAGTTTCAACTGATTACGAGTTTCACATCCAGAGGCGCGCGCATCATATACAGGAACTGTGCGGCACTTCATCTCATAGCTCCCATGTCGGTCCCATCAAAAACAAAACAATGAAAATAAATTTGATTTGTTTCTTATCTTAATGATTTTTTTAGCAGTGCGCACGCATGTCAGCAAAAAGAAGCGACCCTCAGGACTAATCTTGACATCTTCCGTAGGCAAAATTCAACCGCTCAGCTCACGTGTGGTCTTGAAATGCTCATGCAGGCAGGTTCGTGTAAGGGTAAGATACAGAAGTTGGACAAAATTATCAGGACAGGCAAAATTTTACCAGCTTGTATTTTTCACTTAGGGGAAATGTTAACCCTTTTCATATTTTTTACAGAAACTAGAGCTTTTCCTGAGTTGATTAATATGTTAACGTCACAAATCGGACCACAAACACTTGAGATATGGCCGATTTCGTGAAATCCGTAAAACCGGTTCCACCTATTGTAGCACGCACGCTATTGTTTTCGTAAACAGCTTTCTTGCATCAAGTAGTACCCCATGAAATAACGACTGGAGCAGTGTTTCTGAACAAATATTGGAATCACAATTGTTCTAGAGGTGTGCGGTGGTCCGGTGGTCCGAAAATTGTCGTTGGCGACGGCAGTCAAATCTTCTACTTTTGGTAAGGAAAATCGTATGAATTTCTCGGTAATTATCTTCTGAGTATTCGGATGCTTGCACGGACAATTCGTTCGATTTTCTACAATAAAATTTCCGGAATTTTCGAAAGAGTTTACTTGAGTTTGAATTTCCTCAAAAAAATGTTTTCAATTATTTTTAATTTGGGAGGAAACTTGAAATTTAAAAAAACATCTTGTTTTCCCGAATTTTCACGGGATTTTTTTCACTTGATATTTGTAGGGGGTCCTCTTCAGTTTAGCGGTAAGATGCGCGGCTATGAAGAAAGACCATGCTGAGGGTGGCTGGAATCGATTCCCGGTGCCGGACTAGACAGTTTTCGGTATGGAAATTGTCTCGACTTCCCTGAGCATAAAAGTGTCATGTGAAATTTAAATTTTTTTTGAACATCGATTTTGAATTTCCAACGAAGTTTCTCTGGAAACTTAGGACACCTTCCTTCGGAAAATCATAAGAACTTCAGAAGAATTTCATTTGGATAGGAAAAAAGAAAAGCTTTAGCGATTTTTTCTTGTTTCATACTTACTACTCGGTACTGAATAGTTAATGTTCAAAAGTAATTGTAAAATGTTATTCTTTTACCGAGATCTTCACAGCCAGGCTCTTAGTTAGCAAACTTCTGCGAATATATCAGCTGAAAGAAAATTTTATTCATCGTGGCATTCCAAAGAGCCGCCGTTATCCTACGTTAATTTAGTCGAATGAGCTTTAACCGAGATTTGTACAGCCAAGATGCAAAAAATATTTGCATTGTACTGACGTTTACGAACCATGAAGTTCATTACCCATATTGAAATAATTGGAAAAGGTATAACTATGGCCATTGAGTACCACTTGGTGCCAGGACACTGTCCACAAGAACAATAGCGTGCGGGCGACAACTGGTGGAACCTGTTTCACGGATTTCACGGAAGCGGCCATATCTCAGCTGTTTGTTGACCGGTCTGTAACATCAATATATTAACCAACTCAGGAAAAGATCTTGTTTCTGTAGAAATATAAAAAACCCAACTTAATTCACCGAGTGGTGATACTGCCTTTCTCGCATTTAGCCAAGACACCAACCTTACATGGCGCTTATATAGTTCGATTCCATTTTCTTAATAACTTTTAAACACAATGGTTGATCGTTATCAAATTCAATAGTGATCAACAAGGTTGTATCCCCTGTCGAATGCAACTTGTTGCGAGCAAATCGGTTAAGAATTACTATATGAAAAAGTGGCTAATGTTTTTCGTGTGCACACACACACACATACACACGGACAGACAGACATTTGTTCAGCTCGACGAGCTGAGTCGATTTGTATATAACATAATGGGTCTCCGAGACTTCTATAAACAGTTGCATTTTGGAGTGAAATGATAGCCTTTCGGTACAACTTTGTTGTACGAGAAAGGCAAAAACGTCAACATTTCACCCAAGTGAAAAATACAAGCACTCAAAAAATAGACCCCATTTCGCGGTCCTTAGGTTTTTACCCAGCAACTCCTATCCCTACCTCCTGGTGGCGCTGGCCGGGATACGAGCTACCTTAGGGAAGATCGGGTAACCAACCCCGCACAGTGGGACCAATTCCAAAAAAGACGGTCATAAATGTTAGAAGTGAATAAAATGGTCTAGAAGGCCACATATTGTGATTTTTCATTGAATAGATGGTTCATCTTCTCGGCATCACGGCTAAAATACAACTATCGGAGTGAGAGGTGGGGCACCAGTCGACACAAGCACGCTATAGTACTCTAAGACAACGTGCTTGCACCAAGTGGTGCCCCATCAAATATCAATGAATGGTGCCGCTAATGCAATGTAGAGTGCTCTTTCTATGAGCATTTCCACAGGTATTTAATTACCGATTCCAGCCGCCTCACCGCAGTGCTAACGATTTTTTTTTTCATTGTTGGAAATTATAAACATATGGAATAGGTTTTGTTTCGCCTTAAACAAAGTAAAGCTGTAGAGGCGCAAGTTGTTACTTGATATTACGATTCATGTGAAAAACTCATGATATTTTTACAGAGTAGGTTTGGAAAATTAGAAGTAAAGGATAAAATGAAATCCTCTCCCTAAATTATCCATTGCGACTAGACATAACATGACTTGATAGTTTATCCTACTTTCATTATCAATATTTTCAAAATCTCAGAGCGCAGGAGCCTGTAAGAGCTTATGATCACGTGGGATTTCCTTAACAAAATTATGCGTGAGACAAGAACAAATGGTGCTAGGGGGCGTACACATAGTACTTAAGCACTTATTCGGGAAGGGGGTGGCTTCTGTCGTTTTCATACGCACCATGTACATAAAAAAATATTCAAGTATGAAATAAATCTTACATGAGGGAGGGGGAGTCGAAAACCCCTAAAAAAAATTCTCACGTAATAAGTGTATGGCCCCTAGACAATTTTAAGCTGATGTCATACCATTGCATTGTGGAAAATGAGAAGTAGAAAGAGAAGTAAAAACAAATTGTGCGTTGCTGCACTTATCGAAATTGATTGGCAAGACCGAAAGGACCACTGTCAGTAAAACTGAAATAACTGAGCGGGCGGAGGGTGGCGGAACCTAATTTCTTCAGGATTGGATTCCTGACAAAAAAATGAAGCTTCAGTGTAAATTTCATTGATGGGTACTGATGGGTACACTTTTGAATTTGACAATGAATACAGCAAGAAGATAATACAATAATAATTTTATACATAATAAAGACCGAGTACTTTCTACGCGATTAAAAATAATTTACGAACGTTTAAGCGTGGCTTTATTAGTTTTAGGGCTACACTTTGTAATGATTCCAAATATAATAGGTTTGGAAGATGTATACGATGTGGCCGACATAATGGAGTAGTAAGATAAATGTTACAAGATTTAACATAATTAAAAATCGACAACATGCTCATCTTGTATTGACTATAAAGGTAAGATCCACCCGAATAAAATGACTCAAAACTATGTTTACATGATCGTCAAGTATTCTACTAGCAACCCATGACTCAAGTAATCAATTTGGATCATTTTGAAAAAATGGTTTTTGACCGTCTTTTTGAAGAATGGTCCTTCTGTGCCCCGGCGGGAACTATGGTCGTATGCTGACAGGGAAGGGGAGATTTGCTACTATCCGGAGGTGCATATCTGATTGAGCGGCTGTTCTCCATGTTAGGAGCGGTTCACAACAGCATCTGTTTCCCATGTAAGAGGCGGCTGATCATCGTCTGAGTGCCAGCGGCAGCGAGGGACTCCAAACAAAACTGTACACATTATGCTGCATCGTGTCAGCATCGAGAAGGCAGCCCCTGCAATGCGATGTAGGTTTGAAACTATCTTAAATTTCGCAAGGGTCAGATGAATCCTTGGCTAGCCCCCTAGACACTGGTCTAGCCACGGTGCCTGCTTGGTATGGGCTCTACAATAGCCTGTTTTGCGATAGTTGATTGATTCACAGGGGCGTTCAATTGTCGTTCGGTTCCTGGTAGAGATTGGTGGACTTACTTCCCGCTTGGTCACTTAGCCAATTAATAAATAATTTGATTACAGGAAACAAGCAAAACAATAAAATAGGAAGGAGCGTAATATTTTAGAATCTTAAAACTAATCAATTTAACTCAGACAAGAAACGTTGAACATTTATTGAAAAAGGTTTTTTAATCGTATTTTTAAGTGCACTTTAATTGAACTTTATTTAGCGTGTGACTAACAAAATGTTTGATCCTACTTGGATTTATCACAGAAACACCGGAGTCGACGGTATCTGAACACCATCATGTGCTTTAGGCTTCTGATATGCACTTTCTTCATCGTCAGCTCAGACCACTATACATCGGTACTGTCCTTTACTATTATTTGTAATCACTTTTGGTGTCTATTAATCGTAACCCTTCGTGGTGCAACCCAGCATTGGCCCGTACCAATTTTAACTTTTAATGATCTTCAACTTGTGGTGTTTTAGCTGATAACTTTTTAACTTTTAACTTTAGTCTTATTTGTAAGTTTTAACATAGATCATAGTCACAAACTCTCACAAACTTTTCAACTTAGGAACAATGAATTGATCGAAAACGTGGCAAAAGTCACTTTTTTCATCGCGGGTGTCACTTTTTTTATCACTCCTCTGGATCGGATGAATTACAAATATTATATTGCAAAATTGCCTTTTATATTGTTTCTGCCGCCCCAATATTACGCCCATTGCCTGCCATTTCGTTATTCCGGTGTGGGTTTCGGTGAATCGCAGTAAGTTGAGGTCGAAATACGTATCTGTAAAAGTACAATTAAGTGGTGGAATGAAGTGGGATTATACAAACTCGTCTTATGACAAGTGAAAAAAGGGACATATTTACAATTTTTGTTGGGGTCTGAGCTAAATTAGCCCAGAACCAAGGGGTTTTAATTGTAACTCTAAAATGGTGGATTACAGATTGCGCAACCCTGGTAAGGTAGCCTATCGAAGATTCTACAGTTACCAAGAAAGGCAAAAGTAGAGAAAACGGATTGATTCAACGGCAACAGACCTGACAACGATTGGAAAGTCGGATCTTGGAACGTGAGAATTTTGAATGAACCCGCACGTGTTGGGCTTCTGGTTCGTGAGCTACAGAAGGTCGGCGTGAGTGTGGCAGCAATCCAGGAAATACGGTGGTCTAGAACTGGAGAATGTGCATTGCGGGCGGTGGATCCAATAGCGAACACTTCATTCACCACATCTACTAAAGCGGCGGTGACAGAGCAGAACGAGGAGTTGGCTTCATGGTGATCGGGAAGCAGATGAAGCGTGTTATCCGGTGGAAGCCGATAAGGAACCGCATTTGCGTGTTGAGAATGAAGGGCAAATTCTTCAACTACAGGGTGTTCAATAAGTTCGAACACACTTAACTCATTTCACAGTATTCGGTAAATTTTACCGAAATCTCAACAGCTGATCTGTTCGGTAATTATTTTACAGATTTTTTGTAATTTTTTTCATTGTTCAACTGTCAAAATCACCGAAAATCAGTAAAATTATTTACCGAACAGTTCTGCTGTTGAGATTTTCGGTAAAATTTTACCGAATTCGGTGATTTATTTTAAGTGTGAATACACTTGAAATGTTTAAACAATGAGATTAAATTATTTCTTTTCCCGGTTCCATTTCATTGGAAGTATTGTTTATGAGGAACGTTTGTAACATTTTTTGACGTAGAACTACGTCTGTCTTTTCTATATTGGGGTACACTTTACGATTGCGAAAATCGGGAACCGTTACGAAAATATGATAGACTTTAAACTTTAATATCTCAGCCGATTCTCAATGGATTTTTTCAATTATCAATTTGGACCATTCGATCAAGGATGAGTTTTTTTATTTTTTATGGATGGAGGATGAGTTATATGTATTTGCTTCTTTGTATTTATATGAAAATACTGATTTTTCGCGTGCGTTTGGATATAATCCTCTTAGAATTTGTCATTTTCCAAACCGTCCGTTGTCTGCGGAATCCCGATCAAAATGGCTCTCGCAGTCGCGCGCCGGAAAGCAGCTTTCTTATATCTAATATAATATCCGCCCCTTCGTTAATCGTGATGAGTGCACATTATATTTACACCCATATCAGATCACAAAGGGGTGGGGCTAACGGGCTCAATTTATTGAATACAAGAAAGCTGCTGTCCGGCGCGCGCGAGCAATTTTGAACGGGATTCCACCCACAAAGAGCGGTTCGGTATTTGATGCAGCTGATTGGACACAGCAGCACAACGGCGTGAGTAGCAGTGGCAATGCCGAAAATTTATTACAAATTTTGGAGGCTTAGCGAAAAATCATCGAGTGGTGGTCGGACAATTTCAACGCAAGCTGCCGATAAACGTTTGGAGACAGTTAGTTGTTGGAAAGGCACATTGGGAAAAGAAAATTGGTGCTTCTCAGGACCAGCATTTTATGGAAAGAAAGAGTTCATTGAGAAAATGGACTGCTTCGGTGGCATTCGGTTTGGCATGGTAGCTTGGTTGGTGTTAGTGATTCCATCCATTCAAATTTACTGCATCATCTTCCTCCGACGCGCTATCAAATTCGCTATTTACGATTGAGTTTTGCACTAAAATTAATGAAGACGCCACCTCAGTGGAAACTATCTACAGCAACTACCCATCGGCGAAGGTCGTTCGGACAGGCAGATGCCAAGAGATAATGTTTTGTTGTATGAAGAAACTTCATCTTTAATCAAATTTCTGTTGTTATTCTTCACAACAATACGCATCTTAGGGGCAAGCCAGAGTACACGTGACGCGACTCACGTAAAATAATAACAATCATTATCAACAGGCTGTCAAATTGCACTGCCGCATCACACATCGCGTTTACTCTGGCTTGCCCCTTAGATATTCAACAGTTCATAACCAAATTCAGAATCTTGTAAGAAAATTTCATATGATTCTTAGAATTTGTCATTCTCCGAACGGTCCGTTGTCTGCGGAATTCCGATCAAAATGGCTCACGCGCGCTGGAAAGCAGCTTTCTTATATCTAATTAAGAAATTTCATTAGTCCCGCCACTTCATTATTCGTTCGGAGTGCATATTATATTTACACCCATATCAGGTTACAAAGGAGCGGGGCTTCTTCTTCTTCTTATTGGCATTACATCCCCACACTGGGACAGAGCCGCCTCGCAGCTTAGTGTTCATTAAGCACTTCCTCAGTGATTAACCGCGAGGTTTTTAAGCCAGGTTACCATTTTTGCATTCGAATATCATGATGCTAACACGATGATACTTTTATGGCCAGGGAAGTCGAGACAATTTCCAAACCGAAAATGCCTAGACCGGTACCGGGAATCGAACCCAGCCACCCTCAGCATGGTCTTCCTTCGTAGTCGCGCGTCTTAACGCACGGCTAAGGAAGGCCCCTTACGGGCGGGGCTAACGGGCTTAATTTATAGAATACAAGAAAGCTGCTTTTCGCAAAGAGCGGTTCGACAAAATTTGATGCAGCGGAACGGACACAGCAGTACGAAGGCGTGGGTTGGGTAGTAGTGGCAATGCTGAAAAACTTGTTCCAAATGGTGGAGGCTTAGCGAAAAATTATCGAGGACTGTCTGTAATTAATTCTTGAAGTTCTCCTCACTACACCACGTACGCTTCCATCGCGGGCGAAAACCAAGCGTTTCAAAAAATATATATTTGGGTTTGGTTTGAAGCTTCTTTTGATTTTATCTATGTCTCCTTTATTCCGGACATTTTTGAGGATGGTGTTCTTTGGGGTTGTGATGTCCTCCAATGAAAACAAGTCGAGTGGCTTTAGTAGCCATGAGGCCGATGAGTCATGTTAATTCCACGGTTGGAGACTCAAAGTCTATCTAACTGGGAGCAACTATTCGACTTCTCGATTCAGTTGTCCTCCGAGCAGTTTGCTTAATGTTAATAAAAGACACAAATAATCATGGCATATACCATCAATTTCGAATAGCTACGTAGTCCTACGTCACCTTTGCGTACAACCCGATTGAGCTGCACCCAGGTTATTGCCATCCTATTGTTCAGCCCAACGCCAGATCGTAGCAAGGAAGTCCCGGACTAAATTTGTCTATTGTCTATTGATGATGATGACACCGGGCTTATCACCGGCTCGGCTGCCCCTTTGAGTTTTTCGGAATGACCTCTATTTTGTACTTCTTCACAAATTTCAAAAGTTTCTAAAACATATCGCAGCGGCACGCACGGTCTGCATGGGCATTGCGTTCCAGACTTTGAGAATTACGTCTTCAACTGGTCCAAATTACTGACCTTGTATTCATAGAGCTTTAACATAATAAAGGACCAAACATCAGTGGACGATCACATCTCGATGCAGATAGACGTATTGATCACTCGTGCGTTTGTTTTCTGTGCTTTATTTTGTGCCAACAGTCAACATGCATGGGCGTAGCCAAGGGGGGGCAGGGGGGGCCGTCGCCCCCCTAAATTGTGGAAATATTGAACGGGTACTGAAATGAATTCCCTCAAACATGTGCACTAGAGTGATTCAAATTTTGACTTTTTTGCTCCCCTATGCCTCAACGATGGCATTTGCCATTTTAAAAATCGTCCTAAATTTTTAGCTAATTTGGATGTAATTTGACTGAGCACAAGCAGTTTGAAGCTTGTATGAAAATTACTATGAAAACAGTAACTTTTGTGAAAAACCGTTTCCCATCATTGCCCATTAAACTGTAAAAATGTATGAATACGTTAGCAACATAGGAAATTTAACAAGGGAAAATATCGTCGTTGTTGCTAAACGATTTGATGCTGGCAACAAAAGTTATTAGGGAAATACTGAATTGTGGGAAATTCAATTTAACACGTAAAAGAATAACATCAATATCAATAATGAGCCTTTCTGTTTTCTTTACAATTTTACTCCCAAAAGTCAGATTGCTTCGCAACAACAACTGGCTTTCGGCTTAGGATCTATTCTATGATGGCGATGCGTTAAATATATTCAAATAGGTTCTGGGCTGCTTCACGAAACGATCCTTTACATAAGTGGCAATTCTCATAGTAATTTTCATATAACCTTCAAACGGCACGTGCACAACCAAATTACATCCAAATCAGCTAAAAATTTGGGAGGACTATTAAACTAGCAAAAACAATCGTTTAAGCACAGGGGAGCGAAAAAGTCAAAATTTGAATCACTCTATTGTGCACTTTACGATCCAATCATATACAGAAAAAGGTGGTTGAAATTCAAAAAATTCCCAAAGCTTATTAGTGCATCCAGGATCCATAATATATGAAAGTTCAAAACAACTCAAAACATTTCGGGCTCAAAAATTCTCCTCGAAATCCTTCTAGAAGCTCCCCTGGGAACTTCTAAATTCCTCCGGAAAGTTATCCACAAATTCCTCTGGAAATCGTTGTGTAATTCATGTAATTGTAATTCCTCCTTATCTAGAAACCCCCCACTATTTTTTGTTTAGGAAATTCACGAGGAAATTCCTTGAAGATATCTTTTCTTCTCTCCAAGATTTACTTCTAGATATTTCTTCGGCTATTCTCTCTTCAGGAAGAATCCGGCATTTCCTTCAGGCATGCATTCGAGAGTTCCGTCAAGAATACATGTTACATTTCGCACCTCATTGCATAATACTCACCCCTAGCTATAAATCAACCAATTTAGATGTGTAAGGAATAACAACAAAACCTCTTGTTTAGCGAGTGTGGAGCTTCTGTTGGCAAGGAGGCAATCGGCTTCAGACAAATCACTGAAATTGTGAGTTATACATTATTTCTAATTATGTAAATAACTATCAATAAATATATTATTTCAACTTTTTAGCTAATGAATTACAAATATGTATTTTATTTGCTGTAAGCATCGGTTCGAAGCCACCAGCCAATAGCTCCCGCAACAATACATGCGGAATTTCTTCCCAAAATTCTACCAGAAGTTTCTTCAAAAATTTATGACGGAAATCCTCCGATTTAGCTCCATAATTTCACTTGTAAATCTATAAGAAATTCCTTCGGAAATTCTTCTAGGAACTTCTCCGGGCATTCCTCTCGGAACTCTTCCTTTAATTCCTACGGGATTACTTCCAGGAAATTTTCCGGAATACCTCCAAACATTCAATAGCAAAATCATCTAGCATTCCAATCTGGAATTCTTTTGGCAATTACTTCAGAATATCCTTCAAGAAATCCTCTAGAAATATCTTCATGAATTTCTCCTGGAATTCCTCCAAGTATTTCCCCAAAAATTCTTTCAGGTATTTTTTCGGGAGTTTCTTCAGGTACTTCTCCAGGAATTCCTTCAGGAATTTCTCCAGGAGATTTTCCGCGGAAGTGTACTAGAATCCCTTCCGGACTTCACTCGGAATTTACTCGGATATCTGCCAAAAGTTCTTCCAGAAATTTCTTCGGAACAATCCGCAGAGATTTTCTTCAGCAATTAATCTGGGAATACTTTCAGGATTTTATCTGGGAATTTCTGCATTAATTCCTCCTGGTATTTTTCTGGGAATTCCTTCAGATATTTTTTTCGGAAATTCCTTTAGGAACTTCTCTAAGAATTATTTCAGGACTTCCATGTGGGAATTCCTCCGGACGTGCTTATGAGAGTTCCTCCGGGAGTTCTTCCAGGAGTTTTTTTCCAAGAAATTCTCCGGTAATACCTCCAGGAACTTTACAGGGAATTCCTGGACGATATTTGGCAGGAATTTCACGGGAAATGGGATTTTGGAAGTTCCTTCAGAAATATTTTTTCTCTTCCTCTAGGGTATTCCACCAGATGTTCCTCTGAAGTTCCACCAGTAGTTCCTTCGGGAATTCAATCAGGCATTCCTTCAGGAATTAATTTAGCATTTTTTTAGGCATTTATCTACAAATTCCTCCAGAAGTTCCTCGGAGAATTTCTCTGGAAGTTCTTACGGGAATTCCTCCGGGAGGTTCTTTTAAGAATTCTTCCAGGAGTTCCTCCTGGAATTCTTACAGAAGTTCATTTGGGAGTTACTCCTAGAATTCTTAAGAGAGTTCCTCCAGGATTTCCTACGGAAATTCTTCTTGTAGTTCTTCAATAAATTCCTCCAAAAGTTCCACCGGCAGTTCCTCCGAGAATTCCTCTGATAATTTCTCCGGAAATTCCTATAGAAAATCCCCCGGGAGTTCCTCCGGAAATTACTCTGGGAGTTCCTCCGGAAGTTCCTTTTCAGAGAAACACCCGGAGAAACTGCAGGTGAAACTCCCGGAGGGATTCTCGTAGAAACTGCTGGTGGATCTCCCGGAGGAATTCCCGAAGGAACTGCCGGAGGAGCTCCCGTAAGAACTCCCAGAGGAATTTCAGAAGGAACTCCTAGAAGAATTCCTAGAGGACCTCCCGGATGAGCTCCCAGAGAAACTATCGGAAGAACTTCGGGAGGAATTTCCAGCTTAATTTCTGAAGAAAGCCTAAATGATTTCCTGGAAAAAGCCTGAATCCCGGAGGAATTTCCGGAGAAACTCCTGGATGAATTGCTGGTGGAATTCCCAGAAGAACTCCGGGGAAACTACCAGAAACATTCTCGGAAACAAGAGAATTCATCTTATAGACAAATCTCGTCTAGCTGAAACCTTTGTTGGGATTTGTAGCTGGACCATCATCATCATCAGAGGACCTCCCGGAGAATTCCCTGAGGAGCTCGCAGAGAAATTCTCGGAGGAACTTCTGGTGGAAAATCTATATAAATTCCTGAGGAAGCCTAAATAAATTCCAATTCTGCCGAAATTCCCAGAAGAATTTTCAGAGGAACTGCCGATAGAACTACCGGAATAATTCTCGAAGGAAATTCTGGAGAAATTCTTGGAGGAAATGCCGGTGGAACTCCTGGAAAAATTCCAGGAGGAATTTTCGGAGAAACTCCTGGAGGATCTCCCAGTGGAAATCTTGAAGTTTCCACCGGAATTCTTTCATGATTTCATTGCGAATTAATCTAGGAATTCCTCCGAAAATTCCATTGTTGATTTCATTTTCGGTATAATTTCTGTATAAATTTCCGGTGGAATTCCTGGAGAAATTCTTTGAAATTTTCTCAAGAAATTATTCGAAACAATTCACGGAAAATTTTATGGAATTTACACAAGAAATTCGAAGATTTTTCGTGAATTTCTTAGGAATGTTTTCTGCGGAATTTCGATGGAATATTCTTATTCTTAAAAATTATGGGTAACAGCACGAAATTATTTAAATTATTGCAGGGAATTCTGCAGAACTTATAAAGAAGTTCGTGAAGATTTTCTTGGAGTAAATAATGGTGGAATTTTCGGATCAATTCCCGGCAAAATTTATGGTGGAATTCCTGAAGACACTGCCGAAGAAGTTGCTGGAGGCATTCCTAAAGAATCCCTGATAGAATTTCGGATAGAATGCCAGGAGCAATTGTCGAAGGAATTCCTGGAGAAAGCTTGCATATTGATTTTTCTGCCTATTTTATAATAAATATTATTTCAGAGAGGATTTGTTTAGAAATTCAGATGAATGGTTCTAGTTTTCTTAAACTTATGGAAGAATGCAGGATTTTTATAATAATTGTTATAGCCGATTTTATATTCTTTCTGAATACTAAGTTCGTTAATATTTTTCTCACTTTTTTTTTAAATATCTGATGAGCAATAAATTACGCATTTTTAAATCCATTATTGTTTTAATCATTATTGTTTCGATTTGGTTTGGATTTGGTTTCATGTGTTTTTTAAAACTACTATAAAACTACGATTTGGAAGACCAAAAAAGTTGGCCCCCCCTTCTTGAAATCCTGGCTACGCCCATGTCAACATGTGCAGTGAATTGACGGTAAAAAGTACTTTGGCATTTCTTTTTCCGGAGAATGCTGCGCAACCATCACTGGCGGATATGGCCCGCTTTGTGAAAGCGATTAGAGGAGACCATTCTGAGATGGAGTCAGCGTATAAAATTTCTGACGAAAAGTCAGTATTTATACGCTTTAAGTCCGAAGCCGTTTTTTTTTTTATTCATTTCTTCATTTGGTAGGCACTCTGTGTTTCTTAACCGCTACTGTGCCGTGATCTACTGTGGTATTCTGCTGTACAGAATCCACACAGAATCTATTTTTAGACATTCGTTGTTGTTATCATTGCCGGGTCCATCTCATCGTGAGTCCATTGTGTCCTTTTGTCCGTATCATGTATCCAATTGCTCGTTGCATTGTTCGGTTGCCATTTATCCGGGTACGTTGGAGGAATGCCTCCGAGAAGAACAATTTGTCAGTCGTCATCGGGCAGCCGTGTCGGTAAGACGCGCACCTCAAAACGCCACCGTTTGGGCTGCACCTCAGGCGACTGACAAGGGCTTGGTGGAGGGGCTGGGAATCGAACCCATGACCGTCCGCTTATAAGGCGAACGTGTAGCCAACTACGCTACGGAACCCCCTCAAGTCCGAAGCCGCTATGTCGTTTTCATTAGAAAACAATGAAGAAGTGCTTCCATTCTTATATGCCAACGGTAAACAAGTGATGGTTCGCATGTCTGTAGCGGGAAAATTTTCTCGTTATGTGAGAGTCTACGATCTTCCGCCGGAGATTTCAGATTCCGAACTATCATCGGTACTGTCTAAGTTTGGTAAAGTCAAACGAACCGTTCGTGAACGATTCCCAGCTGAATTCCAGCTGGACATGTTTACTGGAGTCCGGAGTATCTACATGGACATCGAGGAGGATATTCCGGAAATACTTTATTTCAACCATCGTAAGGGAAGGATCCATTATGATGGAATAAAAGCGAAATGTTTTGCATGTAGGTCGGAGACTCACATGAAAAAATCTTGCCCGATGAAAAAACAACGAAAAAATTCATTATGCGAAGAGAAGACCACTGTGAATCAAGCAATAGCACCGCCGGGGGGAAACAAAGAAGGCACAACAGAACCCTGTGCGGATCAGTCTCGTGTCGATACAAAAGTACGGAAAGTGGTAAAAATGAAATTAAAGCAACGGCAACCATCCGATGTTGTTTCAACGCAGAGTGTAGCTATTCCTTCTACAAGCGAGCGTGCTGGTACCCTACCTTCGGTCTCTCATAGCGGAAAGAGACAGTGTGCCGACGTACGAGTGGATAGCAGACGATAACGAACGAAAAGCAATAATCGAAGATGACAAGGCAAGGATCGCAAAAGCGTTGAATATTGCAGTTGAAGAAATTGAAGTTTATCATAACTAGTTTTAATATTAGTTGCTATTAGAATTTAGGTTTGTTTTTGTAATTAAGTACAAACATTTGCTGATGGCTCCGCAAAGTGTTACACACATCTGAGCCTACAAAATAAACGAAATGAAAAAAAAAAAAGAAAAAAAGGGCCAAACAAGAAAGTTAAGAGGGTTCTAATCCGGGAAGCTGAGAGGTCGCAAAGTTTAGTCTAAAAAGTCGATAAAATTGTTTCCATATTAGGCTTAAATCGCGTATAAAGGGTTATCGTCCGTGTATAAATGGTTATCGTCCTATTGGAACACGTATAGGGCTCATCCCCGTCTTAACACCGGGCAACTGGGGGCATCAATCGTCCACAAAACCTCAGTTTTGTAGTACGCCGCAATGATTTTGACCTTCAAAAACGGCTTTTTTCGATGCCCCAATCCATTTTCAATGCGCGTAATAAACAAACAACAAGTGACAGAATGTCAACACGTATATATACCGCTAACGCTGACACCAATACTAATACAGAATATGTACATTATTCTTACAAACACAAAGATCAAATATTTGTATTCGAACTTATTGAAAACCCTGTATAGCCTGATCAGCATCTATGCCCCAACGAACGATAAGCCTGATGACGTGAAGGATAAGTTCTATGAGAGCCTTGATAATTCCTACGGAGAGTGCCCAGCACACGATATAAGGCTTGTCATCGGGGATGCAAATGCGCAGGTCGGAAGAAAAAGTTTCTTTCGCCCTGTCATTGCATTGGTACGGACAGCCTTCATTCGGCTACCAACGATAACGGTCTGCGACTTGTAACCTTTGCTGCTGCTAGAGGGATGACAATTGGTAGTACCTACTTCGCACGTAAGAATATCCGCAAACACACCTGGCAACATCCGAATGGAGACACTTGCTCACAGATAGACCACGTGCAGATCGACGGACATTTCTCGGATGTTGTAAATGTAAGGTTCTTCAGAGGTCCGAACATTGACTCGGATCACTACCTTGTAGTTACAAAAAATCGGGCGCGACTTTTCAGTGTCACGAATTTACGAAACAACAGAACGATGCGTTTCAATATCCAACGCTTGCCAGTTGAATGGGGCTGCTGAACAGTACCACTAGAAGCTGGACGAGCGGATAGGAGATGCCACCGGATCTGACGACGTCATCAGACTGCGGGAAAACATCCACGAAGCTGTTACTACAACAGCGCAGGAAGTGTTAGGCACTGCACAGCGACACCAACATGATGGTTGGTTTGATGAGGAGTGCCAGCGAGTGACGGACGAGAAAAATGTTGCTAGGAGTCGAATACTAGTGGCCGTTCCAACAGACAGCAGTACAGTGTAGCAAGGGCAGAAGATAAAAGAATCCACCGCAGAAAGAAGGCAACACGAAGAGAGTGTGATAGCTGATGCGCAGGATAACATGGATAGAAACGATATGCGGAGGTTTTACGCAACTGTCAATGACGCCGTGGTATAAGACTGCACCAGTGCCCGCCATGTGCAATGACCGAGAGGGAAACTCGCTGACAGACAAGATTATGGTGGCAGCCAGGTGGAAGAAACACTTCGAACATTTGTTGAACGGTGAAAATGAAGGTGTGTTGGAGCAGGATGGACATAGTCGGCGACGGTCAAGCTGTGAAACCACCAACGCTGGAGGAGGTAAAGAAGGCTCTAAAGGAGCTGAAAAACAGTAAATCTGCTTGGAAGGACGAGATCCCTGTCGAGCTTCTTAAACACGGAAGTGAGCAGCTGCATCAATCAATCCACCACACTATCCAGGAACTACAAATCCTGACTAATTTGTAGGCTGGTTTACAGCTGGGACTCTCGGAGATTTCCGCCGGATTGTATTTTAAATCGGGCTGACATTCTGATTTCCTACAACGGAATCCCCCGCACACATATTGAAGCGAAATTTTCAGACAAGCTCCTGATCTGTAAACTAGCCTTAAAGTACATAAGGATCGAAATCCGAGCCTTAAAGTACATGAGGATCGAAATCCGAGCCTTAAAGTATGTGAGGACCGAAATCCGAACAAATTTTCCCTCGGTTTGAAACTGCCTTAAACTCGATTTTGTTCAGCTGATTTATACATTATTTTTAATGTCGTTTTTTTACAGGGGATGATTTCGAAATATTCAGAATTATTCAGAAATACTTTGAATAATTCTTAATGTTTCGAAAAGAATAAAATGATTAAAAATATAAGGTAAAGCAAATTTGAAAAAAGCTACTGTATAATCCACTGATAAAATTGGCCAAATTTCAATGCCTTCGGAATAAGCAGAAAAAGCAGTGTATGAAAAAATCTCTCGTTGTCACCTGTTGTCATAAACTGTTGAAAACTTTAAGAAAAGTCGATCCATGCAAAATCCCAAACGGCATGGATAGCATTCTGTAAAAAAAACACTAATAACATAACATCTAAAACTTTTTTGACGGGTTTCGTGCACTTTATTTGAATTTGGTTTTAGATTTCTGCCTAAAATATTGAATTTGTTTGAATAATATTTTGGAGCTCTTTGGAGGAATCAATGAAAACGGGACAGATCGAGGACTTTCTAGTTAACGACGGGACAGCCCAATAAGGTTTATAAAAAGGGAGTGTCCCATTAAATATGGTACGTATGGTCAGCCAAGAGAAAAAGGTAAATCCAATGACAAAAAGGTGTTGAAAACTGTAAGGACACAGGGGTCTAATAGTATGCTTAGGCCCGAGAAGTGGGCCTTTTTCTTTTACTTGACAGTGAAGTTCGACAAGTGGCCAACCTATGGTGTAATCATGACCTTGGAATTAAGCGCGTCGTGGCCAAGACACAGCGGAAGAAATAAGCAAGTGCGATATCTTCGCACGTAGGTTCGGAATGCTTTCCGAAACCTTCGGTGGTCCACCATTTGCTAGGACCAGAGAAGCCATTGTCTGGAGGACGCTTAAAGCCTCGTCGATGCCATGGTTCCAATCGTTCTTCCAGCTCGATCCGGTGAATTAATGAATTGGAAAAACCGTCGCGTGAATAAAGCAGATATCGTTCTACTCGGAAAGGAAATCAAATCGTAATGATTTGCGGTCAAGATAAGTAGATATCGATCAAATTGAAGGGTGACATTCCGCGTGAATAGCTTGAGAGACGGTAAGCAAATTGTAGATAACCGTTGAAAAAATATTCGTCGCAAATTCATCAATTGACACAAATTCAAATTACTGGTCGGTTGAAACACGAGCCCCATTTATAATCGAAGTATTCGCGAGTGCACTGCAGTCATCCCAATTACGACATTCGCCAACGATAATTGTCGGCCTTAAAATAAAACAAACTAAGAAAGTTACATTTATTGATTAGACAATTTGCTCCTGGAAATAGAGAGAGACATTATACTATTTCGATCAGGTCTCAACAAGAGGTCCTGAGAGTACAACAGATTCTAGTTTTTCTCTAGTCTGAGAGAGCATCACAATGAAGGTACATCACAATGTTAATTTTGCTCAGGTCTCGAAGAGGTCCTGAAGGTTCATGATCGGCCGCCTAGATGACTCATTCAGCTTCATTAAGGTGGTTATACAATAAAGCCACAAATCGGCCATCTTGGGAACCACGTGCTTTTTCTAGTGATTTTTCAAGAGTACGAATTGAGAGAACCACAACACCCATGGAGATGAAACATTCGTAGATCGTTTGCTCACTTATGCTAAACAATCGACTTTAATTTCAGCATTGTACGAAAATTATTACGCTAGATTTGAACTTTTGATAATAGGAGTAGAAAACCGTGTGGTGAATTTAAAATTCACCACATGGCTTGATTGTATAATCACCTTAAATAGCGTAAGTTGCAGTTGCAGTCTTCTTATCCTGTTCACTCGATTGGGACCAATTCAAGGCGAACTGCCGACAACAATAATTATTATACCATCAAGACGTTAATTGCAAAAGGGCAAAATGACGCCCAAGCCTAAAATAACATTTATGAAAATCTTCAAAGTGGTCGCATTATTTAAACCAATCCATTAAAAAAGAATTATATTTTGAAATTGAAAATGTAAAGTTGAAGCCTATTGTTTAATTGTTTGTCTGTTAATCTTACCGAGCATTGAAAAATTCTTCGTCGAACAATTCTCTTTCCAAGTAAATTCCCTCGCAGATTCCACCACATTAAAAGGCATATCAACCGGCATATGAATGCGGAATCACGGGTATGTGAACGCATCGAGAAATTCGTTAGACGGAATGCATTTCCACAACCGGAAATATCGCGATACCGCGGAAAAAAGTTCAAGGCTTCACAAACCATCGAAATCATCGCAATGTAAACAAAAACATAAAGGTCATTTTGACAGTTTCTCAATACCTGTATGTGTTAGTTATCAACACCATTGATTACCGTTGCTTCTTCTGAGTGAGGAAGATTTAAAGGGTATCCTCACACAGAGATTTTACAACCTTTAAAGATTTGCTCCGATCATAAGATTGATTGGAGAAGAAGTCATTATTTAGATAAACATTCAATATGCATTCAATTATAGCTATTACACCTCTTGGGATTTCTAGGAATATGGAAAAAGTTAGTGTCGTGGATGTAGATCACATGTTCTGAACTCAGGGACAGTTTGGATGACCCAGGATATCCCAAAACTATCTTATCATGCCTCTCGATTTTCAAAAATATGTTTAGAACATTGCGGAATACGTATCCAAGCTTGAAATGATGCAAAAGCTAGTCTCGTGGCGGTAGATCGCAAGTTCTGGACTCAAGGACGGTTTGGATGATCTAGCACATTCCAAATTTATGTATTTCAACTTGTTTTGGTCCTGAAAGGGTCAAATGAATCTAAACAGTGAGATGCACCTTCAAATTAATTGTTCAACATTGCACTCGAAGGGGCGATTAGGAGTTCTGACGTACAGAGGAATGGCAGTATTATCACACGGTCGCATATGCTCCTGGGCCTTGTGGACGACATCGACCTCATGGGAATCGATTACAGATAGCAGTGGAGGCTTTTGCCCCACTGGAAAAAGAAATGGCGACGATCATGTACTTGATAAATTACCATTACACCCATTTTATTTTTTTACTCCATTAATTTCTCGGTTAATCTGAACCAGCTTTTAAAATACCCCCTTTTTTGATTTTTTGTGATTTTTTTTGTGTGGTTGAGGATTTGCCAGGATTTGCAGAAATCGCTCTCAATAGATAACGAACAACGATAAAAGAGAGCAAAAACTGTTCCGATACTACGATACTACTCAAAATTACGTAAATTCTAGAAATTTCTATTCTAGAAATTCACGTAACCACATGAACCTCATATGAACAAAAAAGTTCATGAAAACTCTGATTCATTTCTAATAGCTGCTTGCCAATTTCCCATAATTAGCCTCAACAATGTGGAAGTATTCTCAATAAGCAAAATTTGCTTTACTCCACTTATGAACGCAGAAAACTCATAAAGTAGCGTGACCAAGAGCTTGTTCGAGTTATTCAGTCGAAATTTGCCAATCGTGCATCATCTCATTGTAATAGAATTCGCAGCATGATGGGCCGTCTTTTCATTTGTATATTAGTTTCAATAATGTGCTCCTCAACGGTTCTGCACGCAGCCACGCCTCATCATTACTCATCATTTGAACCGGAGAGTCTACCACCGAGGGAAAACTCTACGTCTCCGATTGCTCCAGTATACTATTCTATTCACGGACCGCATACTACCAATTCTTCGGCGTTGATTTGGGACAGAGCTGTTCGATTCCCAAGCGTAATTGCAAATGAAACTGCAATCGCAGACGAAGATATGTAACTCTCAGAAAACGACGCGTTTGGCTGCTATACGGACACACTTCTTCACACTACTTCAGCAATGAGCAATATTCAGGTTTTGTGTATAAAATAAAACTATAATAAACGAATAAAGTGTGATTATTTTGTGAATTATAATGCAAAAAAACTGTAAATTGTATGAGATAATGGAAAAAAGTCCTAAGGATATTCGAAACCCTTTATACTGACTCTTTTATTATGTACAGATGACAATATAGGCTCTTCGCTTGATTAACTCATAGATTGCAATTCTGTAAGTACTGCAAAACTTATGCCTTATTGTCTTCGTCAATGAAATTCGGCAATGCGCAAACAGGTAGAGAAAATGTACTTGAACTAAGGCCATAAACATGTAACTAATGAAGGTATTTCTATGCAGAGCGTGTGGACAACAGAAAAAGTAGAAATTAATATGTGCAAGCCTGAAGCTCTTCAAATGTCGCTCACAAGGTACTTAAGTTGAGATTGAGGTGCTTCTCCAGGATAATTTCTTTTCTCCTTCTTTTGACATTGTCGAAGAGCAGATGCGAAATGAGGCTATTAATATGCAAAGCAAAGCGACTAAGACATCTGGTGATGACAATTTTCACATTCATGACACGCTACACACCGCGAAGGTGAAAAAAGTTGAACACAATCATAACAAGTAGCAGTCGCAGTACCGTCGTTTATTCGCTTTATTCACTTCAAAAATTCGGACCAATATCATTACCGACCGACTCACCCTGACGGTTGTTATCCGCCAGTCCCGAACCTTTCGGATTAACGCCACCGGGTCTGGACCACTGCCGCCCTTGATTGGATCCGCTCAGCTGGGCTCCCCGGCTTTGGAACATACGAAATCCACCAACGCGGACGAACCGTGGCATAACTCGGATGCCCCTCTGCGCTTCGATTGGCTGCAGCTGGTTAGGATGGGAAATTATGATTCATTAATTGATTAGGTGAATGGAAAATGGAACTGGCTAACTATGGCAAGTGCGGCAAACATTGCAGTAAATAGGGCACACCAGGTGAACGATTTCATCATGATGTCATACCAGTTGGGTTTCCGACGAATGAATGGATGTTTTCGATTCATGGTTTCATAATTTCGTTGATCAACATCAACAATTTAATGATGATTCAATAATAATGGGTGGAGTATCAGCCTCTATTGTTAAACCCCTTCTGTTTTGAGGCACTGTAAACGATCCACCTACACGGAAGAAATAAACTACCCAATAGTGAACTCACTAACTAATTCACCCAACCTCGAACATCCGTACGGGAAGCCAAAATTGAGTAAGTAGGGTCGAAGTAGTTTGCCTTTACACCATGTTAAAAAAGTACCCAACGGAAAATTTATTGACCCAAATTTAAGTTTAATTCACTCAATTTCGACCTCAGGTAATAAAACTCAAAATTGGCTTCCCGTATTGAACTGGCGTCGTTGGATTGTTTGGCTCTTTTGTTTTTGACAACAAAAGAAAGAATGGATGAAAGCGAAGAGAAAAAATAACTCAAAAGTAAGTTTAAAAGTACTCAATTTTGAGTACTTTTTTTCTTCCGTGTACAGTGATGGTGCATTATCGAAGAATAAAGAAAAATTCTTAGTTGCTGTGTCTAATGCGCTTACTTCCAGTCAGATTGCTGTTGGACGTTTCATTTCAATCGAAGCTCTTTGGGTTAAAGTGAGCCTTACCACACGGAGCGTGGTCATTGGTGTAATGTACATTCCTCCGGACAGACGTCACGATTGCAACATAATGCAAGAACACCTAGATGCAACTGAATATGCATCCTCCTTGACCGACTTGATGGATGTACTTCTCCTGTTAGGTGATTTCAATCAACCCGGTCTTATTTGGTCACCTTCTGGCCACAGGTATGCGTTCCCTGATCCGCTGAATTCGACAACTACACCGGCCAGCCGCCTACTCCTAGATGGCACTGCTTTTCTCGGACTAAGCCAGATCAATTTAATATCCAATTTCCAATCACGCTTCCTCGATTTGGTGTTCGTAAGCGAAAATTCGCTTCCTGACTGTGCGGTCCATGAAGCACCTGATGCTATCGTTCCTCTTGATATTTATCATCCCGCATTAGAGATATCTGTCACTAATAACCAACTAGTTAGCTTTGACTACGGCTCTGAAGTCGATTGCTTGAATTTTCGTAAGACTGACTTCCAACTGCTCCGTCTCAGCTTGTCGAGATTCGACTGGAACGTTTTGAATGACTTTGGACATCGATACAGCAGCTAGCCGTTTTAATTGACCAGCAGAGTCTTCGACGTCACCCTAAGAGGTTTTGGGCGTTCGTAAATAGCAAGAGGAAGGAATTCGGTCTGCCGTCAAGATTATTCCTGGACAACGATGTTGCATTGAATGATGAGGACAAATGCAACCTTTTTGCTGAGCACTTCTCGTCCGTGTTCTCTGTTACCTCACCGTCTCAAGCCGAAATTGCAAGCGCAATTAGAGATGCACCTGAAAACGTTATTCGCATGGATGTTTTTAGCTTCGAGCCTCAAATGGTTGTATCGGCCATTAATAGAATCAAATCGTCCTTCTCTGCTGGCCCAAGCATCATTCCTTCGGCAGTATTAAAAAAATGTTCTGACATCTTGGCTATCCCTCTGAGCATACTATTCAACCTATCACTCCGACAGCAAAAATTTCCAACTCATTGGAAATGCTCTACAATGTTTCCTGTTTTCAAAAAAGGTGACAAATGTGACGTAAGAAATTATCGGGGAATTACTGCACTTGGTATTGAATCGAAAGTGTTTGAATCGATTATTTACGAGAGGTTATTTGCCTGCTGTAAGAATTATATCAGTCCGTGTCAACATGGTTTCTTTCCTGGTCGGTCTGTGGAAACGAATCTCGTAAGCTTTACATCGTTCTGTATGGACAACATGAGCAAAAAGCTTCAAGTCGATGCCGTGTATACGGATCTTAAAGCAGCGTTTGATAAAGTTAATCATGATATACTGCTCGCTAAATTGGAAAAAATTGGATGCTCTTTAGCTTTCTGCAATTGGCTTAAATCCTACCTTGTGCAACGTCAAGTTACCGTCATCATAGGAAACCACTCATCTCACTGTTTCTCGAACGGCTCGGGTGTCCCCCAAGGAAGTACGCTGGGCCCATTGCTGTTTTCGCTCTTCGTGAATGATGTTACCTTCATATTACAACGCGGGGGCTTGCTGCTGTTTGCGGACGATCTCAAAATGTATCTCGTTGTTCGAAAATTGGCGGACTGCCAAGAACTGCAGAAGCTTCTGGACATCTTCAAGGATTGGTGCGATCGGAATATGATGGTTCTTGCTGTTTCCAAGTGCTACGTCATTAGCTTTCACCGGACAGTCGATACTTTGATTTTCGATTACAATATTGCAAAAACTACTCTTTGCTGTTTGAATCAGCACAAAACACCAACTATGCAGCTAACAGCTGCTTCTTCGCCATGATTCGCCGTTTTAACGAAGGTTACACTGTATTTGATTTTGACATCAGCTCATTCGAATTTCGGCAACGTCTGTTAAGATTTTATAACAACTGATACTGTTTAGCTTTAAGTTTTCATGTAGACAACACAGTCAGATGAAATATGATACAAATAAATAAATAAATAAAAATAAAAATATTATTTTATGGTTGTTGTTGGCCACAGCGAATTGAATTAAATTCCATGAACTTCCAGATAGTTTTATTTCAATGGACGAAAGTTATAAAATTCCTGAGAAACAAATTATTTTTCTTAAATATAAAAATAATACTTAAGTGGTTTTCGCTGATAACGTGCAAAGGGTCATTGAAATCCTGTTCCGAACGAAATCTACAAAAAGTTTGTATCAGCAACGTGTGCTTCAAAACACTTATAATGTCTCACCTATCTACGGTATTGGCTCAGAGATAGCTTGCAGGGAGAACGTGTGATGCCTGATTTTTCAATTGATCTCTTCTAGGAAACATGTGTTAAACACTTATCTTAGTTTTCAAGACATTGTTTAAGATATAGTAATAATTCAGCTCACCTTGGCATCTAAACCACCTCGAAGAAAATAGTAATAGGCAATAGTTAAGGAAGCTACACTAAGGAACTAGAGATAAACATTGGTTATAATTTCATTAAGTTCTCACTTTTCTTTAGATTCCTAATAGAGTTCAACACTAGTATGTAGTTAGCAATTGTAATAAGATACAAAACACTATTTTAACTTTTATCGTGGTTTTGTGTACATCTGGTTTTCATTAACAATCGCTCGTGTAGTCAACAATGGTGATAATGCTCGAGTACCTCAATATCGACCTGAGTGTGCCATGATTGGAGTCGAAGGTGTTTTTTTCTGATCCTTCAATTCTATACAATTTCAATTTAGGTATGGTTTAAAAACTCGAAAATGTATTTCGTGACAAGTAGCATATACAAGTGTCGAATTTTGAGATGTTTTTATAATGAAAAACTCAAAGGTGCAGCTCAATCGGGTTGTACCGACTCTGTGACAAGCGCGATGTCATCATCATCAATAGACATAGACCGCTGTCATCATTGAAAAGCAGTATGAAAAAAAAATTGTTCCCGGGACATTCTGGCTACGATTTGGCGATGGGCTAAACAATAGCATGACAGTAGCCTGGGTTGTACGCAAAGGTGACGTAGGACTACGTAGCTAATTGAAATTGATGGTATATGCCATGATATTTTATGTCTCTTTATTAACATTGAGCAAACTGCTCGAAGAACAACTGAATCAAGAATTCGAATAGTTGCTCCCAGTTAGATGGACTTTGAGTCTCCAACCGTGGAATTAACATGACTCATCGGCCTCATCGCCGCTGAAGCCACTCGACTGGTTTTTCTTGGAGGACATTGCAATCCTAGACGACACCATCCTCAAAAATGTCCGGAATCCGGAGAAATAAGCAGAATCAAAAGTAGCGTGAAACCAAACGCAAATATATTTATCTGAAACGTTTGGTTTTTACCCGCCATGGAAGTGTACTTGGCAAAGTGAGGAGAACTTCAAGAATAAATTACACACAGTCCTCGATGAATATTCGCTAAGCCTGCTGTGTCCGCTCCGCTACATCAAATTTTGTCAAACCGATTGTACGACAATTCCCCGAATAACAATTCCCCGAATGCAATTTCCCCGAATAACAATTCCCCGAATGTAACATTTCCCCGAATGTAACATTTCCCCGAATGTAACATTTCCCCGAATGTAACATTTCCCCGAATGCATCTCCCTTCTTTTTGAGTGAGGCACAAGGCGATGGGTATTAAGTAAGCCATGCGAGCAAAGTCGTATGATTGCCGATACGGAGGATGCGAGTTCGATTCTCGGTGTGGCCCAAGATGCTTCAAGCAGCATTCCGGCTCCTTGTACACAGTGTATCCATTGTACTTGCTACTCAAGACATTCATGCAACTGGCAGGTACCGGAAAGCTTTCGATAACTGTGGGAATGTCTGCTTGAAATGAACGCGTTTGTCCGGTATAAGATGACGGTAGGAGATAATTCCTTCTTCAGATGATAGCATCGCCCGGTATTAGGGGAAAGAAAGTGATAATGTCTTCCTCAAATGAACACATTTGCCCGGTATAAGACAAAGAGGATAGATAGTCCCTTCTTTAAATGAACTCGTTTGTCTGGAATAAAGTGAAAGAATGGAACAACGCCTTCTTTAAATGATCGCGTCTGTCCGGTGTAATGTGAATGGAGGAGATAATGCCTTCTTTAAATTAAGATCTCACAAGACAGAGATTCTGTCCGCAATATAGCAAAAAGAGGACATAATTCGTTTACTAAGCAAGTACCACGCTTGCCAGGTATAAAGAATGATTGATATGAAGCAATTATATGTTTCAAAACTGCTGTTATATTACAACACACTTATCTAAGAAAATGCTTATTTGTTTAATCTAACATTCTGAAAAACGGCATTCTTCCAAAGGTCATTCTGAATAATTATTATTTTAGCTTTATTAAAGAGGTTTTCAGCCGGAGACTGGTTCGCTTCTATTCAGAAAAAGGTAGAATCCATCAAAAGTCACACCGCGAAAGTTACAGGCCATGTTGAGAAAATGAATGCGGCAAAATGTTTTCCGGTGAAATATAATACATTTAATACATATTGCGTAATAAGGGATCTTATATATTTTTTTCCTTATTATGGTCAAATTCACCTGCATCAAAATAAGAGATCAGATTGGTCTTTATTCTCATTCTCAATTTATTCATCTTTGCATTATTTCGAGCTAACGCGTATTTTTGAAGGAACACATCTACCATTTTCTTACTTTGTAAAACTGCCTTCTTTCAAATAATGCATCACATCCCCCATTATCCCCCATATTCAGGACAGATACATGTTATAACTAGACCAACATTTGAAAAGGGCGTAACAGCCAAAATTTATTCCTTCTGATTCTTCGTCTACATATATAGCTATATATGTGGACAAAGAATCAGAAGGAATAAATTTTGGCTGTTACGCCCTTTTCAAATGTTGGTCTAGATAAAAGAACGAATAATAACATCCATTATCTGGTGAAACACACACTGAAGAAGGGACACATTTACCATTACATTATTCCGAGCAGATGCATTCTTTTTAAAGAAGGAATCACGTTCACCATTGCCTCTTTCCGGGCAAAAGCATTATTTTTGTTTACAAGGATTCACATCCACCATTGCCTTATATATTTGAAGAAGGTATATGCAGGACAGGAGTATGATTCCGAAGATAGGAAAAATATTTACCAAAAGGCTTTCAATCATAATTGCAGTTTGATTCTATTTTTGGAAAAAATAACTACCTTAGAGAACACTGTACTCTGATGTCTTTATAATTAAACAACACATCTTGGAGGATCAAGAACTACAAATACTTTTGAGAAAAATATATTAAGCTCTTTTAGTGGAAACTTTTGCTTTTCAGCTGATAATCTCCAATAAGACACTCTTGAATGTATCTTTAAACACTGCTTTTTCGGACGCATACAGTTGATTTCGAAGATGTGTTTGCTGGTATTTTATTTTCGGGGAATTGTTCCATTCGGGGAAATGTTACATTCGGGGAATTGTTACATTCGGGGAAATTGCATTCGGGGAATTGTTACATTCGGGGAAATTACATTCGGGGAAATTGCATTCGGGGAATTGGTTTTCGGGGAATTGTCGTACAATCGTCAAACCACTCTTTGAGAAATTCTGACCAAAATGGCTCGCGCGCGTAGTAGTAGTTAATAGTAAAATTCTTCTTTATTTAATCATTTTCTGTTTTACAATTATTTTTTTACATGTACAGTGCTCGGCCGGCTTGGCCCTCCAACTTCAATTTGAAGTTTTTTTGTTTACTTTGTTATTAAAGTTTTAAGATATGATACATCTTGACGGTCTTTAGGAGGCACTAGTGTGTTTTTAAAGTTTGATAACCTAACTACTATGTACACTAATATTTACAATAAAAATTTGATAACCTAGATTGGAACTAGCGCCTTAAATAGAGCCTTATCCGAATGCAAGCAACGGACCCTAAACTTTTCTTTACACTCACCAAAGCGTTCATATAAGGTTTTTATTCCGACCAGACGGTGGACCTCGGATGTTCTTGTCCTGGGAGGGGTGTTGAGGATCATCCTCAGAAATTTGTTTTGGACCCGTTGACCCCAGACCGGCATGCCGTATTCGATCACAGGGAGGATGATTTGCTTGTAGACAGCAAGCTTATTTTCCAGGGACAATGACGACCGGCGGTTGATCAAAGGGTACAGTAGTTTCAACAAAACGTTACACTTTGTCACCGTTTTGTCAACCTGTTGCCTGAAAATAAGCTTGCTGTCGAGGGTCAAGCCAAGGTAGTCGGCCTTATTGGCCCATTCTACAGTCGTGCCATTGAGGATGATTTTACAGTCCCCAGGTCCCCAGTGAGGGAAAATAATGACCTGGGGATTGTCATATTCGTGGAATTGTCATATTCTGGTAATTGTCATATTCGGGGAATTGTCATATTCGGGGAAATTTCATATTCGGGGAAATGTCTTGTTCGGGGAAATGTCATATTCGGGGAAATTTCATATTCGAGGAATTGTCATATTCGGGGAAATGTCATATTCGGGGAATTGTCATATTCGGGGAAATGTCATATTCGGGGAATAGTCATATTCGAGAAATTGTCACATCCGGAGAAATGTCATATTCGAGGAAATGTCATATTCGGGGAATTGTCATATTCGGGGAAATGTCATATTCGGGGAATTGTCATATTCGGGGAAATGTCATATTCGGGGAATTGTCATGTTCGGGGAATTGTCATATTCGGGGAAATGTCATATTCGGGGAAATGTCATATTCGGAGAAATGTCATATTCGGGGAAATGTCATATTCGGGGAATTGTCATTTTCGGGGAAATGTCATTTTCGGAGAAATGTCATATTCAGGGAATTGTCATATTTGGGGAAATGTCATATTCGGGGAATAGTCATATTCGGGGAATTGTCACATTCGGAGAAATGTCATATTCGGGGAATTGTCATATTCGGGGAAATGTCATATTCGGGGAAATGTCATATTCGGGGAAATGTCATATTCGGGGAAATGTCATATTCGGGGAATTGTCATATTCGGGGAAATGTCATATTCGGGGAAATGTCATATTCGGGGAATTGTCATATTCGGGGAAATGTCATATTCGGGGAAATGTCATATTCGGGGAAATGTCATATTCGGGGAATTGTCATATTCGGGGAAATGTCATATTCGGGGAATTGTCATATTCGGGGAAATGTCATATTCGGGGAAATGTCATATTCGAGGAAATGTCATATTCGGGGAAATGTCATAATCAGGGAAATGTCATATTCGGGGAAATGTCATATTCGGGCAAATGTCATAGATTGTACTACAATTCCCCGAAAACCAATTCCCCGAATGCAATTTTCCCGAATGCAATTTCCCCGAATGTAACAATTCCCCGAATGCAATTTCCCCAAATGTAACAAATCCCCGAAAATAAAGTAGTTTTTGCAAACACATAATTGTCATCGACTATTGACGCCCGAACAGAGCAGCGTTCAAAGATTTGTTCCAGAGTGTCTCTTTGGAGATGCCGAACATGACCAAATCTTTCGATAGTATTGTATGCCCTTGATCTTCCTTACTGTTAAATTATATATCTCATTGTTAAATTATAAAGATATTATAATAAAGTGTTTTCCTATTAATTTTTTTCTAAAATATTCGAACATAGGCTGAATTTATTTGTTGGAGCAGAATCGCGAACAGAAATTCCGTTTGAAAGCATAATGGTAAAAATTTGTGAAATCAAACTATGTAAGGTCTATGTTCCTATGTAAGGTCTATCTCTTCTTAAGAAGTTACTGTAATCGTGGATATGGATCCTTAAACAAAATTATGCGTATGCCCGGAATAAGGCAATGGTGAATGTGATCCCTTCTTTAAAAGTAGTACATCTCAGTGATGGGAAATGTCAAAAAAATGTCATGACATTGCTATTACTAATTTCGTAATAACTTTTTCCAAAAGTCATTTACAGTTCGGATTTTTTGATCAACATGTAGTACTTAAAGGGTCCTAGAACTTTGTCGAACAGATCATTGTTCTAAATACAAAGTGTGAGCCATGAGAGCGAGATTAAAAAAATGTCACGGAATGTCATGACATTAATGTCATCTGACAATAATTCGGCTCTCACGCCGCCAATATCATATTTAGAGAAACTACCTATTAGAAAAAGTTTTCGGGTCATTTGAAGGCTACATGTTTATATGGAAAACATTATTGTAAATGACTTGTGAGAAAAGTTATTAGCAAGTTAGTCCCATGACATCGATATGACATTTCCCGTCACTGAGTACATCTACTCGGAATAACGCAATGGATTAATTTGATCTCTACTTTGAAAGTAGATGTTTTTTTCCAGAATAATGAAGAAGTGAATGTTATTCCTTCTTTAAAAATTTGTATCTACCTGGTATATGGAAACGGTAGATGTGATCAATTCATTAAAGTTAGGCGTTAGCTCGAAATAAGCCAAAGTAGAATGAAATTACTTTTTCAGAAGTAGGAATTTGCCTGCAATAAGGTTATGATAAATGTAGTCTCTTCCTTTGATGTAGACGAGTTTGGCTGGAATAGATATAATATATGAGATCGCATCTAGCAATAAACATCAATTATATAAACCGAAAAAATGACGTGTTGATTCAAAGAAGGCAATATCTCCTCCATTGTCCTTATAGTGCGTAGACGCGATCATTTAAGGAAGGCATTATCTCCTTCCTTCGCTTTACTCCAGGCAAACGTGTACAATTGAAGAAGGGTCTATCTACCCTCTTTGTCTTTTATCGAGCAAACGTGTACATTTTAAGAAGGCATTATAACTCTTCTTCTTCTTCTTATTGACATTACATCCCCACACTGGGACAGAGCCGCCTCGCAGCTTAGTGTTTATTAAGCACTTCCACAGTTATTAACTGCGAGGTTTCTAAGCCAGGTTACCATTTTTGCATTCGTATATCATGAGGCTAGCACGATGATACTTTTATGCCCAGGGAAGTCGAGACAATTTCCAATCCGAAAATTGCCTAGACCGGCACCGGGAATCGAACCCAGCCACCCTCAGCATGGTCTTGCTTTGTAGCCGCGCGTCGTACCGCACGGCTAAGGAGGGCTAAGGAGGCATTATAACTCGTCTTCCTCTAATACCGGGCGAAGCGATTATAAAAAAAAAACATTATTCCTTTCCTTCGCCTTATACCGGAAGACGCGTTTATTTTCTTCCTGTATCTCTATCCTTCTTTCTTATTTTTCCATTCTCTCTTCCTACATCTCACTTCGTATTTCGCTCTTTCTCGCTCCTCACATAACATTTCTTGCATCATATTTTTCACTTCTCACTACTTACTCCATACTTTTCACTTCTTACTATGTACTTACTTACTGTACTTACTTCTCATTTCTTACTTTTCACTTCTCACTTCTCACTTCCCACTCACTTCCTACTCACTACTCACTTCTCACACCTCGCTTCTTACTTCTCACTTCTCATTTCTCATTTCTCATTACGCTCTTCTCACTTCTCACGTCTCACTTTTCACTACTCATTTTTCACTTCTTACTTCTCACTCGGCCTAATGACGGTTCGGCATACAGTAAAACCTCCATGAGTCGATGTTCCATGACTTGATGTCGACTCATGGAAGCAAATTATGCACTATTAAAAAATATTTCCTGGGTTACTTAGATGGTCCCTTCAATCAGCTTCCAAAGGATTTTTTTTCCACATCTCGAGATTGCCATGAGTCGACGATCCCTTCTACATCGACTCATGGAGGTTTGACTGTAATGGTCTTCGGCTCAATGTCCCAACATCTTTTTTTTTACAATTTTTAAGCGAGTTTTCCCGCGACCCTCACTTTTGTTGCAACTCAAAATTATGTCAAAAGCCAATTATGCGACTTTATGTTAAACGACGCAGATTCCTTTTTCAGTTTTAGATTTATCTGCACTGTGGAAACAATTCGGGGAAATGTTACATTCGGGGGAATGTTGCATTCGGGTAATTGTTACATTCGGGGAAATGTTACGTTCGGGGAATTGTTATTCGGGGAAATTTCATTCGGGGAAATTGCATTCGGGGAATTGGTTTTCGGGGAATTGTCGTACAATCAATGTCATAATCAGGGAAATGTCATATTCGGGGAAATGTCATATTCGGGGAAATGTCATATTCGGGGAATTGTCATATTCGGGGAAATGTCATATTCGGGGAAATGTCATATTCGGGGAATTGTCATATTCGGGGAAATGTCATATTCGGGGAAATGTCATATTCGGGGAAATGTCATATTCGGGGAATTGTCATATTCGGGGAATTGTCATACTCGGGGAAATGTCATATTCGGGGAAATGTCATATTCGGCGAAATGTCTTGTTCGAAGAAATGTCATATTCGGGGAAATGTCATATTCAGGGAATTGTCATATTCGGGGAATTGTCATATTCGGGGAATTGTCATATTCGGGGAAATGTCATATTCGGGGAATTGTCATATTCGGGGAATTGTCATATTCGGGAAAATGTCATATTCGGGGAATTGTCATATTCGGGGAATTGTCATATTCGGGGAATTGTCATATTCGGGGAATTGTCATATTCGGGGAATTGTCTTATTCGGGGAAATGTCATATTCGGGGAAATGTCATATTCGGGGAAATGTCATATTCGGGGAAATGTCATATTCGGGGAAATGTTATATTCGGGGAATTGTCATATTCGGGGAATTGTCATATTCGGGGAATTGTCATATTCGGGGAAATGTCATATTTAGGGAATGTCATATTCAGGATATTGCCATATTCGGGGAAATGTCATATTCGGGGAATTGTCATATTCGGGGAATTGTCATATTCGGGGAATTGCCATATTCGGGGAACTGTCATATTCGGGGAATTGTCATATTCGGGGAATTGTCATATTCGGGGAATTGTCATATTCGGCGAATTGTCATATTCGGGGAATTGTCATATTCGGGGAATTGTCATATTCGGGGAAATGTCATATTCAGGGAATTGTCATATTCAGGGAATTGTCATATTCGGGGAATTGTCATATTCGGGGAATTGTCATATTCGGGGAAATGTCATATTCGGGGAAATGTCATATTCAAGGAAATGTCATATTCGGGGAAATGTCATATTCGGAGAAATGTCATATTCGGGGCAATGCCATATTCAGGAAATGTCATATTCGGGTAATGTCATATTCGGGGAATGTCATATTCGGGAAATGTCATATTCGGGGAAATGTCAAATTCGGAGAATTGTAATATTCGGGGAATTGTCATATTCGGGGAAATGTCATATTCGGGGAAATGTCATATTCGGGTAATTATCATATTTGGGTAATTGTCATATTCGGGGAAATGTCATATTCGGGAAATTGTCATATTCGGGGAATTGTCATATTCGGGGAATTGTCATATTCGGGGAATTGTCATATTCGGGGAATTGTCATATTCGGGGAATTGTCATATTCGGGGAAATGTCATATGTGGGTAATTGTCATATTCGGGGAAATGTCATATTCGGGAAATTGTCATATTCGGGGAATTGTCATATTCGGGGAATTGTCATATTCGGGGAACTGTCATATTTGGGGAAATGTCATATTCGGGGAATTGTCATATTCGGGGAAATGTCATATTCGGGGAATTGTAATATTCGGGGAAATGTCATATTCGGGGAATTGTCATATTCGGGGAATTGTCATATTCGGGGAATTGTCATATTCGGGGAATTGTCATATTCGGGGAATTGTCATATTCGATGAAATGTCATATTCGGGGAATTGTCATATTCGGGGAAATGTCATATTCGGGGAAATGTCATATTCGGGGAAATGTCATATTCGGGAAATTGTCATATTCGGGGAATTGTCATATTCGTGGAAATGTCATATTCGGGGAAATGTCATATTCGGGGAAATGTCATATTCGGGTAATTGTCATATTTGGGTAATTGTCATATTCGGGGAAATGTCATATTCGGGAAATTGTCATATTCGGGGAATTGTCATATTCGTGGAAATGTCATATTCGGGGAAATGTCATATTCGGGGAAATGTCATATTCGGGTAATTGTCATATTTGGGTAATTGTCATATTCGGGGAAATGTCATATTCGGGAAATTGTCATATTCGGGGAATTGTCATATTCGTGGAAATGTCATATTCGGGGAAATGTCATATTTGGGTAATTGTCATATTCGGGAAATTGTAATATTCGGGGAATTGTCATATTCGTGGAAATGTCATATTCGGGGAAATGTCATATTCGGGGAAATGTTATATTCGGGGAATTGTCATATTCGGAGAAATTTCATATTCGGGTTAATGTCATATTCGGGGAAATGTCATATTCAGGAAAATGTCATATTCGGCTAATTGTCATATTTGGGTAATTGTCATATTCGGGGAAATGTCATATTCGGGAAATTGTCATATTCGGGGAATTGTCATATTCGGGGAATTGTCATATTCGGGGAATTGTCATATTCGGGGAAATGTCATATTCGGGGAATTGTCATATTCGGCGAATTGTCATATTCGGGGAAATGTCATATTCGGGGAAATGTCATATTCGGGGAAATGTCATATTCGGGTAATTGTCATATTCGGGTAATTGTCATATTCGGGGAAATGTCATATTCGGGAAATTGTCATATTCGGGGAATTGTCATATTCGGGGAATTGTCATATTCGGGGAATTGTCATATTCGGGGAATTGTCATATTCGGGGAAATGTCATATTCGGGTAATTGTAATATTCGGGGAAATGTCATATTCGGGAGTTGTCATATTCAGGGAATTGTTATATTCAAGAATTGTCATATTCAGGGAATTGTCATATTCGGGGAATTGTCATATTCGAAATGTCATATTCGAAATGTCATATTCAGGTAATTGTCATATTTGGGTAATTGTCATATTCGGGGAAATGTCATATTCGGGAAATTGTCATATTCGGGGAATTGTCATATTCGGGGAATTGTCATATTCGGGGAATTGTCATATTCGGGGAAATGTCATATTCAGGGAATTGTCATATTCGGGGAATTGTCATATTCGGGGAATTGTCATATTCGGGGAACTGTCATATTTGGGGAAATGTCATATTCGGGGAATTGTCATATTCGGGGAAATGTCATATTCGGGGAATTGTAATATTCGGGGAAATGTCATATTCGGGGAGTTGTCATATTCGGGGAATTGTTATATTCGGGGAATTGTCATATTCGGGGAATTGTCATATTCGGGGAATTGTCATATTCGGGGAAATGTCATATTCGGGGAAATGTCATATTCGGGTAATTGTCATATTTGGGTAATTGTCATATTCGGGGAAATGTCATATTCGGGAAATTGTCATATTCGGGGAATTGTCATATTCGGGGAATTGTCATATTCGGGGAATTGTCATACTCGGGAAATTGTCGTATTTGGGTAATTGTCATATTCGAAATGTCATATTCGGGGAATTGTCATATTCGGGAATTGTCATATTCGGGAAATGTCATATTCGGAAATTGTCATATTCGGGGAATTGTCATATTCGGGGAATTGTCATATTCGGGGAACTGTCATATTTGGGGAAATGTCATATTCGGGGAATTGTCATATTCGGGGAAATGTCATATTCGGGGAATTGTAATATTCGGGGAAATGTCATATTCGGGGAGTTGTCATATTCGGGGAATTGTTATATTCGGGGAATTGTCATATTCGGGGAATTGTCATATTCGGGGAATTGTCATATTCGGGGAAATGTCATATTCGGGGAAATGTCATATTCGGGGAATTGTCATATTCGGGGAATTGTCATATTCGGGGAAATGTCATATTCGGGGAATTGTCATATTTGGGGAAATGCCATATTCGGGGAAATGTCATATTCGGAGAAATTGTCATATTCGGGGAAATGTGATATTCGAGGAATTGTCATATTAGAGGAAATGTCATATTCGGGGAAATGTCACGTTCAAAACTGATTGTTGTCATATTCGGGGAAATTTTATATTCGAGGAAATGTCATATTCGGGAAATTGTCACATTCTGGGAAATGTTTTATTCGGAGAATGGACATATTCGGGGAAATGTCTTATTCGGGAAAATTTCATATTCGGGGAATTGTCATATTCGGAATTGTCATATTCGGGGAATTGTCATATTCGGGAATTGTCATATTCAGGGAATTGTCATATTCGGGAAATGTCATATTCGGGGAAATGTCATATTCAGAAATGTCATATTCGGGAAATTGTCATATTCTGGGAAATGTCATATTCAGAATTGTCATATTCAGGAAATATCATATTCAGGGAATTGTCATATTCGGGTAATTGTCATATTCGGGAATTGTCATATTCGGGGAATTGTCATATTCGGGAAATTGTCATATTCAGGAATTGTCATATTCTGGGAATTGTCATATTCGGGGAATTGTCATATTCAGGAAATGTCATATTCGGGGAAATGTCATATTCGTGGAATTGTCATATTCAGGGAAATATCATATTCGGGGAAACGTCATATTCGGGTAATTGTCATATTTGGGTAATTGTCATATTCGGGGAAATGTCATATTCGGGAAATTTTCATATTCGGGGAATTGTCATATTCGGGGAATTGTCATATTCGGGGAATTGTCATATTCGGGGAATTGTCATATTCGGGGAATTGTCATATTCGGGGAATTGTCATATTCGGGGAAATGTCATATTCGGGGAAATGTCATATTCGGGTAATTGTCATATTTGGGTAATTGTCATATTCGGGGAAATTGTCATATTCGGGGAATTGTCATATTCTGGGAATTGTCATATTCGGGGAATTGTCATATTCGGGGAATTGTCATATTCGGGAAATGTCATATTCGGGGAATTGTCATATTCGAAATGTCATATTCGGGGAAATGTCATATTCGGGGAATTGTCATATTCGGGAATTGTCATATTCGGAATTGTCATATTCGGGAATTTCATAATAGGGAAATGTCATATTCGTGGAATTGTCATATTCGGGGAAATGTCATATTCGGGGAATTGTCATATTCGGGGAATTGTCATATTCGGGGAATTGTCATATTCGGGGAATTGTCATATTCGGGGAATTGTCATATTCGGGGAATTGTCATATTCGGGGAATTGTCATATTCGGGGAGTTGTCATATTCGGGGAATTGTCATATTCGGGGAATTGTCATATTCGGGGAATTGTCATATTCGGGGAATTGTCATATTCGGGGAATTGTCATATTCGGGGAATTGTCATATTCGGGGAGTTGTCATATTCGGGGAATTGTCATATTCGGGGAATTGTCATATTCCTTTTCCAAAGAGCGTGCTTATCCCCTCTATCGTCTTTTTAAGATAAAGAATGTGTTTTCCAAATTTGGTTGAAATTGGCCAACTAAAATTTTGACCGGGCAAGCATTTGGCCGGAGCCCAAGTAGCCTAAAGTTTTTTTGACCAAAAATGTCGGAAGGGACGGTTGGCTTATCTGGCCGCAAATGCTGTTTGGCCGAAAGGGTTGTTTGCAGAATGGGTCACTTGGCCGAAATGGACATTCGGCCTAAAAAGTAGCTTGGCTAAACTGGTTATTTTCCCAGAAAAATAAGTCATTTGGCCGAAAATGCTGTTTGCCCGAATTATTGTTTGACAGTAAAGACATCATCAGGCCAAATGGTTCTTTCTGCCAAAAGGCCATTTCTGCATTTTCAGTCAAATGATCTATTCGTTCAAATGAGATTTTCGGCCAAACATCCATTTTTGTCGATCGGCATATAAGCCATACGACCTTTTAGGCAAACAACTCTTTCATCCAAATTACTATATATTTCTTTGGGCCAAACAATTTTCGACCAAATAACCGTACCGGACAAACGTTCAATTTGGCCAAATAGAATTCAGCTAGATGACTTTCGGCACAACGTGTTATTTGATCAAGTGATATTTGAGACGGAAAGAGTCTTTTGGGCGGAGGCCAAAAACCATTTGGTCGAAAATATCTTTCAGCCACAATTAACATTAAGTCGAAAATGTCATTCGGCCGAATTGGTCATTTGGTTAAAAAAAGTCCTTTGGCAAAATAGTCCTTTGACCAAATACGATAAGTGAGAAATGAGGAATAACAACCGATTAGTAAGAAGTGACACGAAGAAAGACGAATCTCTCTTCTCACTTCTCACTCATTTTCCATTTCTCACTTCTATCTATAAGAAGTGAGTAGTGCGATATGAGCCAGAGACGTTCGACAAGACTAGTTTCGGCCTAAGTGGCCAAGTGGTATTCGGCCAAACAACTCTTATTCTCTACTGCCAAACAACCATTTTGGCTGAACGGTATTTTCTGCCAAATAACGTGTTCGACCAAATGACTTATTCGACCCAGACCCAGATTTACATTAACAGCCGTATGATATGTTCGGCCGAACGACATTTTCGGGCATATGAACCATTGACCAAATAATTATTGCGAAATTCTCTGCCAAATGACCTATTAGGCTAAACGATCTGTTTGACCGTATGACTTGTTCTGCCAAACGGTCATACGAAACGTTAAGCCAAATGGTCCATTCTACCATACGACCATTTCGGACTAACGGCAATTTCATCCAAATAACTTATTCGACCAAACTACATTTTCAGCGGTATGGACCGATCGGATAAATGACATTTTCGGTCAGATGGATTTCGTGGTTTGTTCGACCAAATGGTATTTTCGGTCAAATAATTTTCGGTCTAGTCGCTTTCGGCCGTATCAAGCCCGTGCGAAATCATTGGATTTGCTTGAAGCTATAGATGGAAATGGTTCGGAATAACTTATTCTACAATTCTACAAAGCACACAAACGACCTGTAATATTTTGACCTCGCAAGGCTAATGGAGCTTGCATTGGTCACAGCATTTTAAAACTCTAAGGGTTCTTACAAAAAATTTATCACTGAAAAAGAGAGCTTCCATTTTACTGTAAAAACATTCGAAAACGGATCACTAGAAACAGGAAGAAAATAAATAATGCGTTCGAATATTAAGTGACTAGAACTTCATCTTAAAGTAGTAACTATGAACTTTCCGGTCATTATGCAAATGTTCTCAAAATACCCATTTGCAATGTTTTCCGTATTATTATTCATCAGACTTTTTTTTTAATTCATCCACCGTTAAAATGGCGAATAATCATGTTTTGAGCACTATCTATTGTTATTCCCGTTACTCAAAATGAAAAATATTTCCCGGAAGGTGATACTCAGCCCACGATTATGCTTGAGAAGAGATGATTTTCTTCCTTCTTCCCTGGGGGCAGTTTGCGGCTGCTGTCAGCGTGCGCGCCACCACGTTCAAATCCTTGTCTATTTATGGACGAAAAGGAGGCCCCATCCCTTTCGTTACCACGACCACGAGTTGAATATCATTCCGAATGGTAAGGCGTGACAGCCCGGCGATGGCAAAACTTCACAGTCAGTTTGGGGTGGCATGCGTTTTCGCCTCACCGCCGCCGCGTGTGGCAAGTGACACCTAAGTGACGTCTAATTTCCACCTTCCACGGACAAATTACTTCGGGTTTTGTTTGGGTCTGCCAGACGGTTCGAATCCGACTGCAGAGACGTACGAGATGGAACTTCCTTACCTATTCATTGTACCTACATAATAATGGTGCTGATTGAATGGACGTAGGAGGGGGTGACAAAAAAGTGATGAATTATTTTTGCCTAAGGTGGAAGATGGTTAACGTTAAGTGTTAAGATGGTTCAAATTTTAATATTTTCATTCAAGTGGTGTGGTAGCAAGTGGAGCTTAATGTTTAAAACGAATCAAGCGTTCAGTATGTTTGTGCGAGACTTCAATATCGAATTTGAATGAAATAGAAACGTTTTGTCGATATTCCAGCAAATTTGGAAATTCTTAATATTTTTGCTGAGATCTTAGAAAAAGTTACATTTACCGAAATTTAGTTTAGCAAATGTAGTTTTTCCCAAACATGTACCCCTTATTATAAACTGCAGAACAGTAGGTTTTGTGGAATTCCACCGAGCACAAGAAAACGAAGCAGAGGGTTACTGTATTATTAGTAAAATAATTTATTCACAAGCGTCAAAAAAATGATCTAACAATACAAACGATGGTAGTTTAAGAGTTTCTGACAATAAGCACCTACTCAAAGAATATCACAACATTCCTTCGCAGAGCAAACATCATCCAACAACTTCTCAAGCATACCGTGTACAAAGATAATCTGGAAGGAAATTGTGTTCAAAGTATTTTTATCAATACTGTCTTTTCCAGCAGCAAATAACTTCAAGTATGTAACATTTTCTTAAAATGTTTTTGGTGAGTTACTCTTCTTTATATCATCAGGGATATGGAGCTACTATTATGCATATCAACGATGATTCAAAAATAGTAGGGAGAAATACTCGAGCAAACTCATTTCATTCATGAGTCAAGATCTTAGTTTTGGGCCCAGGTGAGATTCCTTTTGGCTTCCTCTATTTTTGTTGTTGAAACTAACTTTGGCGCCACTAGCCACTGGGCCTGCCTCATATGCCCTGTCCTGCCGGATTTCAATCCAGCACTTGCTTACAGATTTAGTCTCCGCTCTTTTGTATTGTGTGGTCAACTTTTCTCGAATTTCTGTTGATATCCGGCCTTGATAACTGCACCCGTCTCCTGGATTTGAAACGAGCAGCACATATTGTAATGGCCATTTCGTTGCACCAGTGAGCTGGAAACTGCTCTTTTGCTCTGGTTTTCGTAGCGTAGTGGCATCATAACACGTTAACACCCTTCTTGTCATTTTGGCCGTGTCATCGTTCTCGGTACTGTTGTACAGTTTGAGAGTCTCAATGAAGACGTTTTTGTAGCGTCTGTCTTTCACTTTTGGTCCCCGACCATCCCTCATACTTCCACACTTAATTTGTTTAGCAAAATTTGGCGAATATTATTGAAATCTTAACAGCACAACTGTTCGTGGCTCCCCCGTGACGGCTTTACCGAAAATCAAATCAACCACCTCATCCACCCACTAATCATTAGTCGAAAATGGAAATGGACCCTTATCTTGATGTACGGAATAAATGTAGTGCCGTGCAGATATGAATATCTGATCATCAGCTTCTCATCGGTGAAATACACTTGTGCTTTGCGCGGCGGATTCGTCGACAGGAGGAGAAAGTTGAACGACAGTTCAACACACGCCGACGGTGGTCCCTCGTAGAAGAACTGAAAACACGTGCTGCAGATATTTCAGAAGGTGTCAGCGTAGAAGACCAATGGACCGCCATCAAGAACGTCTTCTAGGCGAACAACGCACCCAGAGAAAATAATGGATCACCGATTAGACTTCGAATAAAATACAGGTTCGAAGAGAATCCAAAACTGCAATAGATCGAACAAAACCAGAGGAGCCAGAGTCTTATGGAACGTACACACCAGTCAAGCAGTTTGACGAACATTGACTCCGCCCTCAAGAAAACACTTCGGTTGCTGCTTTGTTTGAACGTGTGTGAAGTTGTTCGTACAACCATTTGACAGTTGGCGGCTCGGTTAGAAAAACATAAAACGGTTTGATTTTGGTTTAAGTTGTTGGGGGTGGAGTCAAGGTTCGCCGAACATGTTTGAGCATTTGTAGTGAAGTTGCACAAACCCCCATATATTTTTTTACGGTTGGTGCTCAAGTTGGCGCTTCGGTCGTTCGTGTGTGATATTGTTGGTCGAATAAATTGAGTGTTCGTGCCGCTGTTGGTAAAACTTGATTGATGTTTGAATAAACGAGAGGTGGAGTCAATGTTGGTCAAACTGCTTGACCGTGTGTACGTTCCATTATGCATCGTTCACACCAGTCAAGCAGTTTGACCAACATTGACTCCACCTCTCGTTTAATCAAGCATGCAACACCGTGGGGGCAGCAGGGACTATGTCCAAGGGCTTGACTATCCCTCCCCAGGCCATCTGCGAGTTGTGGCGCCTGCCTAGGATGTGGTGGAGTTTGACAGTGGGCCCTGTTAAACCTTTATAAAAAGCTGCATGAATCCGCAAGTAGGCTCCGCCAAAGCGACCGTGTGCCGCTCAAAACGCGCAAGCCCAAGTCCTGGTGTTAGGTGGGACGCTAAACAGCCCTGACACGACGGCCCTCCGACGAGACATGAGGTTTGCGCAGGCCCAATAAGCCGCCTTTATAAACAACAATCACGAACGACATAGAAGATAATACGACTCGATACAATCGGCAACGACCTAGGCGACGAATAAAGGATCACGATTGGAAGCTTGGAACATGGAACTGCAAGTCGCTAGGCTTCGCAGGTTGCGACAGGATAATCTACGATGAATTACATCCCCGCAACTTCGATGTCGTAGCGCTGCAGGAAATCTGCTGGACAGGACAGAAAGTGTGGAAAAGCGGGCATCGAGCGGCTACCTTCTACCAAAGCTGTGGCACCACCAACGAGCTGGGAACCGGCTTCATAGTGCTGGGAAAGATGCGCCAACGCGTGATTGGGTGGCAGCCAATCAACGCAAGGATGTGCAAGCTGAGGATAAAAGGCCGTTTCTTCAACTATAGCATCATCAACGTGCACTGCCCACACGAAGATAGATCCGACGACGAGAAAGAAGCGTTCTATGCGCAGCTTGAGCAGATATACGATGGATGCCCACTGCGGGATGTCAAAATCGTCATCGGTGGCATGAACGCTGAAGGTAGGAAGGGAGGAAATATATAGACCGGTCATCGGACCGGATAGTCTGCATACCATATCGAACGACAACGGCCAACGATGCATAAACTTTGCAGCCTCCCGCGGAATGGTAGTCCGAAGCACTTTCTTCCCCCGCAAGAATATCCACAAGGCCACATGAAAATCACCTAATCAAGTAACGGAAAACCAAATCGAATCGATGGTAAGTTCTTCTCCGACATCACGAACGTACGCACTTACCGCAGTGCGAATATTGAATTCGACCACTACCTCGTTGCAGTATGTCTGCGCCCAAAACTCTCGACGGTGATCAACACGCGTCGGAGGCGTCCGCCGCGGCTTAACATTGGTCGGCTACAAGACGGTAGACTAGCCCAAGACTACGCGCAGCAGCTGGAAGTGGCACTCCCAACGGAAGAGCAGCTAGGCGCACCATCTCTTGAAGATGGCTGGAGAGATATTCGATCTGCCATTGGAAGCACCGCAACCGCTGCACTAGGCACGGTGGCTCCGGCTCAGAGAAACGACTGGTATGACGGCGAATGTGAGCAGTTAGTTGAGGAGAAGAATGCAGCATGGGCGAGATTGCTGCAACACCGCACAAGGGCCAACGAGGCACGATACAAACGGGCGCGGAACAGACAAAACTCGATTTTCCGGAGAAAAAAGCGCCAGCAGGAAGATCGAGACCGTGAAGAGATGGAGAAACTGTACCGAGCTAATAACGCACGAAAGTTCTATGAGAAGTTGAACCGTTCACGTGAGGGCCACGTGCCACAGCCCGATATGTGTACGGACATAAACGGGAACCTTCTTACAAACGAGCGTGAGGCGATCCAAAGGTGGCGGCAGCACTACGAAGAGCACCTGAATGGCGATATGGCAGACAACGGTGGCGGTATGGTAATGAACCTAGGAGCACGCGCGCAGGACATGCGACTTCCGGCTCCGAATCTCCAGGAAATCCAGGAGGAGATCGGCCGGCTGAAAAACAACAAAGCCCGTGGAGTTGACCAACTACCAGGAGAGCTGTTTAAACACGGTGGTGAAGCACTGGCTAGAGCGCTGCACTGGGTGATTACCAAGGTTTGGAAGGATGAGGTTCTGCCGCAGGAGTGGATGGAAGGTGTCGTGTGTCCCATCTACAAAAAGGGCGTTAAGCTGGATTGTAGCAACTACCGCGCAATCACATTGCTGAACGCCGCCTACAAGGTACTCTCCCAAATTTTATGCCTTCGACTAGCACCAACTGCAAGGGTGTTCGTGGGGCAGTACCAGGCGGGTTTTATGGGCGAACGCTCCACCACGGACCAGGTGTTCGCCATTCGCCAAGTACTGCAGAAATGCCGCGAATACAACGTGCCCACACATCATCTGTTCATCGACTTCAAAGCCGCATATGATACAATCGATCGGGACCAGCTATGGCAGCTAATGCACGAACACAGATTTCCGGATAAACTGACACGGTTGATCAAAGCGACGATGGGTCGGGTGATGTGCGTAGTTCGAGTTTCAGGGGCATTCTCGAGTCCCTTCGAAACCCGCAGAGGGTTACGGCAAGGTGATGGTCTTTCGTGTCTGCTATTCACCATCGCTTTGGAAGGTGTAATACGAAGGGCAGGGATTGACACGAGTGGTACGATTTTCACGAAGTCCGTCCAGTTATTTGGTTTCGCCGACGACATTGATATCATGGCACGTAACTTTGAGAGGATGGAGGAAGCCTACAGCAGACTGAATAGCGAAGCTAAACGGATTGGACTAGTCATCAATACGTCGAAGACGAAGTACATGATACGAAGAGGCTTAAGAGAGGTCAATGTAAGCCACCCACCACGAGTTTCTATCGGTGGTGACGAAATCGAGGTGGTTGAAGAATTCGTATACTTGGGCTCACTGGTGACCGCCGATAACGATACCAGCAGAGAAATTCGGAGGCGCATAGTGGCTGGAAATTGTACGTACTTTGGATTCCGAGTTCGCCGCCGTACCAAACTGACTATCTACAAAACGCTTATAAGACCGGTAGTTCTCTACGGGCACGAGACCTGGATGATGCTCGTGGAGGACCAACGCGCACTGGGAGTTTTTGAAAGGAAAGTGTTGCGTACCATCTATGGTGGGGTGCAGATGGCGGACGGTACGTGGAGGAGGCGAATGAACCACGAGTTGCATCAGCTGTTGGGAGAACCATCCATCGTTCACACCGCGAAAATCGGAAGACTGCGGTGGGCCGGGCACGTAGCCAGAATGGCGGACAGTAATCCGGTGAAAATGGTTCTCGACAACGATCCGACGGGAACAAGAAGGCGAGGTGCACAGCGGGCAAGGTGGATCGATCAGGTGGAGGACGATTTGCGGACCCTCCGTAGACTGCGTGGTTGGCGACGTGTAGCCATGGACCGAGCCGAATGGAGAAGACCAGTCTTCAAGGTGCAGCCCCGCGCAAATGTTTATCCGTGCTGCCGCACTCGAATGAACATTCGCTCCGGGCTCGAACGTGCACTCGTAAAAACGAGCATGAACCCGAGCGTAGGCTGGATGCTCATGTTTTGCACCGCGCTCACAGCGGCGCTCGAACATTGATGTTTTCAGCGCGGCTGTGAGCGCCGCTTTGAGCACGGTACAAAACATCGGTTACAATCAACAGACATTGCTTGGTTGGCTTGGCTTAGCATTTTGGTGTTGAAACTCTAGTTTAAATATAATTGAATTTCAATGGTTCGATGATACTTTGTTCGTAAAGGTAAAAAGGAACTTATTTATCATCTTATTATGCGCGTAGATATTTGAAATATCCTCAATGACAGAGTATACGGACATTCTACGAAAAACATAAACATAAGAAAAGTTCAACCCCGTACTTCTAACCATTTGTGATTGAATAGCCTTTAGACTTGTTGAGAAGAGTTTCAAAAAAATTTTCGGTTGCTTTCCTGTGCATTTTTTTTTCAAATATTTTCTTTACGTTTCTTCTTCGACTTTGAAAAAGGTGGGAACTTTAAGTTTTATGTAATTTCCTTTAAAAGTCGCACTACTAGCGCTGACTTATCTTTACACAAGTGAAAAAAATGTGTTATGAATGTGCATACTGGGGTCGCTTTTTAAGCGGATTTCATAAATTAAGCGAATTTCGACATTTACGCCGTTTTCCTAAACGATTTTTTTACAAAGTTGTTCTACGCGAATGTACGTGGAACGTATTCCCCTCGCAAAGACCGACCTCATTGTATTAAATTCAAGCGAGTAGGAACGCGGTTAAATTTTAAAATGCCGCTAAAGTCTACGATATTGGAGGACGGTTTTGTAATCCGTGATTTTTTTTAATTTTCAGTCTTTATCAAGGTACATCATCGGAAAACATGTTCAAATATAATGGAATGTATGGATCGTATATTTTGTGTGTAAAGTACCAGTCGCAGAACCCGAATTTTATAGAATTTTACGTAATGTGACTAAGTTTTCCGGCACTGAGGGATTTCTCTCTACTTGAGATGGAAATGTGTGTACATATTTTGGCAATTTGACAATGCAATAATCAACAATCAGGAGTATTCATTATATAAGCCTCCATGTGAAATCGGAATTATTGAACTACTAATGCATAAATTTTAACTCACGTGCTTTACTATGTATCTACCTAACAAAGAAAAAAAAACAATTCTATATGTTCAACACAATTTGTTGAGGGTTTGTGGAAAACAAAGTAAGTTGACACACAGTCTACAATATCGGAACATTTGTTTTTCTTCAATAGGTCTACATTTCAATTGCAACTTGACCTGTTTTCAACTAAGGGTTCGCTATTATCATTTAAAAGGAGGCTTTTCTATGCCTGCCATTGTATACATGTGTTTTGTGTATCTTATGTAGCAAACACAATGAATATACTATGCCCAGGGTGTCGAAAATGTTTCCCTCACGAAAACACTCTTGACTGGACCCAAACATGCTAGTGGCAATCAATTAACTAATCCGTTTATTGTACACTTTTTAGGTTTTTTTTAATAAGATTTTATATTTCATTTTTTTCCCCAATTGAGTTTCATTCTTTCAATGAAGCTGGATAGAAACAATAATGTTATGTACCATCTTTGCTTACAAACTAAATTTTCATGTTAAAGTTAGTTTGCTTTACGTTTTGGATTATTTTCAACAATAAAACATAACGCGCTTGCTTTTCACATACTAAAAGGTGCTACGCAGAACGGGTACTTTTGTGAACGTTTTGATTGTTTTCCCGTTTTGACGCACGAAAATTCAAATGCTGAAACCATAACTTGTTTTCATCTACGAGCACCGATTCGTATTTTTTTTTTGCTATGCCGCTCAACTATGGCGAATACGAAACGTGTTGCATGCGGTAAATCATCGCGCTCGGCCCAAAACCTATTCTCACAGCCTCAGTTCTCAGTCTAAGCACACAGTCTGAGCACACAGCATGCTGGATGAGCACACAGCCTGAACACACAGCTCAAGTTTTGAACTTGAGCTCGACCCTGAGCTGAGCCGCACCGCGTTCATTTTTCGCACCTATGCACGCTAACTTTCACTTACTCAGTGACTGAGTAAAATTGTATTGCCTTCTCTTTTCTTCTCACGGAAATTTTACTCAGTTTCCGCCAAAAGCAGGACAACTCATAGCTATGAGTAGTCCCGCTTTTGACGGAAACTGAGTAAAATTTCCATGAGAAAAAAAAGAGATAGCAATACAATTTTACTCAGTCTCTGAGTAAGTGAAAGTTAGAGTGTGTTCGATGCTGATGGTAAACACGAGCTTGAAGGAGAACGCGCGCTCGGGATGAACATGAACTTGCAAAAACTGCACTCAAGCTCAGCGGCGCTCATGTTTTCGTGAAGACTGGAGAAGACTCTTATATACCGCACAGGCCACTTCGGCCTTAGTCTGAATAAATAATAATAACAATATTGGGTTTGAAATACATTCCATCCATAATTTCTGACCATGAAGACAAGAGTAACATCGTACAAATCAATCTATATGATTAACATTGGGATTCATTCGTTCAGAAAATCGTTGTAACTAAATTTTTCAAATGGCTATATCTCAGTGGTTTTTCAACCGATTTTCTCAGGTTTTTCACCAATCTCTCAGCTAACTCTTCTAAATCAGAATACATATTATTTTTGAAAAAAGGGGTATATTATAATGTATGATACTACCATCCTTATACAGAAATCAAGAAGTCTATTTTTTGATCTTTGAACCAAAACGAAGAATATTCATTGATTTAATCCAAGGCATTTCTTAAACGAAGTATTGGTTTTTCAGTTCTAATGACAGCATAAATCTAAAACTAGTTGGTGTTGAAAACAGGTCCTCTCTCATCCAGGACATGTGAATTGAAACTTGGTGAGAGAATTCCATTATATAGGGGAACGGTTCGGCACTTCATCACATAGCTCCTATTTCCATCCCATCAAAAACAAAGCAATGAAAAGGAATTTGGTTTGTTTATCATTTTTGTGATTTTTTTCACCAGTGAGCACGCGTGTTAGCAAAAAGAAGCGACGAGATTGGTGCTGTATTTCTTTGTTTTGCGATGAGATTAATATAAGTTCAGTGAGATGGTAAATGGAACAGTTCCCCTTCTTCTTCTTCTTCTTCTTCTTCTTCTTCTTATTGGCGTTACATCCCCACACTGGGACAGAGCCGCCTCGCAGCTTATTGTTCATTAAGCACTTCCACAGTTATTAACTGCGAGGTTTCTAAGCCAGGTTACCATTTTTGCATTCGTATATCATGAGGCTGGCACGATGATACTTTTATGCCCAGGGAAGTCGAGACAATTTTCAATCCGAAAATTGCCTAGACCGGCACCGGGAATCGAACCCAGCCATTCTCAGCATGGTCTTGCTTTGTAGCCGCGCGTCTTACCGCACGGCTAAGGAGGGTCCCCCTATATAGGAACAGTTCCCCTATATTCACCAAATTATATTGATATTAAATGATTAGTTACCATAAAAATCATCGGGCAACCGATTGAAGCGATTCAGATAGGAAGAGTGGGATCGCCAAATTCCACTTGTTAACATCTCGTGGATAAAGGGCGGGCTCTTCTCCCCATCTTTTGGGTCAATTTGGGAAACGAGGGCTAGAGTAGGGGGAAAGACGGCTTTGGCAGGTTTTGTTCTATTATTGGCAGGGGGGTTTTTGTCGACCGAATTTTATGAAATTTGGCCACAATATTCTTTGATATGCAAAGAATGTTTAGGCCAAATTTGAGCCTAGTCAGTCATAAAAAAACCCCTGCCAATAATAGAACAAAACCTGCCAAAGCCGTCATTCCCCTATATTATTGTGTGTTACGAACTTTCTTTTGGAAAAAGATTCTCTATTCATCCCGTGGATTCGCATAAGTGTCTCTGCTTATGGAACCACCCCACCCATTTTGGCCCTTCATACAGGAGTTTGATGAAACACAAACAAGAGTATAATCATGATCAAATCGTTTTTCAGATATGACCAGTGGTATCGGCAGGTGCCTTGCTACAATAGATGCGATGGTAGTATCATCATCAACATCATCATCATGTGTGACCCGGAAACTACGATCCTGTTCTATTATTATGCTTCTGTGTTTTCTCGTTGAATCTTAGTCTTATTGTTTAGTCTTGAGCTTGAGTTATACACAATGAATAGGGTGGGTGTACCAATTGTCACCATACATAAGGACAACTATTTTTAAATAAATAAGTAAAAGACATATGGGTGGCTTTATATATCAAGCGAAAGGTTTTACTTCCTGCTCCTTAGAGCAGCTGTGAAAACCACAATAAAATTAGTTATTAACCTCAAAATTGATTAATCCATAATTGGAACGCATGTACCAGTTGTGGCACTATTCTTAATTTTGGTTCCTTATTTGGCAAATCCCATTGATTTCTTATGGGATTGGCCAAATAGGGACCACTAGTGCGACAACTGGTGCAAATGATTAAGCAAAATCAATTTTAACAATTATGCTTTGCTTGTTTTGGAAGAGATCAAAGGTGTTATCGTATCATATGAATATGCTTTATCGATATGAACTTTGTTTGCGGTGATTTGATTGGCCATTTGGCATATAAAGCACAAGTGCGACATCTAGCCTATTTTCACCAGATTTTTCCCACAATGCTGGTACAATCAAATAGAAAAAAACACAGGAAAAGAACTCGTACCAAAGTGAATGATGTTGTTTTTATTGAACTTCAATTACCGGAAGCATCGTGTACAGTTGGATCGTTGAGCAAACACATTCGCCTCCTGCGAGAGCTGATTTCCAACGAACGAGACCTTTCTCCAAAACTTCGCAATCACTTCCTCCACGTGGCATCCACTATTCCAGTATTTTCGCCATTGCTACCTTCCTTCGAACACCGTTGGTTAGCTGTCTTTCGGATGTGTTTTGCCGGGGCCAACTGGCAGCCAGCGCGGTTCGTTACACATCGTTAGACATCCACTCACCCACCCACCAATAGAAATCAATTCGACTCAAAGCAAATGGCTCTTTGCGGTAGTGGCTTCAAGAGTGCAAAAAGAGCAAAAGTACTTTCGTCTTCCTGCGCTGCCACAAAGGTACCACACAAAGGCGAAAGTCATCCCCGGCGGGGTGATGGAAATAAAAAACTTTGTCGCGAAGGGAAACTATTAGACGACGAGATACACGGATTGTTAGACTTTCGCATGCCGTCACGATCCAAGCGCTGCCAGCGCGGGTGTGGGTTCCAGTTTACTTTGAAGATCACCTCCTGGTTTGCGGTGATGAGAAGAAGTGCCGTGTGGCCTGATTTAGTACTTCCGCCATTACGGCAATCGCTTCGGTAATGTACCGCGTTCGGAGGGCTTGAATCTCGAAACTTGTTGGTCGACCCCGTCGTGACAGGGTGGATAAAGGTGAGCCTTAATCCTGGCGAACCAGCCCGAAACTTGTTCGCAAAGTTTAAATAAGCCGGAAATTATTATACTTTCGTTCTATTTTCTTCCCCCCGAAAGAAGCCCGCTTCCTGATGGGTGTACTGCGCCCAGGATTCTCCAGAAACTTTTCTAGTTGAAGCCGAGCATGGGGCCGCTTCTCAGGCGTATCATAGTTACGTAGACATGGAATACGCTGGTAATTGGCAGTTATTACACTGTTATTCGGAGCTGAATGGCTTTCATTTGAGAGGTTATTGGAGAAGACGCACGGATAAGGTGAGTGACATGTGGGGAGACACCGTAATCACTATCGTCATTTGTGTCATCATCATAGACGGTAATGGCTGGATCCGTTTTGATGATGACAGGAGTTCTCATTCCATAGTTAGCGGATGTTATGATTGGTAATTTAGGATGACTGTTCTAGAAGCCTCTTATGAGTTATTTTTTTTCAATTTTTGGGATTCAATGGCAATTGCTGCATGAATTTTGTTTATTGCTGTAGAATGTTTTCAATTTCACTGTAAGTAATATTCAATATATGCAGAGAGTTAATAGGATTTGTCAGAAACAAGTCTTGTTACCCTGTGTCAGAGTAATAATTATCTTTACAGTCAGCGAGGTTGCTTTAAGTTGCACTTCTATCAACCTCACTTATTGAAATACACAATGCACCATTTAAGGAAAATCGAATCAAAAGGGATCTCCAAGATACCCCAGAAAATCTTTGTTATACCCACAGTTTCTCATGACAATCCAATCCGCAATATAGACCGGATTTATTGTGCACCAGCTTAAATCTTGATTGTTGCGTTTGATTTCGATACCAATATGTTTTCTCCAAATTCAAATAAAATAATGGGATACTAAGCACGGGGAAGGGTCGTTTGACGGAAACCCATTCGGCTGAAATCCATTTGGCTGAATGCTACTAGGCCCAACAAACCATTGGGCTTCCGAGCCTCTTGGAAGGAGGCTTCCGAGCCTCTTGGAAGGAGGCTTCCGAGCCTCTTGGAAGGAGGCTTCCGAGCCTCTTGGAAGGAGGCTTCCGAGCCTCTTGGAAGGAGGCTTCCGAGCCTCTTGGAAAGAGGCTTCCGAGCCTCTTGGAAGGAGGCTGCCCGGCCGCTTGTAAGGAGGCTTCCGAGCCTCTTGGAAGGAGGCCTCCGAGTCTCTTGGAAGGAGGCTTCTGAGCCTCTTGAAAGGAGCACTCCGAGCCTCTTGGAAGGAGGCTTCCTGAGCCTCTTGGAAGGAGGCTTCTGAGCCTCTTGGAAGGAGGCTTCCGAGCCTTTTGGAAGGCGGTTTCTGATCCTCTTGGAAGGATGCTTCCGAGCCTCTTGGAAGGAGGCTTCTGAGCCTCTTGGAAGGAGGCTTCTGAGCCCTCTTGGAAGGAGGCTTCTGAGCCTCTTGGAAGGAGGCTTCCGAGCCTCTTGGAAGGAGGCTTCCGAGCCTCTTGGAAGGAGGCTTCCGAGCCTCTTGGAAGGAGGCTTCCTGAGCCTCTTGGAAGGAGGCTTCCTGAGGCCTCTTGGAAGGAGGCTTCCAGGCCTCTTGGAAGGAGGCTTCCGAGCCTCTTGGAAGGAGGCTTCCTGAGCCTCTTGGAAGGAGGCTTCCGAGCCTCTTGGAAGGAGGCTTCCAGTCTCTTGGAAGGGAGGCTTGAGTCTCTTGGAAGGAGGCTTCGAGTCTCTTGGAAGGAGGCTTCCAGGCCTCTTGAAGGAGGCTTCTGAGCCTCTTGGAAGGAGGCTCTGAGCCTCTTGGAAGGAGGCTTCCGAGCCTCTTGGAAGGAGGCTTCTGAGCCTCTTGGAAGGAGGCTTCCTGAGCCTCTTGAAGGAGGCTTCCGAGCCTCTAGGAAGGGAGGCTTCTGAGCCTCTTGGAAGGAAGCCTGAGCCTCTTGAAGGGAGTCTTCCAAGCCTCTTGAAAGGAGGCTTCCGGAGCCACTTGGAAGGAGGCCTGAGCCTCTTGGAAGGAGGCTTCTGAGCCTCTTGAAGGAGGCTTCTGAGCCTCTTGAAAGGAGGCTTCCTGAGCCTCTTGAAAGGAGGCTTCTGAGCCTCTTGAAAGGAGGCCTGAGCCTCTTGAAGGAGGCTTGAGCCTCTTGAAAGGAGGCTTCCGAGCCTCTTGAAAGGAGGCTTCTGAGCCTCTTGAAAGGAGGCTTCTGAGCCTCTTGAAAGGAGGCTTCCTGAGGTCTCTTGAAAGGAGGCTTCCGAGGCCTCTTGAAAGGAGGCTTCCAGGCCTCTTGAAAGGAGGCTTCCGAGCCTCTTGAAGGAGGCTTCCTGAGCCTCTTGAAAGGAGGCTTCCGAGCCTCTTGAAGGAGGCTCTGAGGCCTCTTGAAAGGAGGCTTCTGAGCCTCTTGAAAGGAGGCTTCCAGCCTCTTGAAAGGAGGCTCTGAGCCTCTTGAAAGGAGGCTTGAGGCCTCTTGGAAGGAGGCCGGGCCTCTTGGAAAGAGGCTTCTGGAGCCTCTTGGAAGGAGGCTTCCGAGCCTCTTGGAGGAGGCTTCTGAGCCTCTTGGAAGGAGGCCTGAGCCTCTTGGAAGGAGGCTTCCGAGCCTCTTGGAAGGAGGCTTCCTGAGTCTCTTGGAAGGAGGCTTCTGAGCCTCTTGAAAGGAGGTTTCCAGAGCCTCTTGAAAGGAGGCTCTGAGGCCTCTTGAAAGGAGGCTTCCGAGCCTCTTGAAAGGAGGCTTCCGGGCCTCTTGAAAGGAGGCTTCTGAGCCTCTTGAAGGAGGCCTGAGCCTCTTGGAAGGAGGCTTCCAGAGCCTCTTGGAAGGAGGCTTCTGAGCCTCTTGGAAGGAGGCTTGAGCCTCTTGGAAAGAGGCTTCCGAGCCTCTTGGAAGGAGGCTTCCGGGCCTCTTGGAAGGAGGCTTCTGAGCCTCTTGGAAGGAGGCTTCCGAGGCCTCTTGGAAGGAGGCTTCTGAGTCTCTTGGAAGGAGGCTTGGAGGCCTCTTGAAAGGAGGCTTCCAGGCCTCTTGGAAGGAGGCTTCCGAGCCTCTTGGAAGGAGGCTCTGAGCCTCTTGGAAGGAGGCTTGAGCCTCTGGAAGGAGGCTTCCTGAGCCTCTTGGAAGGAGGCTTCTGAGCCTCTTGGAAGGAGGCTTGAGCCTCTTGGAAGGAGGCTTCTGAGCCTCTTGGAAGGAGGCTTCCTGAGCCTCTTGGAAGGAGGCTTCCAGGCCTCTTGAAGGAGGCTTGAGCCCTCTTGAAGGAGGCTTCCGGAGTCTCTTGAAAGGAGGCCTGAGCCTCTTGAAAGGAGGCTTCCAGGCCTCTTGAAAGGAGGCTTGAGGCCTCTTGAAAGGAGGCTTGAGCCTCTTGAAAGGAGGCTCTGAGCCTCTTGAAAGGAGGCTGAGCCTCTTGAAGGAGGCTTCCGAGCCTCTTGAAAGGAGGCTTGAGCCTCTTGAAAGGAGGCTTCCGAGCCTCTTGAAAGGAGGCTTCCGAGCCTCTTGAAAGGAGGCTTCCGAACCTCTTGAAAGGAGGCTTCCGAGCCTCTTGAAAGGAGGCTTCCGAGCCTCTTGAAAGGAGGCTTCCGAGCCTCTTGAAAGGAGACCTCTTGACCGGAAGCCTCCTGAAAGGAAGCCTCCTGAAAGGAGACCTCTTGAAAGGAAGCCTCTTGAAAGGAGGCTCCCGAGCCTTTTGAAAGGAGGCTTCCGAGCCTCTTGAAAGAAGGCTTCCAAGCCTTTTGAAAGAGGGCTTCCAAGCCTTTTGAAAGAGGGCTTCCAAGCCTCTTGAAAGGGGGCTTCCAAGCCTCTTGAAAGGAGGCTTCCGAGCCTCTTGAAAGGAGGCTTCCGAGCCTCTTGAAAGGAGACCTCTTGAAAGGAAGCCTCTTGAAAGGAGACCTCTTGAAAGGAAGCCTCTTGAAAGGAGGCTTCCGAGCCTTTTGAAAGGAGGCTTCCGAGCCTCTTGAAAGGAGACTTCCAAGCCTCTTGAAAGGGGGTTTCCAAGCCTCTTGAAAGGGGGTTTACAAGCCTCTTGAAAAAGGGCTTCCAAGCCTCTTGAAAGGGGGCTTCCAAGCCTCTTGAAAGGGGGCTTCCAAGCCTCTTGAAAGGGGGCTTCCAAGCCTCTTGAAAGGGGGCTTCCAAGCCTCTTGAAAGGGGGCTTCCAAGCCTCTTGAAAGGGGGCTTCCGAGCCTCTTGAAAGGGGGCTTCCAAGCCTCTTGAAAGGGGGCTTCCAAGCCTCTTGAAAGGGGGCTTCCAAGCCTCTTGAAAGGGGGCTTCCAAGCCTCTTGAAAGAGGGCTTCCAAGCCTCTTGAAAGGGGGCTTCCAAGCCTCTTGAAAGAGGGCTTCCAAGCCTCTTGAAAGGAGGCTTTCAAGCCTCTTGAGGCTTCCGAGCCTCTTGAAAGGAGACTTCCGAACCTCTTGAAAGGAAGCTTCCGAACCTCTTGAAAGGAGGCTTCCGAGCCTCTTGGAATTAGGCTTCCGAGCCTCTTGAAAGGAGGCTTCCGAGCCTCTTGAAAGCAGGCTTCCGAGCCTCTTGAAAGGAGGCTTCCGAGCCTCTTGAAAGAAGGCTTCCGAGCCTCTTGAAAGGAGGCTTCCGAGCCTCTTGAAAGAAGGCTTCCAGGCCTCTTGAAAGGAGGCTTCCAGGCCTCTTGAAAATAGGCTCTGAGCCTCTTGAAAGGAGGCTTCCAGGCCTCTTGAAAGGAGGCTTCCGAGCCTCTTGAAAGGAGGCTTGAGCTCTTGAAGGAGGCTTGAGCCTCTTTGAAAGGAGGCTTCCTGAGCCTCTTGAAAGGAGGCTTCCGAGCCTCTTGAAAGGAGGCTGAGGCCTCTTGAAGGAGGCTTCTGAGCCTCTTGAAAGGAGGCTCTGAGCCTCTTGAAAGGAGGCTTCTGAGCCTCTTGAAAGGAGGCCTGAGCCTCTTGAAAGGAGGCTTCTGAGCCTCTTGGAAAGGAGGCTTCCTGAGCCTCTTGAAAGGAGGCTTGAGCCTCTTGAAAGGAGGCTTCCTGAGCTCTTGAAAGGAGGCTTCTGAGCCTCTTGAAAGGAGGCTTGAGCCTCTTGAAAGGAGGCTCTGAGCCTCTTGAAAGGAGGCTTCTGAGCCTCTTGAAAGGAGGCTTGAGCCTCTTGAAAGGAGGCTTGAGCCTCTTGAAAGGAGGCTGAGGAGCCTCTTGAAAGGAGGCCTGGAGCCTCTTGAAAGGAGGCTTCTGAGCCTCTTGAAAGGAGGCTTCCTGAGCTCTCTTGAAAGGAGGCTCTGAGCCTCTTGAAAGGAGGCTTCTGAGCCTCTTGAAAGGAGGCTTCTGAGCCTCTTGAAGGGAGGCTGAGCCTCTTGAAAGGAGGCTTCCGAGCCTCTTGAAAGGAGGCCTGAGCCTCTTGAAAGGAGGCCTGAGCCTCTTGAAAGGAGGCTTCCGAGCCTCTTGAAAGGAGGCTCTGAGCCTCTTGAAAGGAGGCTCTGAGCCTCTTGAAAGGAGGCTGGAGCCTCTTGAAAGGAGGCTTGAGCCTCTTGAAAGGAGGCTCTGAGCCTCTTGAAAGGAGGCTTCCAGCCTCTTGAAAGGAGGCTTCTGAGCCTCTTGAAGGAGGCTTCTGAGCCTCTTGAAAGGAGGCTTCTGAGCCTCTTGAAAGGAGGCTCTGAGCCTCTTGAAAGGAGGCTCTGAGCCTCTTGAAGGGAGGCTTCCGAGCCTCTTGAAAGGAGGCTCTGAGCCTCTTGAAAGGAGGCCTGAGCCTCTTGAAAGGAGGCTTCCTGAGCCTCTTGAAAGGAGGCTTCCTGAGCCTCTTGAAAGGAGGCTGAGCCTCTTGAAAGGAGGCTTGAGCCTCTTGAAAGGAGGCTTCTGAGCCTCTTGAAAGGAGGCTTCCGAGGCCTCTTGAAAGGAGGCTGAGCTCTTGAAAGGAGGCTTCCTGAGCCTCTTGAAAGGAGGCTTCTGAGCCTCTTGAAAGGAGGCTTCCGAGCCTCTTGAAGGAGGCCTGAGCCTCTTGAAAGGAGGCTTCTGAGCCTCTTGAAGGAGGCTTCCGGGCCTCTTGAAAGGAGGCTGAGCCTCTTGAAAGGAGGCTTGAGCCTCTTGAAAGGAGGCTTCCTGAGCCTCTTGAAAGGAGGCTGAGCCTTGAAAAGGAGGCTCTGAGCCTCTTGAAAGGAGGCCTTGAGCCTCTTGAAAGGAGGCTGAGCCTCTTGAAAGGAGGCTTGAGCCTTGAAAGGAGGCTGAGCCTCTTGAAAGGAGGCTTCCAGGCCTCTTGAAAGGAGGCTCTGAGCCTCTTGAAAGGGAGGCTTCCAAGCCTCTTGAAAGGAGGCTTGAGCCTCTTGGAAAGGAGGCCTCTTGAAAGGAGGCTTCTGAGCCTCTTGAAAGGAGGGCTCTGAGCCTCTTGAAAGGAGGCTTCTGAGCCTCTTGAAAGGAGGCTTCCTGAGCTCTTGAAAGGAGGCTCTGAGCCTCTTGAAAGGAGGCTTCCAGGCCTCTTGAAAGGAGGCTTCCAGGCCTCTTGAAGGAGGCTTCCGAGCCTCTTGAAAGGAGGCTTGAGCCTCTTGAAAGGAGGCTTCTGAGCTCTCTTGAAAGGAGGCTTCGAGCCCTCTTGAAAGGAGGCTTCTGAGCCTCTTGAAAGGAGGCTTCGAGGCCTCTTGAAAGGAGGCTTCCAGAGCCTCTTGAAAGGAGGCCTGAGCCTCTTGAAAGGAGGCTTCCAAGCCTCTTGAAAGGAGGCTCCCAAGCCTCTTGAAAGGAGGCTCCCAAGCCTCTTAAAAGAAGGCTCCCAAGCCTCTTGAAAGGAGGCTTCCGAGCCTCTTGAAAGGAGGCTTCCGAGCCTCTTGAAAGGAGGCTTCCGAGCCTCTTAAAAGGAGGCTTCCAAACCTCTTGAAAGGAGGCTCATAAGCCTCTTGAAAGGGGGCTTCAAAGCCTCTTGAAAGGAGGCTTCCGAGCCTCTTGAAAGGAGGCTTCCGAGCCTCTTGAAAGGGGGCTTCCAAGCCTCTTGAGAAAGGGCTTCCAAGCCTCTTGAAAGAGGGCTCTCAAGTATCTTGAAAGGGGGCTTCCAAGCCTTGTGAAAAGGAGCTTCCAAGCCTCTTGAAAGGGAGATTCCGAGCCATTCGGAAGGGAGCTTCCGAGCCATTCGGAAGGGAGCTTCCGAACCTCTTGAAAGGGAGCTTCCGACCCTCTTGAAAGGAGGCTTCCAAGCCTCTTGAAAGGGGGCTTCCAAGCCTCTTGAAAGGGGGCTTCCAAGCCTCTTGAAAGGGAGCTTCCAAGCCTCTTGAAAAGGGGCTTCCAAGCCTCTTGAAAGGATGCTTCCAAGCCTCTTGAAAGGGGACTTCCAAGCCTCTTGAAAGAGGGCTTCCAAGCCTCTTGAAAGGGGGCTTTCAAGCCTCTTGAAAGGGGCTTTCAAGCCTCTTGAAATGAGGCTTTCTTCCCTCTTGAAAGAAGGCTTTCAAGCCTCTTGAAAGGGGCTTCCAAGCCTCTTGAAAAGGGGCTTCCAAGCCTCTTGAAAGGGGGCTTCCAAGCCTCTTGAAAGGGGGCTTCCAAGTCTCTTGAAAGGGGGCTTCCAAGCCTCTTGAAAGGGGGCTTCCAATCCTCTTGAAAGGGAGCTTCCAAGCCTCTTGAAAGGGGGCTTCCAAGCCTCTTGAAAGGGGTCTTCCAAGCCTCTTGAAAGGGGGCTTCCAAGCCTCTTGAAAGGGGGCTTCCAAGCCTCTTGAAAGGGGCTTTCAAGCCTCTTGAAAGGGGCTTTCAAGCCTCTTGAAAGGGGCTTTCAAGCCTCTTGAAAGGGGCTTTCAAGCCTCTTGAAAAGGGGCTTTCAAGCCTCTTGAAACGGGGCTTTCAAGCCTCTTGAAAGGGGGCTTTCAAGCCTCTTGAAAGGGGGCTTTCAAGCCTCTTGAAAGGGGGCTTTCAAGCCTCTTGAAAGGGGGCTTTCAAGCCTCTTGAAAGGGGGCTTTCAAGCCTCTTGAAAGGGGGCTTTCAAGCCTCTTAAAAGGGGGCTTCCAAGCCTCTTGAGAAAGGGCTTCCAAGCCTCTTGAAAGGGGGCTTCCAAGTCTCTTGAAAGGGGGCTTCCAAGCCTCTTGAAAGGGAGCTTCCAAGCCTCTTGAAAGGGAGCCCAAGCCTCTTGAAGGGAGCTTCCAAGCCTCTTGAAACAGGGCTTCCAAGCCTCTTGAAAGGGGGCTTCAAGCCTCTTGAAGGGGCTTCCAAGCCTCTTGAAGGGGCTTCAAGCCTCTTGAAAGGGGCTTCAAGCCTCTTGAAAGGGGGCTTCCAAGCCTCTTGAAAGGGCTTTCAAGCCTCTGAAAGGGCTTTCAAGCCTCTTGAAACAGGGCTTTCAAGCCTCTTGAAGAGGGCTTTCAAGCCTCTTGAAAGGGGCTTTCAAGCCTCTTGAAAGGGGGCTTCCCAAGCCTCTTGAAAGGGGGCTTCCCAAGCCTCTTGAAAGGGGGCTTCCAAGCCTCTTGAAAGGGCTTTCCAAGCCTCTTGAAAGGAGGCTTTCAAGCCTCTTGAAAGGGGGCTTTCAAGCCTCTTGAAAGGGGGCTTTCAAGCCTCTTGAAAGGGGGCTTTCAAGCCTCTTGAAAGGGAGCTTTCAAGCCTCTTGAAAGGAGGCTTCTAAGACTCTTGAAAGGAGGCTTCTAAGACTCTTGAAAGGAGGCTTCCAAACCTCTTGAAAGGGGGCTTCCAAGCCCCTTGAAAGGGGGCTTCCAAGCCCCTTGAAAGGGGGCTTCCAAGCCCCTTGAAAGGGGGCTTCCAAGCCCCTTGAAAGGGGGCTTCCAAGCCCCTTGAAAGGGGGCTTCCAAGCCCCTTGAAAGGGGGCTTCCAAGCCCCTTGAAAGGGGGCTTCCAAGCCCCTTGAAAGGGGGCTTCCCAGCCTCTTGAAAGAGGGCTTCCAAGCCTCTTGAAAAAGGCTTCCAAGCCTTTTGATAGGGGGCTTCCAAGCCTCTTGAAAGGATGCTTCCAAGCCTCTTGAAAGGGGGCTTTCAAGCCTCTTGAAGGGGGCTTTCAAGCCTCTTGAAGGGGGCTTCCAAGCCTCTTGAAAGGGGGCTTACAAGCCCTTTTGAAAGGAGGCTTCCAAGCCTCTTGAAAGGAGGCTTCCAAGCCTTTTGAAAGAGGGCTTCCAAGCCTCTTGAAAGAGGGTTTCCAAGCCTCTTGAAAGGGGCTTCCAAGCCTCTTGAAAGGGGGCTTCCAAGCCTCTTGAAAGGGGGCTTCCAAGCCTCTTGAAAGGGGGCTTCCAAGCCTCTTGAAAGGGAGATTCCGAGCCATTCGGAAGGGAGCTTCCGAGCCATTCGGAAGGGAGCTTCCGAACCTCTTGAAAGGGAGCTTCCGGTCCTCTTGAAAGGAGGCTTCCAAGCCTCTTGAAAGGGGGCTTCCAAGCCTCTTGAAAAAGGGCTTCCAAGCCTCTTGAAAAAGGGCTTCCAAGCCTCTTGAAAAAGGGCTTCCAAGCCTCTTGAAAGGGGGCTTCCAAGCTTCTTGGAAGGGGGCTTCCAAGCTTCTTGGAAGGGGGCCTACAAACCTTTTGAAAGGTTGAACTTGGGAGCCTCTTGAAAGGAGACTTCCGAGCCTATTGAAAGGAGACTTCCGAGCTTCTTGAATGAAGACTTCCGAGCCTCTTGAAAGAAGACTTCCGAGCCTCTTGGAAGGAGACTTCAGAGCCTCCTGAAAGGAGACTTCAGAGCCTCTTGAAAGGAGACTTCGGAGCCTCTTGAAAGTAAACTTTCGAGCCTCTTAAAAAAAGGCTTCCAAGCCGTTTGAAAAAAGGCTTCCGAGCCTCTCAAAAGGAGAGCCTCCTTGAAACTAGATTTCTGTATCATAATTTATAATATCTGATAAATTACTTTTAATACAGTCCTGAAACTTAAGTCGATTGGTGAGCAGAAGTGAACAAATGAGTGAACCATTGTATCTATCGTATGTAGTTTTGTCAGTTTACATCAGGCAACCGTGTCGGTGAGGCGCGTTCCCCAAAACACCACCACCGTACGGACTGCGCTTTCGGCGACTGACAAGGGTTTGGTGGGAGGGCTAAGAATCGAACCCAACGGAATAATGGGTTTATCGCGTATTCCCATGTTGTTGAAATAAATTCCCCTTATTGGCTTGTTCTCATGATATTTATCTTTTCCTAGTTGAGGAAAGCCTCACGCCAATCTACATTTCGATGAAAGTCCTGGCCTTATTTGAATTTGGCTGCCCTACTCTGCATATTCGGAGTACACAATTAAGCTATACGCATCCGAACTCAACAGCAACTGACAATTTATGGACGATTTTCTGATTACTATCGCCATATTCGTTGCCTTCCCCACACTAATCAGTTCCGCATTTCTTCCTTATCTAATGGAGCTCCAAATTTACTTATTCAAATCCGCAACATATCAGCATAAGTGGCCACTACGAGTTTCGCGAATTTCCACGTCCATTCCGATGAGGAAATTGTCTCATAAAACGCGAAAATTTAGTGTCCCATAAACCGGAGCCTTTAAGTGGAAAGCGATGGCAATCGCTCCGACCGCTCCTATTGCGGTCAAGCGGTGAAACAAAAATTCATGAGGATGGAAGTGATTTGTTGAAATAATTTTCTGAATGTGAATGAAAAGCCCAGATGGAAGGGGGACATTTATATTCCGTTTCACATGCGTGGATGTAGGATCGGTTTGTTCTATGTACCTTCCATGTGAAAAACGAAGGGTTGTCACGCGGAAGTCAATTCCGGATCCCCTAGGGGTAGGCTTGAAGTAATAAAAATCGAATCAAATCAATTCAAACGACTTTGAAAAGCGAACCTGATGTGTGACGAGGTAGTTGAGGTGTGAGCTTGGTTAGGGTAGGAAAATGATTGTCACTGGTGATTAAACTACAAAAAATCTGGAGAAGACGAAGTACATGAAATAAGTAAAGTTCAATCCCTTCGAAAAAAAAACTCAACATTCTTATCCACTGCAAGCATCCATACATAACTTGTTCAGTATATCCATTTAATGAGCGTCGATTTCCACACACTGACTAACGCGGCTTAAATCAAGGGTCCACAATTTTCATCCGGCAGCACCCAGGTGTTCGGTGGCAAAAACCAATTTAAAGTTTTACATATTTATTTCAATGTCCCTTTTCTCCCTTCGCCATCTGCAGTGGAACACATCCAATTGAACTGACTGCGGAGAGTTGGTTCACAGTTTTACAACTTCGAACGGAAGGACTTTTTCTCCTGTTGCTTTGCCACCAAACACAATTTCCACCTACAAACACATCGATTCCATGTGTGTTCTGCTTCGATTGAACTGTGAAATTTAAACGACAGAGTTTTTTCTTCGTCTGCTTTCGGATGGCTTAGAGAAGCCAAAGCCTTGCACTTTAGGAATTTATCGGAAAATTTGCTCCCCATTCTTGGGGAATCTTCCGGCAGATTTTCGACCACAGGGAAAAAAGCTTTTTAATTCAAGTCAATGATTCGCGACAAAGACGACGACGTCGACCGTGGCTCTAAGTCTCAACAAGCCCTCACCTAAAAGTGCTCAGATACTCCCAAACTATAGTCAAAGTGCACTGCATATATATTTTCTGGTTTTCTTACCCCGGCGTGGCAGGAAGCAGCAATGAAGTGTGCTTACCAATTGGGATTCGATTTTATTTGACTTCTTTACGACTTTTGTGCTCCGGAGGACTTGCATTGCGGGAAGTGCAGCAACAGATCGCTTTGTCTTGGGGTTCCTTCCGTTTGAGGTGAGTCTTTTTCGCTTTTCTGAGGATGTCCTCCGACGGTGGAGTCAAAGTGCATAAAGTGCATTCCCAGGAAGTCAATTGGTCGGATAAGTGGTCATAAATTGTACACCGCCACTAGCAAGATGAACCGTCGGAATATTTGTGGCGCAGTGTGGTTACGATTGGGATTATGAAGAAATCCCAGGGAAAGTGTGACGTTGCTTAACAGAACCAAAATAGTGTGCAAAAAGTTGTTCATTGCTTCGCTTGTGTAAGTCCTTAATACTCAAACCTAGTAAACACTTTCCGAATTTATAAACTTCTGTCTCTTAATCCTCGCGGGATGTATTTCAATAACCAACCAGACATTTGCGACACAAATGGTGTCGTATCATTGCCAGGTTAGGAACAATCAAGCCTTCCCAATTGGGTATTGACATAAAGCAACACCTTCAGAAGGGGTCGTTATTGGATTTTCCTCTTCTGCTTGTATCCTTGCCTGCTATTCGCGCTTACACTGGAGGTGGGTTAGGCTGGTAAAATTGGATACTCGTGCTTATGCTTGGCATTTCGCAATGTTCGCAATGATATATATTACGTACAAGACACTAACACCAATTAAAATAAATATTACAAACAAACAACAATCATAAAATCAATCGCACGTGAGAACAGGGTAGTGAGAAAGGAGTAGTGAAAAAGGAAGTGAGAAATGAGAATTTAGTTGTGGGATGTGAGATGCAATAGTTGCGAAGTGAAAAGTATGAATGAGTAGTGAGGAAAACAGAAGCAAGAGATGATAAGTAAGGAATGATAACTGGGACGTGAGAAGCAAGATGCTGAGACGTGAGAAGCTAGTGAGATATAAGACAGGAAGAAGAGGAAGAAGGAAGGAGGAAGGAGGAAGAAGGAAGAAGAAAAGGAACGAAGGAATAAGAAAAAAAGGAAGGAGAAGGAAGATAGAAGGAGAATGAAAGATGAAAACGGGAGAGTTTAGAAAGAAAAGTGAAGAAATAAGAAAATGAATAAAGAAAGAAGAAATAAGGCAGAAAAAAGAAGGAAATATGTAAAATAAAGAAAGTAGAATAATAATATATAATAAAGAAAATAAATAAAGAAATAAAGATAGCAAAAGAGGTCCTCAGCCTCTCCTTCAAATTTCTCACTACTCATTTCTCATTTTGCATTCCTCACTCCTCAATTTTCACCTCTCACTTCTACTTCTCTCTACTCATTTATCACTAAGCACTTCTTACTTCTTTTCACTCCTCATTTCACTTTTTATTACTCCCCTGTCGCTTCGAATTTCCCATTTCTCAATTTTCACTTCTCTCTTCCAACTGCTCATAACTCACTTCTCACTTAGCACTTCTTGCTACTCACTTCTCAATTCTCAATTCCCACTTCTAACTTTTTTCTAACGAGGAAAGAAGGATAAAGAAGAAAGAAAGCCTAAGTAAGTAGAAGGAAGAGGGAAAAAAAAAGGAGGAATAAGGAAAATGATAAAGAAAAAGGAAAAAGAAAGATAGTTGAAGGAAGAATGGATCAGGAGGAAGAAAGCTCATTTGAAGAAGTGAAAAGTGAAAAGAAGAAAGTCAGAAGTGGCACTTCTCACTTTTCAATTCTAACTTCTAACATTTTTCACTTCTTACTTCTCACTTCTTCTAAGAAGAAGAAATTGAGAAGTACCACTTCAGACTTTCTTCTTCTCACTTTCCACTTCTCGCTTCGAATTTCATTTATCACTTTTCATTTCTCACATCTCACAGCTCACTACTCACTTCTCAATTCTCAAATCCCACTTCTAACTTCTTTCTTCTCACTTTCCACATCTCACTTTCCTCTTCTCACTTTTCACTTTTCACATTTAACTTTTCACTTCTCACTTTCCACATGGAACCGAGCCACCATAAAATCATATGTGGTAAAGCCAACCGCCGCAAATTATCTGCACCAAGGTTTTCTTCCGGCTACATCCTTTCTTGTTTGTATGTAGGGGAACGGTTCCCCGCATAAATACAAACTGTTCATGGATATTTTCCCGTGCGGTCGACAACAGTATCCTTTACTGTTGACAACTGTAAATGAACAATCTCATATAAAGTTTTAACAGTTTGTGGTACGGTTATTTGACAAATAACACTATGTTTAATGGGTTGTTAAGTTATGTCACCATAAAAATCGTCTGTTTTCGCGTGCAAAATTTTCGCTCGATAGTATGTTATAATGTTGACATTTAATAAGAGAAATAAATAACATTTCAAAGACAGCATGTTAATGTTAACATTAAGTGGTAATGTCGAGAAGTTTTGGTTGAATCGATCGAAAAGTATTCGATAACCGCAACATAAACTGTGAAGCTATATCTTACATCGTAATAATGATTCCGACCATATAACATGCTGTTTTTTATTATGCGGGTCGGTACTTCATCTCATAGCTCCCATATTCATCCCATCGAAAACAAGGCAACGAAAAGGAATTTGATTTGTTTATTATTTTTGTGATTTTTTCAGCAGTGAGCGTTGGCTAAAAGAAGCGACGAGATTGATGCTGTTTTTCTTTGTTTTGCGATGAGATGAATATATGTTCAGTAAGATGGAAAACGGAACGGTTCCCCTATGTTAAAGTATTATGCAGGATTGGAATGAGTTTGAAAGCCTCCCTTATTACTTTGCTTTGCATTAATTTCGGATAACCTTGACGGGAAGCAACCCAGCAACCATATGCTTTGGGGCTGGTAATACCGAATCTAGGGAATCTTTTGTACGGGTCATATTCGTTTTCAAATGTTATGTATAAATAGTTGTATTCCCGGTAGGCTATTGTGTGAAGATCAATATCATCCTGGAAGCTAGCTTTAAAAAGTAAGGGGAGATCCTCCAGAGCCAGACACTTAAGCCGTTTAACGAAAAACCATCCGGACTATGTTGACTTGTATCCCCTTATACACAAAATATGGTCATTGATGATCCATTCAAACTATATTTGATCATTTAAACACGTTTTTAGGCGATGTATTTCGATGATGATTTTTGGTGAAAATTTTCGCGTTTCAGGCAAGTGTCCCCGAACACATTATTGCATTTATGCAAATATGATCAAGTTCCTACTACATGAGTAAAGACATCATTTCGAATTCATCCACCAAATTTGCCAGAAATTATTTAGGGTGCTCCTCCAGAAATTTCCTCTAGGTTAATTTCCTAAAGTAATCTGGTGAATCTGGTACACATTTAAAGTCTGGATCTACAATATCAATACTTTACTCGACATTGGCTGACTTGAACCTGAAAACAACCAGTCATCAATTCTGACTTTTTGCCTTTCTCGTATACTAAGTATACGGTAAAGGCTATATGATCGCTCCAAAAACAAACTTTTTATAGAAGGCCCGGAGACCCATAGTGTTATATACCAATCGACTCAGTTCGACGAATTGAGATGATGTCTGTGTGTGTGTGTGTGTGTGTGTGTGTGTGTGTGTGTGTGTGTGTGTGTGTGTATGTGTGTGTGTGTGTGCGCACAAAACGACGCAAAAAATGTCACTCATTTTTCGGGCACTTATCCTCAACCGATTTAATCGCATTAAATTGTATTCGACGCAGAATCCTTTCCCATTGTTTCCTATTGAAAATTGGCCAGGTTGGACTATGGCATCGGAAGTTATGGCCAAGATACTGATTTATCCATAAAAATCGCGTAAAAAATGTCACTCATTTTTCGGGCACTTATCCTCAACCGATTTGCTCGCAACAAATTGCATTCGACGCAGAATCCTTTCCCATTGTTTCCTATTGAAAATTGGCCAGGTCGGACTATGAGATCGGAAGTTATGGCCCAAAATACAAATTTATACGTAAAATCGCGTGAAAAATGTCACTCATTTTTCGGCACTTATCCTCAACCGATTTGCTCGCATTAAATTGTATTCGACGCAGAATCCTTTCCCATTGTTTCCTATTGAAAATTGGCCAGGTCGGACTATGGGATCGGAAGTTATGGCCAAAATACAAATTTATACGTAAAATCGCGTAAAAAATGTCACTCATTTTCGGGCACTTATCCTCAACCGATTTGCTCACAACAAATTGCATTCGACACAGACTCCTTTCCCATTGTTTCCTGTTGAAAATTGGCCAGGTCGGACTATGGGATCGGAAGTTATGGCCAAAATACAAATTTATACGTAAAAACGCGTAAAAATTTCGCGTGTGTATGTGTGTACAGTGCGAGCACCAAAAGTGCGAAAAGTTTAGCTCACTTTTTTGGTAATTATTCTCCATTCGACGCGAGATCCTGGTTTTCTATTGAAAATTTGGAAGATCGGACTATGGGCACAAAATTATGGCCAAAATGCTTTATGTTATAAGAAAGCGCGTAAAAAGTCTAGCTCATTTTAATGCACTTATCTTCAATCGATTTACTCACAACAAATTGCATTGGACGCGGAACTATTATTTTCTATTGAAAATTGGCCAACGGACTACCAACCTTAGAAATTATGGCCAAAATACTTTTTGCCTTTCTTGTGCTACAAAGTTGTACCGAAAGGCTATAATTTCTCTCCGAAAACGAACTATCGGATGCTTCCACACTGATACACTTCCTCCCATCTTCATACGGGAGTTTGGTAGAAGGACGGTCATGATTTATATCATAACAAATATTGCCCTCCGCTCGCTTGATGGGAATGACATTTTCGTTTTCTTTTGTGCAGTCAGAGCTTCAGTTTAACAAACCTCCAAATGTGATATCCTTAAAATATATAACTGGGTAAAATAAAACAGGGTATGTACATCAAAAATATTGGAGAAGGAAAAAAATTGTCGAAATTCTTATTAGCATATTGTAGATCAAGTTGAAAACCGAACCGAGATCTCGCATTTCAACTGGATCTAAAATATCTTGGCTTGAAATAATCCGATTTTCATAGAACGGACAAAGACGCTTTTCTTTTTTACCCCTAGCGACTAGCTCATCTACTCTCAAGCAAACACATTTTATGACGGTCGAGAAAGGCACCATCACTAGGTGGATTAATCTGGGTTTTTGACGTAGGACTACGTCTATGTTTTTCTATATTAGTACACTTTTACGATTGCGTAAATCAGGGACCGTCACGAAAATATGATAGACTTTAAACTTTAATATCTAAGCCGTTTCTCGATGGATTTTCAATTTTTTGGACCTATCGATCAAGGATGAGTCAACGTTCTTTGTTTTTATTTGAAAATACTGATATTTATCTATTTATTATCGATAATTGATAAAAAGTTTAGAAATAGGTAAACTAATAAACTAGTAAACGTACATGCATCACTAGCACAGACATCAAAAATCAATCACTTGCGGGTTTGGATCTAATCCTCAGTTTGAACAAGATCTTACGCAAAGCAGACGCATTAAAGCGATCGTAGCGGTGCGGACACAGCATCACGGAGACGCTAATAGCATTTTCAAAGAAAATACATCACATTGGTGGTGGTGCTCGATGTGTTGCTCAACATCATCGAACCAGAATTTCATATGAAGAAAAGGTTGACCATAAAAATAGCACTGTGGCGATCTCGCACCGCCAGTGCCGATGCTGAAAATTTATTACAAATTATGGTGTCAGTTAGTTGGAAAGGAACATTGGGAAAAGAAAATTGGTTCTTCTCAGGACCAACATTTTATGAAAAAAAAGAGTTAATTGGGAAAATTTTGGGTGGCATCGGGTTTGGCGTGGTAGCTTGGTTGCTGTTAGTGATCCCATCCATTAAAATTTACTACATCATCTCCCTCGCTATCGCGCTATCAAATTCGCTATTTACGATTGAGTTTTGAACCTTAAAGAAAGTTCTTTTCGGATAGTCGGATCAACTTTCTTTTGTATAAAATCAATGAAGACGCCACCTCAGTGGAAACTTTCTACAGCAACCACCCATCGGTGAACGTCGCTCGGACAGACAGATGTCAAGAGATAATGTTTGGTAATATGGATAAACTTCGTCTTGAATGAAATTTCTGCTGTTATTCCTCGTAACAATACGCATCTAAGATAAACAACATCTCATAACCAAATTCAGAATCGAGAAAATTTCATAGGATTCTTAGAATTTGTCATTCTCCGAGCGGTCCGTTGTAGTAGTAGTAGTAAAATTCTTCTTTATTTAAAACATTTTTTGTTCTACAATCATTTTATACATGTACAGTGATCGGCCGGCTTGGCCCTCCAACTTCAATTTCAATTATTGTTATTATTATTATTATTATGCTATTACTTAATTTTTAAAATATAATGTATCATGACGGCCTTCAGGAGGCGCTAGTGTTTTTTTTTTAAATTTGATAACCTAACTACTATGTACACTAATATCTACAATAAGAATTTGATAACCTAGATTGGAACTGGCGCCCTAAGCGCTTGTTGGTCCGAGTGCAAGCAACGGACCCTAAACTTTTCTTTTCACTCACCAAAGCGTTCATGTAAGGTTTTTATTCCGGCCAGACGGTGGACCTCGGATGTTCTTGTCCTGGGAGGGGTGTTGAGGATCATCCTCAGGAATTTGTTTGGAACCCGTTGAAGTTTGAGGTGGTGGGTTTTAGCGCAGCTCTCCCAGACCGGCATGCCATATTCGATCACAGGGAGGATGATTTGCTTGTAGACAGCAAGCTTATTATTCAAGGACAATGACGACGGGCGGTTGATCAAAGGGTACAGTAGTTTCAACAAGACGTTACACTTTGTCACCATTTTGTCAACCTGTTGCCTGAAAATAAGCTTGCTGTCGAGGGTCGCTTGGTGTAGTCATTCATTGGCCCATTCCACAGTCGTGCCATTGAGGATGATTTTACAGTCCCCAGGCGGAATAAGTTTAGGGGATTTGGAGTGGGGGAAAATGATGACCTGGGTCTTCGCCGCGTTGATACAGATCTTCCAGCTGGTGAGGTACTCTGTCAGGGCATCCAGGCTTCGTTGGAGTTGTGCGAAAAGCGCCCTGATCACTCTACCGTTGTAGACGATGGCTGTGTCATCTGAGAACCGAGATAGAATGACGCCTTCTGGAGGGTATGGCCTGTCGGAGGTGAATAGATTGAAAAGAAGGGGCCCGAGGATACTGCCCTGGGGGACGCCTGCGACGATGTTGTGCGTATTGAACTCGCTCCGCTGATTGAGACCCGGAATGTCCTTTCCGACAGGTAATTGTTGATGATTTTCACCAGGTAGCTGGGAAGTAGCGTTGTAGTTTGTACACCAGGCCATCATGCCATACATTGTCGAATGCCTTCTCGACATCGAGTAAGGCCATGGCGGATGTTTTTGAGACAAACTTGTTCCGTCTGAGGACGTTGGTAACTCGGGTCAGTTGGTGTACGGTTGGTCGACCGCGTCGGAAACCAAACTGTTCCTCGAGCAAGATGTTGGGAGTTTAGGCAGACTCAAGTAACTAGTGATGAATAGCTTTTCGAATAGCTTGGATAACCCTGAGAGAAGACTGATGGGTCGATAACTTTTGGGGAGGAAGGGTCCTTCCCAGGCTTCCGGATGGGGATGACTGGACGATGGGAAGTAGCTGAGCCGGAGACACTGATTAAAGATCAGCGAGAGGTGCTCAAAGAACGGAGCACTCATGTGTTTGAGCTCGAGATTCAGGATGCTGTCGAAGCCTGGGGCCTTCATGTTCTTTCGACGATTTGATATAGGCCGTCAATTCGCCATGGTTGAGATCTCCAACTCCTCCGAGAAGTCGTTGGGAATCAAATGGATGTTGTTAGCATGCTCGTTGACGGCTGCTTCGTGGACTGACGATGTTCTGCCCAAGATTGTGTGAGCTTACGAAGTGACGACCTATTTCGGCGACCTTCTCTGCAGGAGTTATCAAGCGATCCTTCGAGCCATTATTGTCTAGTGGGATCAAAGGTGGAATGGGCCGAGGCTTGGATTTTAGAATTTTGGTCATTTTTCCAGAACGGCTTAGCATAATCTGGGAGAGTGCGGATCTTATTCGAGAAGTCGTTATTTTTGAGGTCCACCATTCTGGTCTTGATAATTTGTGATTCGATTGCAGCGTGCCTTAAGCTCAGGCAGTCCAGTAGCTGGAACTGCCTGCGAGTGACATTACGCAATCGAATCAAATCTTTGGTGAGTGTATCGATGTTTAGGGAGATGCTTACCTGCCGAGCCGTCGGTACGTGTTGCTCACGGGCCGCCGTGATCGCCTCCTCGAGATCGCACAGCTGGCGGTCGATACTTTCCGGCGTCTCCGGACGCACCTCGTAGTCGACGGTGTTATCGACGCACTGCTGGAAACGCTGCCAGTTCACTCGGTGGTAGTTCCGCTGTAACTGCTGGTGCCGATTGACCGAGGAGCCCAGTTCCGCCACCACCGGATAGTGATCCGAACTGAGCTCCTGGTATATGCAACCGGCTGCGAGACGTGGTCACTCAGGTTTGTTACGTAGAGGTCGAGCGTTGCGTGGGCACCGGACCGACTCAGCCGAGTGGGGAATCCGCTCAGGATCGTAGTGGCCTTCCTCCATGTCGTTGCTCCAGATGGTGCCGTTTCGATTGCCGCGACTGTTGCCCCAGGCTTGATGTTTGGCATTCAGAAGTCGCCGGCAATGATATACTGGCCTTGCCTCCGCGTCAGCTTGACGATGTCCTCCGAAGGGCAGCCGATGATCCATCGCCGGCTTTGGCTTGCATTGGACAGTACGCCGCGATGAACGCGATTGTGCCGACCGAAGTGGTGATTTCGACACCGATGGCTTCGATGACACTGAGCTGGAAGCTTGGAAGCAAACGACAGTTGATGTTGTAGCGAAGAGCGATAGCCACGCCGCCTCCCCTGGTCTGCCGGTCGAATCGCACGATGCGGAAGTTCGGGGTATTGACGTTCACCTCCGATTTAAGGTGCGTTTCGGTGGTGAACGCCACGTCTATTTCTTTCTCCTCAAGGAAATCCTTCAGCTCAATTATTTTGCTTTTTAGCGAGCACGCGTTCCAGTTGACCAGGCCCACCCTAGCAGCCATTTTCAATGATGAACATGCCAAGAGTGAAGACCTGGTCGAAGCGGGTTTTGCAGCCGCGCAGTCGAGTGGCGAGCTGCGCGAAGATCGGCATCAGTTGTTCCGGAGTGTACAGTGGAGCAGATTCTTCCGATGGGACGGCTTCGTTCTCCGACTGCCGACGGAACCCAGGAGGAGGGAGCGGGGCCATTCGCTGGTGGATGGTGCCGACGATGTTGGAGCTTGACCGATGCCGCTGCCGCTGCCAGTCGCTTGTGCGGCTGTAGCGGTGGGAGTAACGAATCACACGACGGGGAGCCGGGATGGCTGGAAAGTTCACCTCGTTGATTACGGGAACACGGTTCTTCTTCGGAATAGTCCTGGTGGAAGCCTTCTTCCGGATTTCCAGGAACTCAGCTCGCTTTGGGCAGCCCTTTGTGGTGGCCTGATGTTTGTCGCCACAGTTGGCGCACTTGGGATCGGCCACCTCCATTTTGTCGCACCTGTTTGTCGGATGGGGTTCGCCACACTTGTTGCAGCGCGGCTTCATGCGGCAGTTCCTGGTGCCGTGCCCGAAATTGAAGCAGTTTGGTGCATTGCGTGACATCGCGGTGCATCTGGCCGATATCGCTCCCAGTCAACGACGGTGTAATTTATAGCGCCAACCAGCTTCAGGTCCTTCCAGGTAGTGGAGCCGTGCCCAGATGGATCAGAGTAAAGCTGGTCGCGATATCTCTCGCCTTGTCGTGACGAGCGATCTTGTGCCAGACGGCTACTGGCTTCAGTCCGCAAAACTTTCAGAAAGCTCTTCGCTTGGAGCCCTCTTCCTCCCCTTCATGTCGTGGAAGTCCTCGCAGCAAAGCCTTGAGCGGCTTCTTCGGTGCCGGGGAGGTGGTCATGCGAGGTGGTACTCCATACTTGTGGACCTCGAGGAGACTCCAAGGACGGATTGATGATGGTCCCTGTTGCTGCTCGGCATCACTTTTCACGCCCTCGCTGCAGAGCCGCTGAAAAGTACATTTCAGCCCCCTTAGCGATCAGCTGGCGAATTTTTGGGCGTAAATCAAGGCGGATCGCCCTTCACAAACACGGGCGGGCACTTACCTCCTTCCGGCTCCGGGTTGCACCTGCGGCAGCTGCAAAATGCTGCTTCTTCCTCTTTTTCGGCGGATTGCCGGCGTCATCAAGCTGGCAACGGCAGAGAGTTGACGTTACTCTGGAAAAGCGCTGCTTGGAGAGGTTACCCTGCGCCCCCTCCAAGAGCAGTGCGCTTAGGGCACTTTCCAGCGACCGAATCGGCTACCGAGTCTCCCATGACGGGTCCGGGAGAAAATAACGCCAACGCGACAAGCGAAAACGTAAACAAAGCGAACGAACGAGAAAACAAAAACACTTCGAAAAAATGCGTCCACGTCCGTACGTGTTGCTGTTCTCGAACTGGAATGAGCGAGGAGGTTGAGCGGTCCGTTGTCTGCGGGAATCTCGATCAAAAGTTGTATTTCGCGCGCTGCATCGAAAAAGCAGCTTTCTTATATCTAATGAAGTAATTCTGAGTTTAGCCCCGCCCCTTCATTAATCGTTATGAGTGCACATTATATTTGCATACACGTAATATCAGCCTGCCAAAGGGGCGGGGCTCATGGTTTAATTTATTAAATACAAGAAAGCTGCTGTTCTGCGCGCGCGCGCCATTTCTTGATCGGGATTCTACAGAAGGTGGTTCGACATTCGTTCAAATGCAGCAGAGCGGACACAGCAACACACAGAAGTGGGTGGTAGTGTGGCAATGCAAGAAATTTTATTTCTCAAATTTTGGAGGCTTAGCGAAAAATCATCAAGTGGCGATCGGACAGTTGCAACGCAAAGGTGTCGAAAAAGCGATTGGATGCAGTTAGTTATTGGAAAACCGCATTGGGAAAAGAAAAATTGGTTCTTATCAGCACCAACATTGCATAAAAGAAAGAGTTAATTGCAAAAATGGATTGTTTCCTGGCGGCATCGGGTTTAGCGCGGGATAGCTTGGTTGCTGTTAGTGATTCAATCTGTTCAAATTAATTGCATCATCTCCCTCCGCACGCGTAAATCAAATTTGCTAGTTATGTTTGAGTTTTGCACTTTGAAGAAAGTTCATATCGGATTGTCGGATCAAACTTCTTTTGTGTAACAGAAATAACCTTTTGAAGAACACCATCCTCAAAAATGGCCACAATAAAGCGAGAAATACAGCAGAATCAGAAGTGGCGTGAAACCAAACGCAAATGATTTATTGTTGCAACGTATGCGTTTTCACGCCCGTAATGCTTCTTGGCACGTGGCAGAAAGTAAAAGGGGTGCGGCCAGAGTAGATGCGAAGTGCGATGCGAAGCGTCGTACGATTTGACAGCTCCTTATTATTGATTGTTATTCCCTTTGTGTGCAATTTTCGCGCGGCAAGGCACCCTAAGGATTGTGATGTCCCCGACTGAAAGCCAGTCGAGTGGCTTTAGCTTGGCCGATGAAGTCATGTTGATTCCATGGTTAGAGACTCAAGAGTCCTATCCATCTGGGAACAATCTATTCGACTTCTTGATTCAGTTGGCCTCTGAGCAGTTTGCTCAACGTAAATAAAACGACACAAATTATTGTATGTGGCAAATACCAGCAATTTCAAATAGCTTACGTAGTCCTACATGCACCTTTGCACTGGTACAACCCGATTGGGCTGCACCTTTGAGTTTTCTTTCCATATAAATAAACCTCACAACTAAAACACTACACTTTTACCAAGTTTGTTCTATTTGGCAGGTCCAGATGCAATCTCTCAACTCACCCACCCTGAAATCTCCATTATAAAAAACAAAAAAACAATAACGCATTTGTTTGGAAAGTCCGTTCCTATAGTAATGCACACCAATACATAACACTCTGTGAAGGTGCTATGTTGGGCCCAATACGAGCAAACAACAATTCCAAATCCATAGGACCAGTATATTTTATTTCCTCAATCCTGACCCCCCTCAAACTGTGCCTCTACCACTTCACCCCTGATCAATCTCAGCATCAAACCCATCAACCAACAATGATGTACTTGAACAATATAACAAATTAAAATGTACACTCAATTTGTTATATTTTCACCTACCGTGCACTGCTAAGTTATGAAAAACAAAAAAATAAAAACAAAAACAAAAAATTACAACAACTCCTTTGCGCGCTCGGATAAGCAGTACATCGGAAGAAATAAACTACCCAATAGTCAGTTTAATTCACCTAAACCTCGAACATCCGTTTACGGAAAGCCAAAATTGAGTAAGTAGGGTCGAAGTAGTTTGCCTTAACTCCCACATGTTAAAAAAAGTACCCAACGGAAAATTTAATTACCCAAATGTAAGTTTAATTCACACATGCCATTTCGACCTCAGTGTAATAAAACTCAAAATTGGCTTCCCGTATTGAACTGGCGTCGTTTGATTGTTTGGCTCTTTTGTTTTTGGACAACAAAAGAAAGAGTGGATGAAAAGGAAAGGAAAAATAACTCAAAAGTAGTAAGTTTAAAATACTCAACTTTGGGTACTTTTTTTTCTTCCGTGTAGGAAAATCCTTTACACCATCACCGCAACGAGCTTGTGCTGGGTGATTCTCCATTTTGCTACAGTAAATAGAATTAAACTCTTGGAAGGATCGCCAAATATAGTAGCAACGGAGCTCAACGGAGAATCACCCAATACAGCTTGTCCTAGCACTTTGTAATCCTCCTTACAACTGCCAGCGCAGTATATAGCTATAACAACTTTGCATGCACAAGTGTGCAAGAGCTTTCATAGATCTGATTCCGACACCATACAAGAAGCACCGAGTTGAAATTCGCTATCACCATATTTGTGCGAAGTATTCTTATGAATCTGGAGAACTACCCACAAGAACAAGGAATACTACCTTGAGAAGTGGTGGAGATACGTTGACGACATGTTCAGCATCATCAACCGAAAAGGATTTCTACCCAGGATTTTGGAAGCGATAAACCACGTGCATAAGGACATCAAATTTACCTTTCGAGGGAGGAAAAGAAGGTAAACCACCTTTCTTGATCTACTGGTCATCAGGGAAGCAAATACAACATTGAGCCTCAACGAAAATCTACAGGAAGCCCACGAACACCATGAGAGTCATCCCATATACATCGAACTATTCGTACTCAACATAAAATGGCATCATTTCATCGCATGATCCACAGGATGCAGAACGACCTTATAGAAGTAGTTAGAATAACAAACAAATAAAATTTCAACTCTGTTTTAGATTCAATATCACATTATTATAATAAATAGATACTTAAAATATAAACTAAAATGTTTCTCGTTACAAATTCCATGCTCACGAACTTCATGTCACAAGACCATCTATACCCAAAATAAAAAATCGAATCGTCAAGAAGAGGGGAAATGAACACATTATTGCATTTATGCAAATATGATCAAGTTCCTACTACATGAGTAAAGACATCATTTCGAATTCATCCACCAAATTTGCAGAAATTATTTAGGTGCTCCTCCAGAAATTTCTAGGTTAATTTCCTAAAGTAATCTGTGAATCTGGACATTTAAAGTCTGATCTACAATATCAATACTTTACTCGACATTGGCTGACTTGAACCTGAAAACAACCAGTCATCAATTTGACTTTTGCCTTCTCGTATACTAAGTATACGGTAAAGGCTATATGATCGCTCAAAACAAACTTTTATAGAAGGCCCGGAGACCCATAGTGTTATATACCAATCGACTCAGTTCGACGAATTGAGATATGTCTGTGTGTGTGTGTGTGTGTGTGTGTGTGTGTGTGTGTGTGTGTATGTGTGTGTGTGACAAACGACGCAAAAATGTCACCATTTTCGATTATCCTCAACTGATTTAATCGCATTAAATTGTATTCGACGCAGAATCCTTTCCCATTGTTTCCTATTGAAAATTGGCCAGGTTGGACTATGGTTATGGCCAAAATACAAATTTATACATAAAAAATCGCGAAAAATGTCACCCCTTTGGGCATATCCTCAACGATTTGCTCGCAACAAATTGCATCTGACGCAGAATCCTTTCCCATTGTTTCCTATTGAAATCAATAGGTCGGACTAGAGATCGGAAGTTATGGCCAAAATACAAATTTATACGTAAAATCGCGTGAAAATGTCACCTATTTTCCACTTATCCTCAACGATTTGTTTCGCATTAAATTGTATTCGACGCAGAATCCTTTCCCATTGTTTCCTATTGAAAATGCAACAGGTCGGACTATGGGATCAAAGGCCAAAATACAAATTTATACGTAAAATCGCGTAAAAATGTCACCATTTTTCGGGCACTATCCTCAACCGATTTTCACAACAAATTGCATTCGACACAGACTCTTTCCATTGTTTCCTGTTGAAAATTGGCCAGGTCGACTATGGGATCGGAAGTTATGGCCAAAATACAAATTTAGTAAAAAACGCGTAAAAATTTCGCGTGTGGTGTGTAGGTGCGAGCACCAAAAGTGCGAAAAGTTTAGCTACTTTTTGGTAATTATTCTCCATCTGACGCGAGATCCTGGTTTTCTAGAAAATTTAAGATCGGACATGGTACAAAATATGGCCAAAATGCTTATGTTATAAGAAACGCGTAAAAGTCTAGCCTTTTTAATGCACTTATCCTCAATCGATTTACTCACAACAAATTGCATTGGACGCGGAACTATTATTTTCTATTGAAAATTCACGCTTGACTACCAACCTTAGAAATTATGGCAAATACTTTTGCCTTTCTGTGCTACAAAGTTGTACCGAAAGGCTATAATTTCTCCGAAAACGAACTATCGGATGCTTCCACATCGATACATACCCTCCCATCTTCTATCGGGAGTTTGGTAGAAGGACGGTCATGATTTATATCATAAAAAATATTGCCTCCGCTCGCTTGATGGGAATGACATTTCGTTTTCTTTGTGCAGTCAGAGCTTCAGTTTAACAAACCTCCAAATGTGATATCTTAAAATATATAACTGGGTAAAATAAAAAGGGTATGTACATCAAAATATTGGAGAAGGAAAAAAATTGTCGAAATTTTATTAAGACAGGATCAAGTTGAAAACCGATGAGATCTTGCTTTCAATTGATCTAAAATATCTGGCTTGAAATAATCCGATTTTCTAGAACGGACAAAGAAGTTTTTCTTTTTACCCTAGCTACTAGCTCATCTACTTTCAAGCAAACACATTTATGAAGGTCGAGAAAGGCACCATCACTAGGTGGATTCAGTTTTTTGACGTAGGACTACGTCTATGTTTTCTATATTGGGGTACACTTTACGATGCGGAAATCGGAGACCGAAAATATGATAGACTTTAAACTTTAATATCTAAGCCGTTTCTCGATGGATTTTCAATTTTTGGACCTATCGATCAAGGATGAGTCAACGTTCTTTGTTTTATTTGAAAAATTGATATTTATCTATTTATTATCGATAATTGATAAAAAGTTAGAAAGGTAAACTAATAAACTAGTAAACGTACATGCATCACTAGACAGAATCAAAAATCAATCACTTGGTTTGGATCTAACCTCAGTTTGAACAAGATCTTACGATAGAGACGCATCAAAGCGATCAGTGAGCGGCCAGCATCACGGAGGCGCTTAAACATTTTCAAAGAAAATCCATCGTTGGTGGTGCTCGATGTGTTGCTCAACCTCAACCAGAATTTCTATGAAGAAAAGGTTGACCATAAAATAGCATCAGGAGGATCCTGCACCGCCAGTGCGGATGCTGCAAACTTATTACAAATTATGGTGTCAGAGTGGAAAGGAACATTGGGAAAAGAAATTGGTTCTTCTCAGGACCAACATTTTATGAAAAAAGAGATTGGGAAAATTTGGGTGGCATCGGCTTGGTAGCTTGGTTGCTGTTAGTGATCCCATCCATTAAAATTTACTATCATCTCCCTGCCATCGCGCTATCAAATTCGCTATTTACGATTGAGTTTTGAACCTTAAAGAAAGTTCTTTTCGATAGTGGATCAACTTTCTTTGTATAAAATCAATGAAGACGCCACCTCAGTGGAAACTTTCTACAGCAACCACCCATCGGTGAACGTCGCTCGGACAGACAGATGTCAAGAGATAATGTTTGGTAATATGGATAAACTTCTTTGAATGAAATTTCTGCTGTTATTCCTCGTACAATACTACTAAGATAAACAACATCTCAAACCAATCAGAATCGAGAAAATTTCATAGATTCTTAGAATTTGTCATTCTCGAGCGGTCCGTTGTAGTAGTAGTAAAATTCTTCTTTATTTAAAACATTTTTGTCTTCTAATCATTTTATACATGTACAGTGATCGGCCGGTTGGCCCTCCAACTTCAATTTCAATTATTGTTATTATTATTATTATTATGCTATTACTTAATTTTAAAATATAATGTATCATGACGGCCTTCAGGAGGCGCTAGTTTTTTTTAAATTTGATAACCTAACTACTTGTACACTAATATCTACAATAAGAATTTGATAACCGATTGAACGGCGCTCAAGCGCTTGTTGGTCCGAGTGCAACAACGGACCCTAAACTTTTCTTTTCACTCACCAAAGCGTTCATGTAAGGTTTTATTCCGCAGACGGTGGACTCGGATGTTCTTGTCCTGGAGGGTGTTGAGGATCATCCTCAGGAATTTGTTTTGGAACTCTGAAGTTTGAGGTGGTGGGTTTTAGCGCAGCTCTCCCAGACCGGCATGCCATATTCGATCACAGGAGGATGATTGTTAGTAGACAGCAAGCTTATTATCGCGACAATGACGACGGGCGGTTGATCAAAGGGTACAGTAGTTTCAACAAGACGTTACACTTTGTCACCATTTTGTCAACCTGTTGCCTGAAAATAAGCTTGCTGTCGAGGGTCGCTGGTGAGTCTCATTGGCCCATTCCACAGTCGTGCCATTGAGGATGATTTTACAGTCCCAGGCGGAATAAGTTTAGGGATTTGGAGTGGGGAAAATGATGACCTGGGTCTTCGCCGCGTTGATACAGATCTTCCAGCTGGTGAGGTACTCTGTCAGGGCATCCAGGCTTCGTTGGAGTTTTGCCACTAGCGCCTGATCACTCTACCGTTGTAGACGATGGATGTCATCCGAACAGAGACAGAATGCCGTCTTCGGAGGTTCTGATGTCGGAGGTGAACAGATTGAAAAGCAGGGCCTGAGGATACTGCGCCTGGGGGACGCCTGGCACGAGTTGTGCGATTGGAACTCGCTCCGCTGATTGAGACCCGGAATGTCCTTTCCGACAGGTAATTGTTGATGATTTTCACCAGGTAGCTGGGAAGAGTGCGTTGTAGTTTGTACACCAGGCCATCATGCCACATTGTCGAATGCCTTCGACATCGAGTAAGGCCATGGCGGATGTTTTTGAGACAAACTTGTTCCGTCTGAGGACGTTGGTAATCGGTCAGTTGGTGTACAGTTGACCGACCGCGTCGGAAACCAAACTGTTCCTCGAGCAAGATGTTGAGATTTTAGGCAGACTCAAGAACGGTGATGAATAGCTTTTCGAATAGCTTGGATAACCCTGAGAGAAGACTGATGGGTCGATAACTTTGGGGAGGAAGGGTCCTTCCCAGGTTCCGGATGGGATGACTTTCGCTGACTTCCAGGACGAGGAAGTAGTGAGCCGGAGACACTGATTAAAGATCAGCGAGAGGTGCTCAAAGAACGGAGCACCCCGTGTGAGCTCGAGATTCAGGATGCCGTCGAAGCCTGGGCCTTCATGTTCTTCGACGATTTGATATAGGCCTCAATTAGTTGAGATCTCCAACCTCCGAGAAGTCGTTGGAATCAAATGGATGTTGTTAGCATGCTCGTTGACGGCTGCTTCGTGGACTGACGATGTTCTGCCCAAGATTGTGTGAGCTTACGTGACGACCTATTTCAGCGACCTCTCTGCAGGAGAGTTATCGCGATCCTCTGAGCCATTATTGTCTAGTGGGATCAAAGGTGGAATGGGCCGAGGCTTGATTTTAGAATTTTGGTCATTTTCCAGAACGGCTTAGCATAATCTGGGAGAGTGCGGATCTTATTCGAGAAGTCGTTATTTTGAGGTCCACCATTCTGGTCTTGATATTTTGTGATTCGATTGCAGCGTTTAAGCTCAGGCAGTCCAGACGCTGAAACTGCCTGCGAGTGACATTACGCAATCGAATCAAATCTTTTGGAGTGTATCGATGTTAAGGAGTTGCTTACCTGTCGAGCGTCGGTACGGTTGCTCACGGGCCGCCGTGATCGCCTCCTCGATATCGCACAGCTGGCGGTCGATACTTTCCGGCGTCTCCGGACGCACTCGTAGTCGACGGTGTTATCGACGCACTGCTGGAAACGCTCAGTTACCTGGTGGTAGTTCCGCTAACTGCTGGTGCCGATTGACCGAGGAGCCCAGTTCCGCCACCACCGGATAGTGATCCGAACTGAGCTCCTGGTATACAACCGGCTGCGAGACGTGGTCACCAGGTTTGTTACGTAGAGGTCGAGCGTTGCGACCGGACCGACTAGCCGAGTAATCCGGGCTCAGGATCGTAGGCCTTCCATGTCGTGTCTCAGATGGGTTTCGATTGCGCGATGCGCCCCAGGCTTGATGTTTGCGTATCATGCGCCGGCAATGATATACGCCTGGCTTCCGCGTCAGCTTGACGATGTCCCTCCGAAGGGCAGCGATGATCCATCGCCGGCTTTGGCCTGCGTTGGACAGTACGCCGCGATGAGCGCGATTGTGCCGACCGAAGTGGTGATTTCGACACCGATGGCCCTGATGACACTGAGCTAGAAGCTTGGAAGGACGATGCGATGTAGCGAAGAGGATGGCCACACCACCTCCCTGGTCGGCCGGTCGAGTCGCACGATGCGGAAGTCCGGGATGTTGACGTTCACCTCCGATTTTAGGTGCGTTTCGGTGATGAACGCCACGTCTATTTCTTCTCCCCGGAAATCCTTCAGCTCAATTATTTTGCTCTTGAGCGAGTGTTCAGCTGACCAGGCCCACCAGCCAGCTTTCGATGATGACATGCCAAGAGTGAAGACCTGGTCGAAGGGTTTTGCAGCCGCGCAGTCGAGGGCGAGCTGCGCGAAGATCGGCACTCTGTTCCGGGTGCAGTGGAGCAGATTCTTCCGATGGACGGCTTGTTCTCCGACTGACGGAACCCAGGAGGAGGGAGCGGGCCATTCGTGCGGATGGTGCGACGATGTTGGAGCTTGACCGATGTTGCTGCTGCTGCCAGTCGCTTGTGTACGGGGAGTAACGGAATCACACGAGGGAGCGGATGGCTGGAAAGTTCACCTCGTGATTACGGGAACACGGTTCTTCTTCGAATAGTCCTGGTGCCTTCTTCCGGATTTCCAGGAACTCAGCCTGCTTTGGGCAGCTCTTTGTGGTGGCCTGATGTTTGTCGCCACAGTTGGCGCACTTGGGATCGGCCACCTCCATTTTGTCGCACCTGTTTGTCGGATGGGGTTCGCCACACTTGTTGCAGCGGCTTCATGGGCAGTTCCTGGTGCCGTGCCCGAAATTGAAGCAGTTTGCATTGCGACATCGCGGTGCACTGGCCGATATCGCCCACAACGACGGTGTAATTTATAGCGCCAACCAGCTTCAGGTCCTTCCAGGTAGTGGAGCCGTGCCCAGATGGATCAGGTAAAGTGGTCGCGATATCTCTCGCCTTGTCGTGACGAGCGATCTTGTGGACGGCTACTGGCTTCAGTCCGCAACTTTCAAGCTCTGCTTGAGCCCTTCCTCCTTCATGTCGTGAAGTCCTCGCAGCAAAGCCTTGAGCGGTTCTTCGTGCGGGTGGCTGCGAGTGGTACTCATACTTGTGGACCTCGAGGAACTCCAAGACGGATTGATGATGGTCCCTGTGGCGGCATCACTTTCACGCCTCGCTGCAGAGCCGAAAAGAGCATTTGCCCCTTAGCGATCAGCTGGCGAATTTTTGGGCGTAAATCAGGCGGATCGCCCTTCAAAACACGGGCGGGCACTTCTCCTTCCGCTCCGTTGACCTGCGGCAGCTGCAAATGCTGCTTCTTCCTCTTTTCGGCGGATTGCCGTCATCAAGCGGCAACGGCGAGAGCACGTTACCTGGAAAAGCTGCTTGGAGAGGTTACCCGCGCCTCCAAGAGAGTGCGCTTAGGCACTTTCCAGCGACCGAATCGGCTACCGAGTCTCCCATGACGGGTCCGGGAGAAAATAACGCCAACGCGACAAGCGAAAACGTAAACAGCGAACGAACGAGAAAACAAAAACACTTCGAAAAATGCGTCCACGTCCGAGTGTTGCTGTCTCGAACTGGAATGAGCGAGGAGGTTGAGCGGTTGTTGTTCAGGAATTCGATCAGATTGCGCGCGCTGAAAGCAGCTTTTATATCTAATAGTTCATTAGCCCCGCCCCTTCATTAATCGTTATGAGTGCACATTATAGCACCCATATCAGCTCCAAAGGGCGGGGCTCAGGTTTAATTTATTAAATACAAGAAAGTCTGCTGTTCTGCGCGCGCGCCATTTTGATCGGGATTCTACAGAAGGTGGTTCGACATTCGATGCAGCGGAGCGGACACAGTGAAGTGGGTGGTAGTGTGGCAATGCAGAAATTTTATTTCAAATTTTGGAGGCTTAGCGAAAATCATCAAGTGGCGATCGGACAGTTGCAACGCAAGGTGTCAAAAGCGATTGGATGCAGTTAGTTATTGGAAACCGCATTGGGAAAGAAAAATTGGTTCAATGTTCGCAATGATATATATTACGTACAAGACACTAACACCAATTAAAATAAATATTACAAACAAACAACAATCACAAAATCAATCGCACGTGAGAACAGGGTAGTGAGAAGGGAGTTGTGAAAAAGGAAGTGAGAAATGAGAAGTGAGTTGTGAGATGTGAGATGCAATAGTTGTGAAGTGAAAAGTATGAATGAGTAGTGAGGAAAACAGAAACAAGAGATGATAAATAAGGAATGATAACTGGGACGTGGAAAGCAAGATGCTGAGAAGTGAGAAGCTAGTGAGATACAAGACAAGAAAAAGAGGAAGAAGGAAGGAGGAAGGAGGAAGAAGGAAGAAGAAAAGGAACGAAGGAATAAGAAAAAAAGGAAGGAGAAGGAAGATAGAAGGAGAATGAAAGATGAAAACGGGAGAGTTTAGAAAGAAAAGTGAGGAAATAAGGAAATGAATAAAGAAAGAAGGAATAAGGCAGAAAAAAGAAGGAAATATGTAAAATAAAGAAAGTAGAATAATAATATATAATAAAGAAAATAAATAAAGAAATAAAGATAGCAAAAAGAGGTCCTCAGCTCTCCCTTCACATTTCTCACTTCTCACATCTCATTTTCCACTCCTCACTTCACACCCCTCACTTTTCACCTCTCACTTATTACTGCTCTCTACTCATTTATCACTAAGCACTTCTTACTTCTTTTCACTCCTCATTTTCACTTTTTTATTACTCCCCTCTCGTTTCGAATTTCTCATTTCTCAATGTGTACTTCTCACTTTTCACTTCTCTTTTCCAACTGCTCACCACTCACTTCTCACTTAACACTTCTCGCTACTCACTTCTCAATTCTCAATTCCCACTTCTAACTTTTTCTTACGAGGATAGAAGGATAAAGAAGTAAGAAAGCCTAAGTAAGTAGAAGGAAGAGGAAAGAAGGAGGAGGAATAAGGAAAATGATAAAGAAAAAGGAAAAATAAAGATAGTAGAAAGAAGGATGAATGAGGAGGAAGAAAGGTCATTTAGCAATTCTCACTTTTCAATTCTAACTTCCAACTCATTTTTCACTTCTTTCTTCTCACTTCTTCTAAATACGTAATTCTCCCTTCTGACTTTCTTCTTCTCTCTTTTCACTTCTCGCTTCGAATTTCATTTCTCACTTTTCACATCTCACATCTCACAGCTCACTACTCACTTACCAATTCTCAATTCCCACTTCTAACTTCATAATTCTCACTTTCTACTTCTCACTTTCCTCTTCTCACTTTTCACTTCTTACTTTTCACTTTTCATTACTAACTTTCCACATGGAACCGAGCCACCATAAAATCATATGTGGTAAAGTCAACCGCCGCAAATTATCTGACCAAGGTTTTCTTCCGGCTACATCCTTTCTTGTTTGTATATAGGGGAACGGTTCCCCGCATAAATACAAACTGTACATGGATATTTTCCCGTGCGGTCGACAACAGTATCCTTTACTGTTGACAACTGTAAATGAACAATCTCATATAAAGTTTTAACAGTTTGTGGTACGGTTATTTGACAAATAACATTATGTTTAATGGGTTGTTAAGTTATGTCACCATAAAAAATCGTCTGTTTTCGCGTGCAAAATTTTCGCTCAACTGTATGATAAAATGTTGACATATAATGCAGGAAATAAATAACATTTCAAAGACAGCATGTTATATGTTGACATTTAGTGATGTTGTCGAGCAGTTATGGTTGAATCGATCGAAAAGTATTCGATAACCGCAACATAAACTGTGAAGCTATATCTTACATCGTAATAATGATTCCGACCATATAACATGCTGTTTTTTATTATGCGGGTCGGTACTTCATCTCATAGCTCCCATATTCATCCCATCGAAAACAAAGCAAAGAAAAGGAATTTGATGTGTTTCTTATTTTTGAAATTTTTTTCAGCAGTTAGCACGCGTGTTAGCAAAAAGAAGCGACGAGATTGATGCTGTTTTCCTTTGTTTTGCAATGAGATGATTATATGTTCAGTGAGATGGAAAACGGAACAGTTCCCCTATGTTAAAGTATTATGCAGGATTGGAATGAGTTTGAAAGTCTCCCTTATTCGTTTGCTTTGCATTAATTTCGGATACCCTTGGCGGGGAGCAACCCAGCAACCACATGCTTTGGGGCTGGTAATACCTTATCTAAGGAATCTTTTGTACGGGTCATATTCGTATTTAAATGTTATGTATAAATAGTTGTATTCTCGGTAGGCTATTGTGTGAAGATCAATATCATGCTGGAAGCTAGCTTAAAAAAGTAAGGGGAGATCCTCCAGTGCTAGACACTTAAGCCGTTTAACGAAAAACTCTCTTACCATCCGGATTATGTTTACTTGTATCCCCTTATACACAAAATATGATCATTGATGATCCATTTAAACTATATTTGATCATTTAAACACGTTTTTAGACGATGTATTTCGATGATGATTTTTGTTGAAAATTTTCGCGGTTCAGGAAAGTGTCCCCGAGCACCGAACATTATTGCATCATGTGCAAATAAGACCAAGTTGCTACTACATGAGTAAAGACATCATTTCGAATTCATCCACCAAATTTGCCAGAAATTATTTAGGGTGCTCCTCCAGGAATTTCCTCTAGAATTAATTTAAAAGTAATCTGGTACACTTTAAAGTCTGGATCTACAATATCAATACTTTACTCGACATTGGCTGACTTGGACCTGAAAACAACCAGTCATCAATTCTGACTTTTTGCCTTTCTCGTATACTAAGTATACGGTAAAGGCTATATGATCGCTCAAAACAAACTTTTATAGAAGGCCCAGAGACCCAAAGTGTTATATACCAATCGACACAGTTCGACGAATTGAGATGATGTCTGTGTGTGTGTGTGTGTGTGTGTGTGTGTGTGTGTGTGTGTGTGTGTGGGTGTGTGTGTGTGTGTGTGTGTGTGCGCACAAAACGACGCAAAAAATGTCACTCATTTTTCGGGCACTTATCCTCAATCGATTTAATCGCATTAAATTGTATTCGACGCAGAATCCTTTCCCATTGTTTCCTATTGAAAATTGGCCAGGTTGGACTATGGCATCGGAAGTTATGGCCAAAATACAAATTTATACATAAAAATCGCGTAAAAAATGTCACTCATTTTTCGGGCACTTATCCTCAACCGATTTGCTCGCAACAAATTGCATTCGACGCAGAATCCTTTCCCATTGTTTCCTATTGAAAATTGGCCAGGTCGGACTATGAGATCGGAAGTTATGGCCAAAATACAAATTTATACGTAAAAATCGCGTGAAAAATGTCACTCATTTTTCGGGCACTTATCCTCAACCGATTTGCTCGCATTGCATTGTATTCGACGCAGAATCCTTTCCCATTGTTTCCTATTGAAAATTGGCCAGGTCGGACTATGGGATCGGAAGTTATGGCCAAAATACAAATTTATACGTAAAAATCGCGTAAAAAATGTCACTCATTTTTCGGGCACTTATCCTCAACCGATTTGCTCACAACAAATTGCATTCGACACAGAATCCTTTCCCATTGTTTCCTATTGAAAATTGGCCAGGTCGGACTATGGGATCGGAAGTTATGGCCAAAATACAAATTTATACGTAAAAATCGCGTAAAAAATTTCGCGTATGTATGTGTGTACGGTGCGAGCACCAAAAGTGCGAAAAGTTTACCTCACTTTTTTGGTAATTATTCTCCATTCGACGCGAGATCCTGGTTTTCTATTGAAAATTTGGAAGATCGGACTATGGGCACAAAAATTATGGCCAAAATGCTTTATGTTATAAGAAAGCGCGTAAAAAAGTCTAGCTCATTTTTAATGCACTTATCCTCAATCGATTTACTCACAACAAATTGCATTGGACGCGGAACTATTATTTTCTATTGAAAATTGGCCAGCTTGGACTACCAACCTTAGAAATTATGGCCAAAATACTTTTTGCCTTTCTTGTGCTACAAAGTTGTACCGAAAGGCTATAATTTCTCTCCGAAAACGAACTATCGGATGCTTCCACACTGATACACTTCCCTCCCATCTTCATACGGGAGTTTGGTAGAAGGACGGTCATGAGATTTATATCATAACAAATATTGCCCTCCGCTCGCTTGATGGGAATGACATTTTCGTTTTCTTTTTGTGCAGTCAGAGCTTCAGTTTAACAAACCTCCAAATGTGATATCCTTAAAATATATAACTGGGTAAAATAAAACAGGGGTATGTACATCAAAAATATTGGAGAAGGAAAAAAAATTGTCGAAATTCTTATTAGCATATTGTAGATCAAGTTGAAAACCGAACCGAGATCTCGCGTTTTCAACTGGATCTAAAATATCTTGGCTTGAAATAATCCGATTTTCATAGAACGGACAAAGAAGTTTTTCTTTTTTACTCCTAGCTACTAGCTCATCTACTTTCAAGCAAACACATTTTATGAAGGTCGAGAAAGGCACCATCACTAGGTGGATTAATCTGGGTTTTTTGACGTAGGACTACGTCTATGTTTTCTATATTGGGGTACACTTTACGATTGCGTAAATCGGGGACCGTCACGAAAATATGATAGACTTTAAACTTTAATATCTAAGCCGTTTCTCGATGGATTTTCAATTTTTTGGACCTATCGATCAAGGATGAGTCAACGTTTCTTTGTCTTTATTTGAAAATACTGATATTTATCTATTTATTATCGATAATTGATAAAAAGTTCAGAAATAGGTAAACTAACCAATCACGAACATGCATCACTAGCACAGACATCAAAAATCAATCACTTGCGGGTTTGGATCTAATCCTCAGTTTGAACAAGATCTTACGCATAGCAGACGCATCAAAGCGATCGTAGCGGAGCGGACACAGCATCACGGAGGCGCTAATAACATTTTCAAAGAAAATCCATCGCATTGGTGGTGGTGCTCGATGTGTTGCTCAACCTCAACCAGAATTTCATATGAAGAAAAGGTTGACCATAAAAATAGCACTGTGGCGATCTCGCACCGCCAGTGCCGATGCTGAAAATTTATTACAAATTATGGTGTCAGTTAGTTGGAAAGGAACATTGGGAAAAGAAAATTGGTTCTTCTCAGGACCAACATTTTATGAAAAGAAAGAGTTAATTGGGAAAATTTTGGGTGGCATCGGGTTTGGCGTGGTAGCTTGGTTGCTGTTAGTGATCCCATCCATTAAAATTTACTACATCATCTCCCTCGCTATCGCGCTATCAAATTCGCTATTTACGATTGAGTTTTGAACCATAAAGAAAGTTTATTTCGGATAGTCGTCAACTTTCTTTTGTATAAAATCAATGAAGACGCCACCTCAGTGGAAACTTTCTACAGCAACCACCCATCGGTGAACGTCGCTCGGACAGACAGATGTCAAGAGATAATGTTTGGTAATATGGAGAAACTTCGTCTTGAATGAAATTTCTGCTGTTATTCCTCGTAACAATACGCATCTAAGATAAACAACATCTCATAACCAAATTCAGAATCGAGAAAATTTCATAGGATTCTTAGAATTTGTCATTCTCCGAACGGTCCGTTGTCGTAGTAGTAGTAAAATTCTTCTTTATTTAAAACATTTTTTGTTCTACAATCATTTTATACATGTACAGTGATCGGCCGGCTTGGCCCTCCAACTTCAATTTCAATTATTGTTATTATTATTATTATTATGCTATTACTTAATTTTTAAAATATAATGTATCATGACGGCCTTCAGGAGGCGCTAGTGTTTTTTAAAATTTGATAACCTAACTACTATGTACACTAATATCTACAATAAGAATTTGATAACCTAGATTGGAACTGGCGCCCTAAGCGCTTGTTGGTCCGAGTGCAAGCAACGGACCCTAAACTTTTCTTTTCACTCACCAAAGCGTTCATGTAAGGTTTTTATTCCGGCCAGACGGTGGACCTCGGATGTTCTTGTCCTGGGAGGGGTGTTGAGGATCATCCTCAGGAATTTGTTTTGGACCCGTTGAAGTTTGAGGTGGTGGGTTTTAGCGCAGCTCTCCCAGACCGGCATGCCATATTCGATCACAGGGAGGATGATTTGCTTGTAGACAGCAAGCTTATTATTCAAGGACAATGACGACCCGCGGTTGATCAAAGGGTACAGTAGTTTCAACAAGACGTTACACTTTGTCACCATTTTGTCAACCTGTTGCCTGAAAATAAGCTTGCTGTCGAGGGTCAAGCCAAGGTAGTCGGCCTCATTGGCCCATTCCACAGTCGTGCCATTGAGGATGATTTTACAGTCCCCAGGCGGAATAAGTTTAGGGGATTTGGAGTGGGGGAAAATGATGACCTGGGTCTTCGCCGCGTTGATACAGATCTTCCAGCTGGTGAGGTACTCTGTCAGGGCATCCAGGCCTCGTTGGAGTTTTGCCACTAGCGCTCTGATCACTCTACCGTTGTAGACGATGGAGGTGTCATCTGCGAACAGAGACAGAATGCCGTCTTCTGGAGGTTCTGGCATGTCGGAGGTGAACAGATTGAAAAGCAGGGGCCCGAGGATACTGCCCTGGGGGACGCCTGCGACGATGTTGTGCGCATTGGAACTCGCTCCGCTGATTGAGACCCGGAATGTCCTTTCCGACAGGTAATTGTTGATGATTTTCACCAGGTAGCTGGGAAGATTGTAGCGTTGTAGTTTGTACACCAGGCCATCATGCCATACATTGTCGAATGCCTTCTCGACATCGAGTAAGGCCATGGCGGATGTTTTTGAGACAAACTTGTTCCGTCTGAGGACGTTGGTAACTCGGGTCAGTTGGTGTACGGTTGACCGACCGCGTCGGAAACCAAACTGTTCCTCGAGCAAGATGTTGAGATTTTCGGCAGACTCAAGTAACCGGTGATGAATAGCTTTTTCGAATAGCTTGGATAACCCTGAGAGAAGACTGATGGGTCGATAACTTTTGGGGGAGGAAGGGTCCTTCCCAGGCTTCCGGATGGGGATGACTTTCGCTGACTTCCAGGACGATGGGAAGTAGCTGAGCCGGAGACACTGATTAAAGATCAGCGAGAGGTGCTCAAAGAACGGAGCACTCATGTGTTTGAGCTCGAGATTCAGGATGCTGTCGAAGCCTGGGGCCTTCATGTTCTTCGACGATTTGATATAGGCCGTCAATTCGCCAGCTGAGATCTCCAACTCCTCCGAGAAGTCGTTGGGAATCAAATGGATGTTGTTAGCATGCTCGTTGACGGCTGCTTCGTGTGGACTGACGATGTTCTGCCCAAGATTGTGTGAGCTTACGAAGTGACGACCTATTTCAGCGACCTTCTCTGCAGGAGTTATCAAGCGATCCTTCGAGCCATTATTGTCTAGTGGGATCAAAGGTGGAATGGGCCGAGGCTTGGATTTTAGAATTTTGGTCATTTTCCAGAACGGCTTAGCATAATCTGGGAGAGTGCGGATCTTATTCGAGAAGTCGTTATTTTTGAGGTCCACCATTCTGGTCTTGATAATTTTTGTGATTCGATTGCAGCGTGCCTTAAGCTCAGGCAGTCCAGTACGCTGAAACTGCCTGCGAGTGACATTACGCAATCGAATCAAATCTTTGGTGAGTGTATCGATGTTTAAGGAGTTGCTTACCTGCCGAGCCGTCGGTACGTGTTGCTCACGGGCCGCCGTGATCGCCTCCTCGATATCGCACAGCTGGCGGTCGATACTTTCCGGCGTCTCCGGACGCACCTCGTAGTCGACGGTGTTATCGACGCACTGCTGGAAACGCTGCCAGTTCACTCGGTGGTAGTTCCGCTGTAACTGCTGGTGCCGATTGACCGAGGAGCCCAGTTCCGCCACCACCGGATAGTGATCCGAACTGAGCTCCTGGTATACAACCGGCTGCGAGACGTGGTCACTCAGGTTTGTTACGTAGAGGTCGAGCGTTGCGTGGGCACCGGACCGACTCAGCCGAGTGGGGGAATCCGGGCTCAGGATCGTGTAGTGGCCTTCCTCCATGTCGTTGCTCCAGATGGTGCCGTTTCGATTGCCGCGACTGTTGCCCCAGGCTTGATGTTTGGCATTCAAGTCGCCGGCAATGATATACTGGCCTTGCCTCCGCGTCAGCTTGACGATGTCCCTCCGAAGGGCAGCCGATGATCCATCGCCGGCTTTGGCCTGCGTTGGACAGTACGCCGCGATGAGCGCGATTGTGCCGACCGAAGTGGTGATTTCGACACCGATGGCCTCGATGACACTGAGCTGGAAGCTTGGGAGCAGACGACTGTTGATGTTGTAGCGAAGAGCGATGGCCACACCACCACCCCTGGTCGGCCGGTCGAGTCGCACGATGCGGAAATCCGGGATGTTGACGTTCACTTCCGATTTTAGGTGCGTTTCGGTGATGAACGCCACGTCTATTTCCTTCTCCTCAAGGAAATCCTTCAGCTCAATTGTTTTGCTCTTTAGCGAGCAAGCGTTCCAGTTGACCAGGCCCACCCTAGCAGCCATTTTCAATGATGAACATGCCAAGAGTGAAGACCTGGTCGAAGCGGGTTTTGCAGCCGCGCAGTCGAGTGGCGAGCTGCGCGAAGATCGGCATCAGTTGTTCCGGAGTGTACAGTGGAGCAGATTCTTCCGATGGGACGGCTTCGTTCTCCGACTGCCGACGGAACCCAGGAGGAGGGAGCGGGGGCCATTCGCTGGTGGATGGTGCCGACGATGTTGGAGCTTGGACCGATGCCGCTGCCGCTGCCAGTCGCTTGTGCGGCTGTAGCGGTGGGAGTAACGGAATCACACGACGGGGAGCCGGGATGGCTGGAAAGTTCACCTCGTTGATTACGGGAACACGGTTCTTCTTCGGAATAGTCCTGGTGGAAGCCTTCTTCCGGATTTCCAGGAACTCAGCTCGCTTTGGGCAGCCCTTTGTGGTGGCCCGATGTTTGTCGCCACAGTTGGCGCACTTGGGATCGGCCACCTCCATTTTGTCGCACTCGTTTGTCGGATGGGGTTCGCCACACTTGTTGCAGCGCGGCTTCATGCGGCAGTTCCTGGTGCCGTGCCCGAAATTGAAGCAGTTTGGTGCATTGCGTGACATCGCGGTGCACTGGCCGATATCGCTCCCAGTCAACGACGGTGTAATTTATAGCGCCAACCAGCTTCAGGTCCTTCCAGGTAGTGGAGCCGTGCTCCAGATGGATCAGGTAAAGCTGGTCGCGATATCTCCTCGCCTTGTCGTGACGAGCGATCTTGTGGACGGCTACTGGCTTCAGTCCGCAACTTTCAAGCTCTGCTTGGAGCCCTTCCTCCTTCATGTCGTGAAGTCCTCGCAGCAAAGCCTTGAGCGGCTTCGTGCCGGGGTGGTCATGAGTGTAGTACTCATACTTGTGGACCTCGAGGAACTCCAAGACGGATTGATGATGGTCCCTGTTGGCCGGCATCACTTTCACGCCCTCGCTGCAGAGCCGAAAAGTACATTTCAGCCCCTTAGCGATCAGCTGGCGAATTTTTGGGCGTAAATCAGGCGGATCGCCCTTCACAAACACGGGCGGGCACTTCTCCTTCCGCTCCGGTTGCACCTGCGGCAGCTGCAAATACTGCTTCTTCCTCTTTTTCGGCGAATTGCCGGCGTCATCAAGCGGCAACGGCGAGAGCACGTTACTCTGGAAAAGCTGCTTGGAGAGGTTACCCGCGCCTCCAAGAGCAGTGCGCTTAGGCACTTTTCCAGCGACCGAATCGGCCACCGAGTCTCCCATGACGGGTCCGGGAGAAAATAACGCCAACGCGACAAGCGAAAACGTAAACAGCGAACGAACGAGAAAACAAAAACACTTCGAAAAAATGCGTCCACGTCCGTACGTGTTGCTGTCTCGAACTGGAATGAGCGAGGAGGTTGAGCGGTCCGTTGTCTGCGGAATCTCGATCAAAATGGCTCGCGCGCGCTGAAAAGCAGCTTTCTTATATCTAATGAAGTAATTCCATTAGCCCCGCCCCTTCATTAATCGTTATGAGTGCACATTATATTTACACCCATATCAGCTCACAAAGGGGCGGGGCTTACGGGTTTAATTTATTAAATACAAGAAAGCTGCTGTTCGGCGCGCGCGCGCCATTTTGATCGGGATTCCACAGAAGGCGGTTCGACATTCGATGCAGCGGAGCGGACACAGCAGCACGAAGTGGGTGGCAGTGTGGCAATGCTGAAAATTTATTTCAAATTTTGGAGGCTTAGCGAAAAATCATCAAGTGGCGATCGGACAGTTGCAACGCAAGGTGTCGAAAAGCGATTGGATGCAGTTAGTTATTGGAAAGCCGCATTGGGAAAAGAAAATTGGTTCTTATCAGCACCAACATTTTATAAAAAGAAAGAGTTAATTGCAAAAATGGATTGTTTCGGCGGCATCGGGTTTAGCGTGATAGCTTGGTTGCTGTTAGTGATTCAATCTGTTCAAATTAATTGCATCATCTCCCTCCGCCGCGCAATCAAATTTGCTAGTTATGTTTGAGTTTTGCACTTTGAAGAAAGTTCATATCGGATTGTCGGATCAACCTTCTTTTGTGTAAAGACCTTTTTGGAGGACACCATCCTCAAAAATGGCCACAATAAAGGAGAAATAAGCAGAATCACAAGTGGCGTGAAACCAAACGCAAATAAATTTATTAGCAACGTATGGTTTCGCCCGTGATGTAAGCGTACGTGGCAAACTAATGGTGCGGCCAGAGAACATGCGAAGCGCGATGTGAAGCGAAGCATCCATACGATTTGACAGCTCCTTATTTTTGATTGTTATTCCCTTGTGTGCAATTTTCGCGCGGCAGGCACCTAAGGATTGTGATGTCCCCGACTGAAAGCCAGTCGAGTGGCTTTAGCGGCCGATGAGTCATGTTAATTCCATGGTTAGAGACTCAAAGTCTATCCATCTGGGAACAACTATTCGACTTCTTGATTCAGTTGGCCTCCGAGCAGTTTGCTCAACGTAAATAAAACGACACAAATTATTATGGCAAATACCAGCAATTTCAAATAGCTACGTAGTCCTACGTCACCTTTGCGTACAACCCGATTGGGCTGCACCTTTGAGTTTTTCCATATAAAATAAACCTCACAACTAAAACACTACACTTTTTACCAAGTTTGTCTATTTGGCAGGTCCAGATGCAATCTCTCAACTCACCCACCCTGAAATCTCCATTATAAAAACAAAAAAACAATAACGTCTGTTTGGAAAGTCCGTTCCTATAGTAATGCACACCAATACGCCAACACTCTGTGAAGGTCTATGTTGGGCCCAATACGAGCAACAACAATTCCAAATCCATAGGACCAGGCGTTTTATTTCCTCAATCCCGACCCCCTCAAACTGTGCTCTACCACTTCACCCCGATCAGTCTCAGCATCAAACCCATCAACCAACAATGATGTACTTGAACAATATAACAAATTGCACCATACTCAATTTGTTATATTTTCACTACCGTGCACTGCTGTTATGAAAACAAAAAATAAAACAAAACAAAAACACAACAACTCCTTTGCGCGCTCGGATAAGCAGTACACGGAAGAAATAAACTACCCAATAGTCAGTTTAATTCACCCAACCTCGAACATCCGTACGGAAAGCCAAAATTGAGTAAGTAGGGTCGAAGTAGTTTGCCTTAACTCCCATGTTAAAAAAGTACCCAACGGAAAATTTAATTACCCAAATGTAAGTTTAATTCACACAATTTCGACCTCAGGTAATAAAACTCAAAATTGGCTTCCCGTATTGAACTGGCGTCGTTGGATTGTTTGGCTCTTTTGTTTTGGACAACAAAAGAAAGAGTGGATGAAAGGAAAGGGAAAAAATAACTCAAAAGTAAGTTTAAAAATACTCAACTTTGGGTACTTTTTTTCTTCCGTGTAGGAAAATCCTTTTTACACCATCACCGCGAGCTTGTGCTGGGTGATTCTCCATTTTTGCTACAGTAAATAGAATTAAACTCTTGGAAGGATCGCCAAATATGTAGCTTAGACTCCAACGGAGAATCACCCAACACAGCTTGTCCTAGCACTTTGTAATCCTCCTTACAACTGCCAGCAGTAATGGCTATACCTTGCATGCACAGGGTGTGCAAGAGCTTTCATAGACTGATTCATACCACACAAGAAGCACCGATTGGAAATTCGCTATCACCATATTTGTGCGAAGTATTCTTGGCGAATCTGGAGAACTACCCACAAGAACAAGGAATACTACCCGAGAAGTGGTGGAGATACGTTGACGACATGTTCAGCATCATCAACCGAAAGGATTTACCCAGGATTTTGGAAGCGATAAACAACGTGCATAAGGACATCAAATTTACCTTCGAGGAGGAAAAAGAAGGTAAACTACCTTTCTTGGATCTACTGGTCATCAGGGAAGCAAATACAACATTGAGCCTCGAAATCTACAGGAAGCCCACGAACACCATGAGAGTCATCCCATATACATCGAACCATTCGTACCAACATAAAATGGCAGCATTTCATCACATGATCCACAGGATGCAGACGACCTTGTAGAGTAGTTAGGAATAACAGAACAAATAAAATAAACTTTTTTGATGCAATATCATTATTATAATAAATAGATACTAAAATACAGACTAAAATGTTTCTCGTTAAAAATTCCATGTCACGAACTTCATGCCACAAGCCCCTCTACACCCAAAATAAAAATCGAATCCTTGCAGAAGAGGGGATACAAAAAAAAGGGTTGCTATAGTAACAAGGGGAACAGAGTCTCCAGGTGACAAGTCCTCGTCTATAAAACGGACGGTATTCGGAGACAAGAGCCATTCAACTCTTGAACGTCATATCTTACGCTTCGAACAGCCAACCGATCCCGGCAGGCCAGGAAACCAACACGGACTCATCAGTTGCCATTGGCAACCATCACCCACCAGCGGTAGTCGAACAGGTGACGGACAGCATTACGGTGAGGCACAATCCAGCGAAGAGGCAGATTGCCTGCCCACTACCAAGCGACGAACTACCTCGCGGACAAACCCGATTTCGCGGCGCTCGCAAGACGGCGTGCATTCAGCGGTCGCCATAACAACGCCTCAACCAACGACGCGGACGGCGTCTACCACGGCAATCCGCACGTGGCATAAAATCGTGGCATAAAAAAAAATATAATAACTGGCCTACTGCGTATCTAACAGCATTCAGCTGAGACGCTAGCGGTACGCATGGCAATACGCCTTCCATAACATGTAACCAACCTATGGTTGGTTGATATGTTGTGGTTCGGCATTTTAAAGAGGATTGGAGGATTGGTACAAAACGGTTTTTATAATACATATTAAAGTAATTTCTCTCTAGCTGCAACAAGGAGTCGAAAAACAATTTCCAATGGAGAGCAAAGGTCAGCTCTACCCCCCTTGCGAGGACACTGAGTCTGATCGTAGTTCGGAAGATTACGACACCCCTGAGCGAAGAACCCAACAAGAAGGAAAGGACCCTACGACGAAATGGACTTACAACGCGCGTCTTGCCGCACGGCTAAGGAGGGCCCCAGTTGGATGGTATCAGTTGTTGTCAAATGAAATTTGCTCCCAAGGTTTTGATTTTTGATTTTTTGCTTTTATTGATTGAGCAGGCGTATTATTGACAATCAACCGATTCTTTTGAAGACCACCATTTTATAGAAGAGAAGATTAAGATACGCTCTCTTCAAAGTGCAAATCATAATCGCTTTACGACCGCAGAAAGTTGCCGGTCTAGGAAGTTTTCGGGTTTGAAATTATCTTGACTTCCCTGGATATCATCGTGTTAGCTTCATGATAAATGAATGCAAAAAATGATAACTCTATGGTGTCTCGACTGTTGTCGAAGGCTGCCAAACACGGCCGAAACGTCGGGCAGTTAAAACATTATTGTTTGAACAATTTTGAGTCTGTAAAGCCGATTCCTATCACAAAAATGATAACTTGGCTTAGAAACCTCGTACTTAATAACTATGGATGTGCTGAATGGACACAAAGCAGCGGGGCGCAATGCCCCAATGTGGGATGTAATATCAATGAGGTGAAGAAGGAGGTAGCGGAGGAGGATGTGGTATATTTGGTACCAACGATCTCTAATAAAGAATATAAAAAAATGGTAACAACGACGAATCAGTTTAGAATTAAAAACTCGGATTTTTATGCATTGACTTATCTGTCTGTTTTTTTTTTCAAATATTTCTTAATCTTCTTGTTACGTGCACCTATGTCAATTTTGATACCGGCATCTGACACCATTTGGCTATCAAGATATTGGAAGCTGTTCACATCTCACGATTTGGTTTCGTTGACGATCCCGCCGGCAAAGTCGTTAAGCTTACTCTGCTATAACAAGTCGGCGAGTAGCGTTTCCGGTTTAGAATTGGGCGGCTTATGCGCCACACCTGGATTGAGACCGCCCAACAAGTTTTCGTTTCCCGGCTTGAGACCTCCTTAGGGGAAGGGTCACTTTTCTTTGAAAGAAAGCTTACTGGCCAATCCGAATACGTCCGTCGTGCTTCTCGTTTCCGAGCGGACACGGGGCCATCCAGAAACCACGTGGTCATATTTTTGAAGATTTTCACCCCCCCCCTCCCCCCATGTGGCTTATCGTGGTCATTTGGCAGACCCCCCCTCCCCCCCCCCTATGACCACGTGGTTTTTTCTCAAGTACAAAAATAAAAAAAAACCCTTATTTAACTAAAACATATGGTTAAACCGATCAATTTTGAATATGGACAATTTCAATTGATTCAAAATCAAACTAAACCCGGCATGGAAATTATAAATTCTCATGAATTCGAACATTTTGATGATGTTATCATGTTGTAATGTGTATCGGGTATTAGGATATCTAGAACTCGTATACCTTCGATGCATCAGGAGGATACAAAAAATGTGGACTCGCGAATATGTTATAAAAATTTAGAGAAAAAATTGAAATGGTTTAGAAATTTTCCAAAATATCCCTATATTATTATTATTATTTTTTTATCAGTGACTTTTTTTTTAAATTATAAAGTTCATCACTGAATATCCCTATAGATTCCTAAGAGTATTTGGGACCTTCCGTAGCTCTGGAGGTACTGGAAATTCTTAAGATATATTAACCTCAGCGAAGCATCAGAACTGAACTCTTACAACAAAAAGTTTATCAGAGACTCACAAAGTTAATATGTAATCTTAGAGATGCAAATAAAACCTCCTACTGTTTTTTCTTTTGAGTAGCATTCCTGTAGAAATTCCAGTTTTGCTTTCAGAATCATCAAATTAGTTTACATTCCAATATTAACAGGTTTCAGTATAAATTAGATCAGCGGTTCTCAACCTTTTTCCTGAGAGGTACCCCTTCGCACATCTGAATTAATTGAGGTACCCCCTTATTTTTTGCTGAAAATGAAAATAAATGTAACTCATAAGATAAATATACGGTGGAGGCTCAGTGAAACCGCACCATGCGCCTTTTTGACTGACTTGTGACACTTTGTTCGTAGAATAAAAACGGAAATCGTTTCATATCAATTCATTCGTACATTTGTTGTTGGATATCCGCAGTTAAAGGGTGAAAGGATATCCAATAAGATTTGTATTCAATTGGATCTGCTAAAGGAAAACTTATGCAAGAAAATAAGTAATTTTTCATTGGCGCTTGGTGTGTTTTGGCTGAGCCTCGACCATATGAAAAATGGAACTGAAAATCAACAAAATATGACTCTCCATAAAGCTGTCTAACATTTTGATTATTGCGAGCACTTGAGCCTCTTGAAATGCAGCTTTCGAGCAACTTTAAAGGAGGCTTCTGAGCATCTTGAAATGACGCTTCTAAGCCTCTTGAAAATATTCATCCAAGTCCTCAGAAATATAAATTCCAATCCCCTTGAAAATAGACTTCCGGGCTTTTTGATAGGAAGCTTTCGGGCCTCTTGAAAGGATGCTTCCGGGCATATTGGAATGACGCTTCCGGGCCTATTGGAAGGACGCTTCCGAGCCTCTTGAAAGGAGGCTTCCGAGCCTCTTGAAAGGAGGCTTCCGAGCCTCTTGAAAGGAGGCTTCCGAGCCTCTTGAAAGGAGGCTTTCGAGCCTCTTGAAAGGAGGCTTTCGAGCCTCTTGAAAGGAGGCTTCCAGGCCTCTTGAAGGAGGCTTCCGAGCCTCTTGAAGGAGGCTTCCAGGCCTCTTGAAGGAGGCTTCTGAGCCTCTTGAAAGGAGGCTTCCGGGCCTCTTGAAGGAGGCTTCCAGGCCTCTTGAAAGGAGGCCTGAGCCTCTTGAAGGAGGCCTGGAGCCTCTTGAAGGAGGCTTGAGCCTCTTGAAGGAGGCTGAGCCTCTTGAAGGAGGCTCTGAGGCCTCTTGAAGGAGGCTTCCGAGCCTCTTGAAGGAGGCTTCCAGGCCTCTTGAAGGAGGCTTCTGGGCCTCTTGAAGGAGGCTTGAGGCCTCTTGAAGGAGGCTTCCCGAGCCTCTTGAAGGAGGCTGAGCCTCTTGAAAGGAGGCTTCCAGGGCCTCTTGAAAGGAGGCTTCCGGGCCTCTTGAAAGGAGGCTGAGGCCTCTTGAAAGGAGGCTTCCGGGCCTCTTGAAAGGAGGCTTCCGAGCCTCTTGAAAGGAGGCTTCCTGAGCCTCTTGAAGGAGGCTTGAGGCCTCTTGAAGGAGGCTGAGCCTCTTGAAAGGAGGCTTCCTGAGCCTCTTGAAAGGAGGCTTCCAGGCCTCTTGAAAGGAGGCTTCCAGGCCTCTTGAAGGAGGCTTCCAGGCCTCTTGAAGGAGGCTGGGCCTCTTGAAAGGAGGCTTGAGCCTCTTGAAAGGAGGCTTGAGCCTCTTGAAAGGAGGCTTCCAGGCCTCTTGAAAGGAGGCTTCTGAGCCTCTTGAAAGGAGGCTTCCAGGCCTCTTGAAGGGAGGCTTGGGCCTCTTGAAGGAGGCTCTGAGGCCTCTTGAAGGAGGCTGGAGGCCTCTTGAAGGAGGCTGGAGCCTCTTGAAGGAGGCTTCCGAGGCCTCTTGAAAGGAGGCTGAGCCTCTTGAAGGAGGCTTGAGCCTCTTGAAAGGAGGCTTCCGGGCCTCTTGAAGGAGGCTGAGCCTCTTGAAAGGAGGCTTCCAGGCCTCTTGAAAGGAGGCTTCCAGGCCTCTTGAAGGAGGCTTGAGCCTCTTGAAGGAGGCTTGAGCCTCTTGAAGGAGGCTTCCGGGCCTCTTGAAGGAGGCTGAGCCTCTTGAAGGAGGCTTCCAGGCCTCTTGAAAGGAGGCTTCCGAGCCTCTTGAAGGAGGCTCTGAGCCTCTTGAAGGAGGCTTCCAGGCCTCTTGAAGGAGGCTTCCGAGCCTCTTGAAAGGAGGCTTCCGAGCCTCTTGAAAGGAGGCTTCCGAGCCTCTTGAAAGGAGGCTTCCGAGCCTCTTGAAAGGAGGCTTCCGAGCCTCTTGAAAGGAGGATTCCCAGCTTTTTCAAATAAGGTTTGAGACCTCTTGAAAAAAGGCTTCTGGGCTTCTTGAAAGAAGGCTTCCGGGCCTCTTGAAAGAAGGTTTGCCTGATTTATTGAATGAAGGCATCCGAACCACTTGAAAAGAGGTTTCCAACTTCTTGAAATAAAAAAATATACATATATTAAAACTTTGTCCGCCATTATGCATTTTTATTCGAGGTACCCCCTGAGCCCGGCGAAGGTACCCCTAGGGGTACATGTACCCCAGGTTGAGAACCGCTGAATTAGAAAAAAAATCCAGCTTATTTTTTTTACAGAATCTCTAAAGATTTTTTTTTTCAAAATCCTTAATGAATCTTCATAGGAAATTCTTCTAAATTTCCAATGGATTTTTTTTTCGTTTTATAAAACAAATTCTTAGACATTTTCAGCAGTTTTTTAATTTCCAAAACAAACTATTCGGTATATGCCAAAATATTTCCGATGGAAATTCCTAAGATTTTCCAGTAGAAAATCGAAAAAAGTTCATCTGAAACACCAATAATGAATTTCCCGAAGAAAATTCCGATGTTTTTACAAGTGAAACTAACGAAAAAATTGTACTTTTGAAGGAATTCCTTAAAAAATTAAATCAAAATTTTAAAGATTTTCTGATGTGAAAATTCCTTAAAATTTTTAAATCATTTTCTGTGCATCTCTGCATAGATTCGAAGCAATCTTTAGCTGAACCTACAAATAAATCAAAATGACTTCCCGAAGAAGAATGAATTCCCGATGAAATTTTGGAAGAATTTATGGTACAAATTAAAAACACAAGAATCTCGATAATTCTGAAGATTTATTTTTTGAAAATCCAAAGAATTTTTTGAAGATAATCCATAGACTCTTCCGTGGAAATTCTAAATAATGCCTCAAATAAAGATTTGGAAAATTTAAAAAAATGTGATAGAATTCACAAAGAGCGTAAAAAAGTATTCCGAAAAATTTTAATTTCAAAATTCCAAATTTGAAAAAAAAAATCCAAAAACAAAAAATCAACGGAAATATCAAAGTGTTTCATGTGGCATTGGATGTTTAATATCTTTCGAAAATTCAGAAGAGTTTTTATTGAAAAATTTAGAAGTCTTCTTCTTCTTCTTCTTCTATGGCTCCATATTCCAACTGGAAGTTGGTCTGCTTTTCAACTTAGTATATTCTATTAGCATTTCCTTAGTTATAAATTGAAAGCTTTTATATGCCAGCCATTGCACGATTATATATCTTGTGTAGCTAGTGCGATGGATACACTATACCTAGGATGTCGAGAATGTTTCCCACCCGAACACATCCTAGACAGGAACTAAAATCGAACTCGTCATCTCCGAGTTGGCAACCCTACGCCTTTGCTCGCAAAGCTAACTGGATACTGAACATTTTGAAGTGCACTCCTTAAAATGTTCGAAAAACTTTTTTTGGAAATAAAGAAGAATTTCTGCTGAAGATTCGAAAGAACTTGTCGTAGAAAATTTCATTAGAATGTAAAAAAAATATATGAAAATTTGTACATTTTTTTCCACCGAAAATTATATGTATTTCCCACGGGACTGTTTTGAATTTTCCGACATAATTCACATGGAATTTATTTCGGAGTTTTAAGGAATTTTTTTCGCAATTTACACTAGAGATGTTTTGTTTTTTTTTTTCATTAACAATTTGTAGCAAAATTTCCAAGCAAAATTTTTCAGAGAGAATTGTTTAAAATCATTCTGAATGCCAACACTTCATCAGGATTATATGAAGTAATGTCAAAGTTTTTACAGGAAATTTCTTTACTGGATTTTTCCTGAATTCTTTTGAAGTTTTTTTCTTGGATTATTTTAAAACATGAATATTTTTCAAATTTGTAGCTGCAGTCCGCTGATGCAAAAGTGTCGGCGGCGTGATGCCATAAAACATCTGCGGCGGTGGCGTGGCGCGGCTACGGCCATATTTTCCCATTTTCCTTTCCAAATTTTTGTTGTGAAAATTGAGATTGAATCGCAACCTGCTTTTTCGTTTATTTTTTTATGGAAAAAGGATCTAAGGCTAAGATGGTCAAATAGCGCAGATATGCATCGGCGTTACTACCGACGCTGCGTTACCGGTTTTTCTCGATGCACACCTGCGTCTTTTTAACGCTGATTTGAAAAGACGCTACGTGGGCATAGGCCCTAAGATGCGCTTTGATTAAATCATTAAATTTTAATTTATCGTATTTTTTACACCGCTATTGTTATTCACCAAAAGTTTTTCGTGTAAAAAAAACCACGTGGTTCGAGAGCAACACCCCCCCTCCCCCCATGTGGCTTATCGTGGTCATTTTCCAACCCCCCCCCCTCCCCCCATATATGACCACGTGGTTTCTGGACGGCCCCCACCTCTAATTCCAAAAAAAAATTCGGATAAATTCTTCCGATATCCGACCTGGAACCAAAGTCATTCAGGCGGGGTTTTCCTCATCGGACCAACCCAAAAAGCTACCCGTTCCACCCCGTCCAAGACTAGAAAGCGATCAAAAGTCAGAATCGGGCTGACTACCCAGTAAATACACCAAAAATACAATAATATGCTACAAACGAACGCGAAGCGACATAAATTCTTTAACAGACATCAACTAAATACATCCAAACAGCGGATTTTGAACCGGTCTAACGGTTTCGATCGAGATAATTCTTTCGGCTCTGATCCCTCCCATACATGAGGCTCCAATAAACGTTTACATGGGTTTTATTGCATTTCTCTTCATTCCTTGCATTCGCCTAGGCCTAGCATTTCCCACTGTTTCCCTCTGAGCTATCTGTGTGTGCGTGCAATTCCCTAATCTCTACGTGCGTACACTCTCTTCCAACTTCTGCTTTGCCGTTCTCTTCACCAGCTACGCGACTCTTCTCCTTCAGCTGACTCCGACAAACTTCTCCTGCGAACTCACTCTCGCTTCTCACATATGGCGAGCTTCACACGGGAGCCGTATCGAATAAGCTAAATACGGACTCACGAAACAAAAATTGCTGTGCCTCTACTTGAGTCACATGGCCATGGACGACACAAACAATTATGCATGCATTTACTCACGGTTTTTCGGACTAGCTAGTTTTGAAGTGGACCTACGGATGGGGCCGGAGCTGCTTTAAGCACTACTCCGGGCCAGAACTCGCGCCGACGGACGGCGTGCGCGGGCTTACGCATGGGCGCGGTACAAGCGTCCGTTCATCTCCTGGCGCGCAAAGCAAAGTTGATGCGCCGTCGGTACTTTGCTTGACGATGACGACGACGACAACGGCGATCTGCTGCTATGCGGTTGGAGGACGTTGAAATTGATTGGATGCTGTTTTGCGGTGGTTTGGCTTCGCCTGCCAAAGGCGCGATTTTGACGGTTCGCAACCTTCTCCGGCCAAGTGTACCCCGGGAATCTTTGCAGCCGATGCGTGGGGTCAAAAGCGATCGAAACGGATGGGTGTAGTGTGTCGGCTTCACCAATGCTGCCACGGTCCTAATTAACGTTTACAGCACATACGCACGAGGTTTGAGGCACATCTTATGTATTCAAAAGTACACAAATTTACCTTCCTGAACAGAAATCTACGCACACTGAATCTCACAGGATTAACGACACTGAGCTTTAACAAACTTATGCTCGACTAGAGGGAAACAAGAATATAAATTAGCTAACACCTAATATGAATCTATGTCACTTTTACCTTCAAAAACACACTACGGCTCGGATCAAAATGGATCGCTTTTGCCTCTTCCACGGAACGGAACAAAGTGAACGATTCTGAGTTGGGAAAATCCTCAGATACCGCGAAATTTTAGACATTGTCTCCAGAGTTCGCGAAATTCAACGAAGTTGAAATTTGCGAACCCGAGCATCAAAAGAATTTATCCACGAAATCCCCCAAAATCGTGCATCTCATTCCCACAGACGATTCAAATTAACAACAAGCCAAAGGTCAACGCAACTTCAAAAGACCGGCGTGCGGGTCGTTGGCCGCAAGCCACGCGCTACTTTTGGCGTCATGATGCGCTATATGCTGGCTAAATCCCATGTGTTTCTTTGGTAGCTGACTGTGGGGAACTCATAAGACTCAATTCCTAGCGTAGGTAACTCAATGGCGTACTTCTTCTAGACTATTCTTGCGGTGATCCAACACAAAGATTTATTTCAAAAGACGCAATAGGACATGCAAAGTTTTATATTTTAAATAAATAACAAAATAAATATATTTACAGAGATAAACTAAACATTGAAATAAATAAATAAATAAATAAATATGGCGTACTTGCTACACTGCATGCAGAAACGCTATTGTCGAAGCCGTGGTTATATGCTGCCATAGAGCTCGCGGGTACACGGGCAATTGAACCTACCAAAATCTCGTCGATCACGATAAGGAACAGTAACAGTGATAGAATACATAATTTAATTCTACATAGGATCATTAAAAAATGATCCTAAAAACTATCCCGGAGTGAAATATAAAGCTCATACGTAGTTACAGAAAGCAATCAATTACCTAACTAATGAACCCACGGCACACTGACTACTATCCTCGCATAAACACATTCTTTCTTCAAATGGATCCTACAGACTGATTAACATATTAATTAGAAACCGCAGAAATCGTTTTCACCTCATTCCCAGTTTACTCGTCGCAGTTCATTCATGCATGCCGAAATTCCCTCTCGAATAATTCACATCCACAGTCTCGGCAAAACGAGGAGCTGCTAATTCCCCAGAAAATCCCGCGTGCCACAGCAAACAGCCACCGTATCTTTAATCTAAAATAATTTTCTATTATACAGCCGATTTGTAATTTATATCATACCTTCCGTTCGCTGCAAACGCCATGGTACATGGTGATGGAAGTGCGTTGCGTGGTGCGAGGAATCACAAATATGTTACATGTGTTCCACTCCATTGCACTCATTTACGCTGCTGACTGGTCGTGTGTGCGAGGACCAGAAGTTTTGGCGGCAGAATGGGTGCCCCCACCCTGCCCATGCCGGAAGGTAAGCGCGCGCGGTGACAACCAGCAAAGGTCGGAAGTTAGTGGATGCGGTCCTTCGCGGGAGCGAGCGAGCGGTGCGTAGATACTTTGTAGATACGGTTGGATGTTCATGCCGGGGCTGAAGTTGGCGAGCGAAAATAGAATTCCGAATTAGGAGAGATTATACGCGAGATACATTTTAATATTATTATTTAATCTCCATGTATTATTATTTTTATATCCCGCAAAGCGGATCGAAAGAGGAGGATGTGCGTTTGTCATGCCATTTCCGTGCAGTTTTCTTTTTGTATGTAGTCATGTGGGGAAGCTTGGTTTCCCTGGTATCGGACACGGCGGCGTTTGGGTTTTATTTATTTGGCTCCGGCAAATCTTGCGAATGAATAAAATTAGAGTTTGTCTCAATCGTAAATGAACAGATGGGTTTTTCGTCAGGCAACGATTGGAAGTAAGACAGTCTAATGTATTTTTTTCCTGTTTACGCTGAAGTCGTTTGGTTTTGTATTTAACATTTTTTTGTTTATGGTTTTTTTTCTTTTTCTTTCAACTTTCTTATTATAAAACTCATTTTCGTTTCATATAAAATTAATTTTTGTGTTCTGTCCATTGTGCTCATTTTCACAGCGGTTCGGCACCCCAAACCGTCCAGATAGTAGCTGCGACTCGAAAAAATGGACCCGAACCCAAATACAATTCTAGAATATCCAAAACACATGCAACACAAGCAATGCTTCAAAGAAAATCGATTTACGTATGTTGATGTTGTGAAATACCTGAATTCGATGACAGAGATTAATATCATTTTGCTGTTTGAAATATCAAAATCGAGAGTTAAGTATTGTTTTTGCGGTCAATGAGGGCAAACTTGGCGTCCAACATTCTTGCTCTGGGAACACTATTGTTTGACAGTTCACGTGGTTAGCACGTTTCGAGCCAAGATGCACAACGGCAGCCCTGTTTAGGGAATCAAACTTAGCTGCTTGTGTAACCTGGGAACAGTTGTTCTTCTGATGTGAGCTAAATAAGAACGAATGGGCTGGGGTTTGACAATTTAAAATTTCCATTAAATACTGCATAAATCCGGAGGCAGGCCTTGCTAAAACGACCGTGTGTCGTGCAAAGCATGGACGGAAATCTCCATTTTAATATCACCTACATCAACACTCAGGATACAGCTTCGTCACTGACTTGCGTTTGTTTTGATAGGACCTTCGGCAATGCAGGCTCGAATATCTCGCTGTCAAAATTCCAAACAAAATTCGCCGCAAGATACTCAATAGCCAATTATTATTCAAGCGAAAAAAATGAAATTGGTTGGGGCTGAAACGAATGTGTTGAATTGTGGTTTATTTGTAAGGACAAATGATGAAAGTGTGAAAAGATATTCATATTTTGAGATTTAAAATTGAGTATCAACTTGCCAGGCCAAAGATTTTTTTTAGAGTTAAGCTACGTCTTAGGGGAAGGCTCGGATACAGGGTCTTCTTCTTCTTCTTATTGGCATTACAGAGCCGCCTCGCAGCTTAGTGTTCATTAAGCACTTCTACAGTTATAAACTGCGAGGTTTCTAAGCCAGGTTACCATTTTTGCATTCGTATATCATGAGGCTAGCACGATGATACTTTTATGCCCAGGGGAGTCGAGACAATTTCCAATCCGAAAATTGCCTAGACCGGCACCGGGAATAGAACCCAACCACCCTCAGCATGGTCTTGCTTTGTAGCCGCGCGTCTTACCGCACGGCTAAGGAGGGCTGTATTGCGTCAGCTATGTCTAAGGTGGCAGCCCCACCAGCGCGATGTAGGTAACGCGACCCCGGTAAGGTAGCTCACTGAAGCCTCCGACGACGTGAAGGACACGTTTTATGAATGTCTTGATAAAGCCTATGGAGAGTGCTCAAAGCATGATGTGAAAATTGTTATCGGAGACGCTAACGCACAGATCGGTGGAGAGGACTTTTTCCGTCCCATAATCGGTACCAATGACAACGGCCTACGGCTAGTAAATTTCGCCGCTGCCAGAGGAATGGCCATCAGTAGCACCTACTTTGCACGAAAGAACATCCGAAAGCATACCTGGAGACACCCAAATGGTGAAACTTGCAACCAGATAGACCATGTTCTGGTGGATGGGCGCCATTTCTCGGATGTTATCGATGTACGGACATTCAGAGGTCCGAACATTGGCTCTGATCACTACCTCGTTGTTAGTAAAATTCGATCACGGTTGTCAACTGTATCGAACGAAAGATCACAGCGAACGATGCGTTACAATAACCAGCGATTGTCGGCGGAAGGAGAAGCTCGACGAACGGATAAGTGCAATCAACGTTAGCGACAACATCAACGATCTATGGGAGGCGATCCATGGAGCGGTGAGCACAACAGCACGAGAAGTGATAGGCACTGCACAGAGGCGACCCAGGACGGGTTGGTTCTATGTGGAGTGTCAGTGAGAAGAACGTTGCAAGAAGCCGAATTTTGGTGTCAGGTACCCAATCGAATAGAGATCGGTACAAGGAAGCAAGATCAGCCGAAAAACGAACCTACCGCAGAGAGAAGAGATAATGTCAAGAACAAGTGATTAGCGAGGTGCAGTAAAAAATGGAGCAGAATGATATGCGGAGGTTTTATGAGACTATCAATGGCGTGCGGAGAAGGACAGCGCCATCTCCCATCGTGTGCAACGACCAAGAAAGGAATTTGCTGACAGATAAAACCTAAGTGGCTGCCATGGGGAAGCAACACTTCGAGACTTTGTTGAATAGTGGAAGTGACAGTGCATCGCTGAACAGAATAAATATTATCGACGATGAAGAATCTGTGGAGTAGCTAGATGAAATTATAAAAGCTATTAAAGAGCTGAAAAAACAATAAGGCTGCGGGGAAGGACCAGCTCCCGGCGGAATTTTTCAAACATATGTTCATTCATTTCAGCCATTTGTTAAGCTAAATTTATGGTGTTGAATAGTGCACTGTTTCAAGCGATTGTTGAACATTGTGTAAGATTGATGTTCTAATAATTATAAAATACTGAACACGAGTATAACATACTCATTTAAAAGCATATAACAAACAGGTTTTCGTGAGAGCCGATCAATGACGGAACAAATGTTTACCATCAGACAAATCTATATAATAAAAATGAAATGGTCTGTGTTCGTATCCGCATAACTCGAAAACGGCTGGATGGATTTTATTCATTTATTCAGCAAATATGTTTGTTATCGTTTCCGACGGGTTTATATAATATTTCCTCATGCGAAAATCACGGGTGGGGCTGAGTAAATCGCGAAAAACTGAAATAAAGATTCGTATGGAAATTTCGCATGGGCAGTTCACAACGCGCATTTTCGCCTACTATGCAGGACAACGTCTGCCGGGTCGACTAGTCCTTGATAAATTCCGGGAGTACAACTTTTCGATCTAGTACCCATTTAAATTTGTCTTCCATTCTTCGATCTTTTCTTATCTCGCTGGCTGCGGCTGGTCCCTTCAATATCGAGATGAGGAGAAGAGACTGTATAAAACTTTTTTTTAAAGAATGCAAAATATCTATAAGCAATTTGGAATTTTCAACAAAACAAAAATAAATTGGGACTTTTAAAAACAAAAATTGCAATGATAAAAGAAGAATTTTCCATAAAGAAATGAAATTTCTCCACTGAATAAAAATACGAAATTTCTATAAATAAATCAATATTAGTGACAAATAATTATAAAATTTTCACAATACAATTTTTTTTCACAATTGCATGTATCGGTCAGTATCGGTCTGTGTTTATCTTTTCGATATCTGTTATTTTGATCGTTTTTTCACCGTGCAAATTTCGTCAATTCGCGTTCTGTTTGATAGCGTTCGATAGTGATCCGTGTTGTGCATCCCAGTAAGCCGGAGGATTTTGTGTAACTTGTGAAAAAGCTGAGAAATCTGCCTGCGGAATAAAGAATCGATTCTGTGGGAGTAAGTGGACCATTACTGATCGCTGCTTATACTCTAGCTGCACTTTGTCCGCAACCGTACATGTGATAAATTGCCATGTTTGTGTGCATTTGTTTATTGTCGAATAACTCAGTTTCTGTATACGCTGTTGTTTTGAAAGCATTATGTCTTACACACTTGACTCATTTCACAGTATTCGGTAAATTTTACCGAAATCTCAACAGCAGAACTGTTCGGTAATTATTTTACTGATTTTTTGGAATTTTTTCCATTGTTCAACTGTCAAAATCACCGAAAATAAGTCAAGTTATTTACCAAACAGTTCTGCTGTTGAGATTTCGGTAAAATTTTACTGAATTCGGCGATTTATTTTAAGTTTGTACGTCTGCTGTTCATGTGCCGGTGGAATCGGTGATATTTAAATTGAGTGCCAAGGTTTTTGCAAGGCTATTTTTCATCCCCGATGCTGTGGAGTTAAGGCGGATGGATTCCAGGAAGTGATGAAAAATCAGCAAGTGTTTTGGTTGTGTCCCTCCTGCTCAACCTTGATGAAGGAGATGCGCCTCCGCAACGCCGTCCGCTGCGCTTATGAAGTTGGACAAGGAGATGCACTTAACTCTCACAGCGACATAATGCAAAACCTGAAATCTGAAATCATGGAAGAGTTAAAAATAGAAATAAGAACCAATTTTGCCAAACTCATCAACTCTAGCTCGTGCACTCCGAAACCTTCTACACGTACTGGTGGCTATCCAATGTTGAGCAAAGGTCGAAGACTATTTAGTACGGCCGGAGACAAAGTTTCGAGCAAACAACCAACAATGCTACTCGGAACTGGTAGTACGCCCTCTCCATCGTTCGCAATAGCCACTGTTCCTGCAGCCCAGCCTATGTTCTGGTTGTATTTATCACGAATCGCCAGAGACGTTACCGCCGAACAGGTCTTACCTACAAGGAGTTTAGTGATAACAGATCGGGCGTAAATTTTTGGCGCCCGGGACCCGAAGCCACAGCCGTCGATCCGCTAGATGTTTCCTCGGATGGAATAAGCAGTAATCTACCTCTCATCAGCCCTGCACCGGGACGCAAACTTGCCGCAAGCTTTAAGGAAGCCCCTATTCCTCTTACCGCAGTCGAGCCTATCCTGCCTGCGATCTTCAGCCGTTCCGGTCCTGCGTGTGAGTTGGGAGACGGGGTCTTCCGAATTCCTTCTACAGGCAAGTACAATGTTCGTCCGTGCATTTCTGTCCCTGATGTATTTGTCGCTTCTAGTCATCTACGATCATCAAACCAGCTGCTTTCCATTTCCACGACGTGCACTTGTACAGTATGCAGCCCCAAGAAAGCTCCTATCGTCTTAAGCACCACTGAATATCTCCATTCAACGTCGACTAGCCATCAAAATTCTTCAAGCCAACGTATTCATTTCCCAATCGAGCTGAAACCGGGACGCACATCTGCGGCTAACCCAAAAGAAGCTCCTGTTCCGCTCAGCACAGTCGAACCTCCGCTGCCAGCATTCAATAGTCGTTCCGGTTCTGCGTCTGAGCTGGAAGATGGGGTCTTCCGAACTCCTACCGCAGGCAAGTATCATGTCACTCTGAGCTTTTCGTACTCTGAATCCAATGCTAATTCCAGTCTACCCGCAACTAACAACAACTGGACACCGACACGAAAAAGCGTTCGATGAAATTACCGAAGCTTGCATCACAGACAATCAATTTGCTTCAGACATGCCTCTTCCAATTTCTTCCAACGGGACACCGGGACGCATATCAGCCGCACGCCTCAAGGAAGCTTCTACTCCTCTCAGCTTAGTCGAGCCCTCGCTGCAAGCGACCAGCAGCCGTCCCGGTCCTTTGTCTGAGGTGGAAGATGGGGTCTTCCGAAATCCTACATCCGGCAAGTACAACCAGTTACCGGTATTTTCCGTACCTGAGTGTGTCTCAATTTCCAGTCCTTCCACTTCCGCCTCACGAGAGTTGAGTTCTCCTCAACCGCTTGTTTCCGATGTAAGGACTGCTGCCTCAGTATCTTCGAATATTTTTGTATACTACCAAAACGTCGGCGGCTATTGATAGCTCTAATGCCGAATACCATTTGGTGCGATGGCTGCTATGACGTGTACGCGTTTACCGAAACCTGGCTCAACGATAAGACCTCTACAAATCAACTGTTCGACGACTCATAATCCGTTTATCGACAAGATAGGTCACTTTTCAATAGCAACAAACGCACTGAAGGAGGGGTTTTGATAGCTGTTCGCTCTAGTTTCAAATCCCGACTAATCAGTCCTCCTAACAATACATCTGTAGAGCAATTATGGATCGCCGTATTTACTGTTGATGGCACTCTCTATGTCTGTTTTGTTTACATCCCCCGACCGAATTAACGACGCAGTCTTGTTCGAAAGGCACCTTGATTTACTTAAATGGGTGGTTTCACAATTGGGACCAAGAGACAACCTTATCATCCTTGGTGATTTTAACCTGAGTTCGATCACTTGGCAGCGCCACACGTTGGGATTTATGTTTCCGGTCCCTGCAAGATCCTTGATTAGCCAGACGTCTCGTGGGCTACTCGACGCGTACAGCACAGCAGGATTGAAACAAATGAATGCAGTCGAAAATGAAAACGATCGAATACTTGACCTTTGCTTCGTTAGCGACGAACTGCGTGAGAGCTGTTCGATTATACAGGCTCCATCTCCGCTCGTTAAAATCGGTCGACATCATCCTCCCATAGTGACACATCTTAAGATAAATCCGTACTATCGCTTCTACGAGCCGTCTGAAAGCGTTTCATACGACTTTGATAAGGCCAATTTCAACGGCATGAATGATTTTCTTGCACACGTTGACTGGGACGCTATTCTTCAAGACTTCGACGCCGATCTCGCTGCATCGACTGTGTCAAGTATATTACTGTACGCTATTGATCAGTTCGTTCCGCTGAAATCCATATCCAAACCGGTTAAGCCAGCCTGGTCTAATGCTCACCTCAAAAACCTCAAAAGAGTGACTCGACTCAAGACTAACCCTAAAAGTTTTTGGCGGTACGTCAACGAACAACGAAAGGAATCAGGACTGCCCTCTTCGATGACAGATGGTTTATGCGAAGCCGAAACTACCCACGACATGGTCAATTTGTTTCGTTCCCAATTCAATAGTGTCTTTACAAATGAGCACCTCGACCCTCAGGATGTAGCCAACGCCACCAGGAATATTCCCCGTTTGAAGCCGCTGAGCAGCTGTTCTTTGTTACCGACGATAATGTAATAACAGCTAGTAAGGAATTGAAAACTTCAATTGGATGCGGCCCGGATAGTATTCCGTCTCTTATTGTGAAACGCTGCGCTGATACGCTTGCAAAGCCGTTAGCTGCAGTATTCAACCTCTCATTGACTACCGGATTATTTCCGGACTGCTGGAAACAATCATATTTATTCCCAGTTTATAAAAAAGGATGCAAGAGGACTGTTTCAAATTACCGGGGAATAGCTGCGCTAAGCGCCATTTCTAAGCTGTTTGAGCTGATTATTCTCAAAGAATTGGTTCAAAAGTGTGCACATTACATATCGAACGACCAACACGGGTTTATGCCTAAAAGATCGACGACTACTAACCTAACGTGTTTCACTTCAAGGGCGTAGCCAAGGGGGGGCAGGGGGCCGTCGCCCCCCTAAATTGTGGAAAGATTGAACGGGTACTGAAATGTATTTCCTCAAACATGTGCTCTTTACGATCCAATCATATACAGAAATAGGAGGTTGAAATTCAAAAGATTCCCAAAAATTATTAGGGCATCCAGGATCCATAATATATGAAAGTTCAAAACAACTCGAAACATTTCGGGCTCAAAAATTCTCCTTGAAATCCTTCTAGAAGCTCCCCTGGGAACTTCTGAATTCCTCCGGAAAGTTATCCACAAATTCCTCTGAAAATCGTTCTAAAATCCTTCTCATGTAATTGTAATTCCTCCTTATCTAGAAACCCCCCACTATTTTGTTTTTAGGAAATTCACGAGGAAATTCCTTGAAGATATTATTTCTTCTCTCCAAGATTTACTTCTAGATATTTCTTCGGCTATTCTCTCTTCAGGAAGAATCCGGCATTTCCTTCAGGCATGCATTCGAGAGTTCCGTCAAGAATACATACGGAATTTCTTCCCAAAATTCTACCAGAAGTATCTTCAAAAATTTATGACGGAAATCCTCCGATTTAGCTCCATAATTTCACTTGTAAATCTATAAGAAATTCCATCGGCAATTCTTCTAGGAACTTCTCCGGGCATTCCTCGCGGAACTCTTCCTTTAATTCCTCCAGGATCACTTCCAGGAAATTTTCCGGGAATATCTCCAAACATTCAATAGCGAAATCATCTAGCATTCCAATCCGGACTTTTTTTCGCAATTACTTCAGAATATCCTTCAAGAAATCTTCTAGAACTATCTTCATGAATTTCTCCTGGAATTCGTCCAAATATTTCCCCAGAAATTCTTTCAGGTATTTTTTTGGGAGTTTCTTCAGGTACTTCTCCAGGAATTCCTTCAGGAATTTCTCCGGGAGGTTTTCCGCGGAAGTGAACTAGAACTCTTTCCGGACTTCACTCGGAATTTACTCGGATATCTACCAAGAGTTCTTCCAGAAATTTCTTCGGAACAATCCGCAAGGATTTTCTTCAGAAATTCATCTGGGAATACTTTCAGGATTTCATCTAAGAATTTCTGCATTAATTCCTCCTGGTGTTTTTTTCTGGGAATTCCTTCAGATATTTTTTCGGAAATTCCTTCTAGGAACTTCTCTAAGAATTATTTCAGGACTTCCATGTGAGAATTCCTCCGGAAGTGCTTGTGGGAGTTCCTCCGGGAGTTCTTCCAGGAGTTTTTACAAGAAATTCTCCGGTAATACCTCCAGGAACTTTACAGGGAATTCCTGGACGATATTTGGCAGGAATTTCACGAGAAATGGGATTTCGGAAGTTCCTTCAGAAGTATTTTTTCTCTTCCTCTAGGGTATTCCACCGGATGTTCCTCAAAGTTCCACCAGTAGTTCCTTCGGGAATTCAATCAGGCTTTCTCCCAGCAATCCATTTAGCATTTCTTTAGGCATTTTTCTACAAATTCCTCCAAAAGTTCTTCGGAGAATTTCTCTGGGAGTTCTTACGGGAATTCCTCCGGGAGGTTCTTTTAAGAATTCTTCCAGGAGTTCATCCTGGAATTCTTACGGAAGTTCCTTTGGGAGTTCATCCTAGAATTCTTACGAGAGTTCCTCCGGGATTCCCTCCTGAAATTCTTCCTGTAGTTCTTCAAGAAATTCCTCCAGAAGTTCCACCAGCAGTTCCTCCGAGAATTCCTCTGATAATTTCTCCGAGAATTCCTCCGAAAATTCCTCGGGAGTTCCTCCGGAAATTACTCTGGGAGTTCCTCCGGGAGTTCCTTTTCAGAGAAACACCCGGAGAAACTGCCGGTGAAACTCCCGGAGGGATTCTCGTAGAAACTGCTGGTGGATCTCCCGGAAGAATTCCCGAAGGAACTGCCGGAGGAGCTCCCGTAAGATCTCCCGTAAGAACTCCCGGAGGAATTTCAAGAGGAACTCCTAGAAGAATTCCTAGAGGACCTCCCGGATGAGCTCCCAGAGAAACTATCGGAAGAACTTCGGGAGGAATTTCCAGCTTAATTTCTGAAGAAAGCCTAAATGATTTCCTGAAAAAAGCCATAGAATAGAAGAATAGCTTCTGGTGGAACTCCCGGAGGAATTTCCGGAGAAACTCCCAGATGAATTGCTGGTGGAATTCCCGGAGGAACTCTCGAAGGAATTTTCTGGAATAATTCCTGAAGAAACTTTCGGGAGAATTTTCAAGAAGCAATTTTCAGAAGCATTCTCGGAAACAAGAAAATTCATATTATAGATAAATCTCGTGTAGCTGAAACCTTTGTTGGGGTTTGTAGCTGGACCATCATCATCATCAGAGGACCTCCCGGAGAATTCCCTGAGGAGCTCGCAGAGAAATTCTCGGAGGAGCTTCTGGTGGAAAATCTATATAAACTCCGGAAGAAGCCTAAATAAATTCCAATTCTGCCGAAATTCCCGGAAGAATTTCCAAAGGAACTGCCGATAGAACTACCAGATTAATTCTCGAAGGAAATCCTAGAGAAATTCTTGGTGGAAATGCCGGTGGAACTCCTGGAAGAATTCCAGGAGGAATTTTCGGAGAAAGTCCTGGAGGATCTCCCAGTGGAAATCTTGAAGTTTCATCCGGAATTCTTTTTTTTTTTTTTGTATCTTTATTAAAGAGACTTTCAGCCCGAGGCTGGCTCGTCTCCGATATCCGGAATTCTTTCATTGCGAATTAATCTAGGAATTGCTCCGAAAATTCCATTGTTGATTTCATTTTCGGTATATTTTCTGTATAAATTTCCGGTTGAATTCCTGGAGAAATTCTTTGAAATTTTCAAAAGAAATTACATATTCGAAACAATTCACGGAAAATTTTATGGAATTTACACAAGAAATTCGAAGATTTTTCGTGAAATTCTCAGGAATGTTTACTGAGAGTTCTGTGGAATTTCCACGGAATATTCTTAATCTTAAAAATTATGGGAAACAGCACAAAATGATTTGAATTATTGCAGGGAATTCTGCAGAACTTATAAAGAAGCTCGTGAAGATTTTCTTGGAGTAAATAATGGTGGAATTTTCGGATCAATTCCCGGCAAAATTTATGGTGGAATTCCTGAAGACACTGCCGAAGAAGTTGCTGGAGGCATTCCTAAAGAATCCCTAACTTCGTTAATATTTTTCTCACTTTATTTAAAAATATCTGATGAGCAATAAATCACGCATTTTTAAATCCATTATTGTTTTAATCATTATTGTTTCGATTTGGTTTGGATTTGGTTTCATGTGTTTTTATAAAACTACTATAAAACTACGATTTAGAAGACCAAAACAGTTACCCCCCCCCCTTATCGAAATCCTGACTAAGCCCATGTTTCACTTCCTTTGTAATTCGACAAATGGAGAGTGGCGATCAAGTGGATGCCATTTATACAGATCTTTCCGCAGCATTCGACAAGATGAATCATCAAATCGCCATAGCGAAATTTGACAAATTAGGCATTAATAACTCCATGCTCGGTTGGCTTCAATCCTATTTAACTGGGCGGAGTATGGCGGTTAAAATCGGGGATCACATTTCACTGCCCTTTCCGGTTTGTTCTGGCGTTCCACAGGGCAGCCATTTGGGTCCGTTTTTATTCCTGTTATATATGAACGACGTTAGTTTTGTGCTCAAATGACTTAAACTATCGTATGCCGACGACATGAAACTATATTACTCTATAAAGCATCCTCAAGATGCAATGTTTCTGCAACAACAATTCGAAGTGTTTGCTGAATGGTGCCGCATAAACCGATTGACATTAAATGTCGCAAAATGTTCTGTCATATCATATCCTTCGGCCGCAAACATTCGCTCTTCCTATTCGACTACGCTTTGGGAGATATTCAGCTTCAACGCGAATCGACAGTCAAGGATCTCGGAGTTTTGATCGACTCGAAAATGACATTCAAGGATCATGTAGCATATATCGTTTCGAAGGCATCTTCACAACTAGGCTTCCTGTTTCGCTTTGCCAAGAAATTCAGGGATGTGTACTGTCTGAAATCACTGTTTTGTGCAACCGTTCGCCCAATCTTGAAGTACTCGTCAGTTGTCTGGGCTCCGTATTACCAAAACGAAGCTCAGCGCATCGAAGCTATCCAGAGAAAATTCGTGCGCTTCGCTCTGCGACATCTAAGGTGGAGAGATCCGCTCAACCTACCAAGCTACAGTAGCCGTTGTCAGCTTATTAACCTCGACTCTCTTGATGCAAGGCGTAACATGGCTAAGGCCTGCTTCATCGGCGATCTTCTGCAAGGAAACATTGACTGCCCTACGTTGCTCAGCTTGCTGGACATCAACACTCGCCGCCGTAATCTCCGATCATACTCGCTCATCAATCTCCCTGCAGCTAGAACTAACTATGGATGGACTACATGAGCCGGTCCGAAGCATGTCCCGTTTATTCAATACGTGTTATTCTGTGTTTGATTTTAATGTGTCGCGAGAAACAAATAAGTGTAATTTTCAGCATATTTTTCGCTCTTGACTATAAGCTAACGTATGTACGTAGTTAATGTATTTATTTTAAGATAGCGGTCATTGGGGTGTCTATTTCACCTGTTGACAATAAATCATAATAATACAAATAATACGAAAAAAAATAATAAAGAGCAATAGAAAATTTTGATAAAGAAATATGAAAAGCAATAATACTGAGCATTTTTTCCATAGTATATCCCTCCATTAAAAGCGTTTATTGTTCATGAAAAATTAAATCAATTTTATTACTTTTTTTGTATTTATTTGTGAAATTTTTTTTATTGTTTTTTTTTAAGTGTCTTATTTTTTATGGAAAAAAAATAATTTGTGGAAAATGTTTGTAATTATCTACGCAAATTTGTTTTTTTTTTCGAAGGAAAATTTAGATTTCATTATGGAAAATTCTTCTTTTATAATTATAATTTTTGCTTTTAAAAGTGATAATCTATTTTTGTTTTGTGGATGATTCCTAATTGTTTATGGAAATTTTGCAGTATTTTAGGAAATTTTATATTTGTATATTGCTTATATAGGTCAGCTGGAGTATCGATTTTATTTTCACTCTGGATAATGGAATCATCACAAAAAAAATCAAATTTGCAATTAAATAACAAAACACTTATGTTCTATTTTATTTGCAGTGGTGTAGTCAGAATTTATTTGAGAAAAACATTGATTAATCCACCTAGCGGTATCGGTGACTTTCTGGTGTAATATGGAAAAATAGTATTTTTGTCAAAACTTTTGAGTCCATAGTCCATAGTCCATAGTTCAGTCAATTTTCAATATGAAATGATAAGACAGGATTTCTATTTGAATGCAACTTGATGGTTGAGAATAGGTGCCAATCAAATAGCTGGACTATTTAAGTTTTTTTTGTACAAAAAATAGTATGTTTGCCTTTATTTCTTTTGAGTCCATTGTGCGATCCATGAAATTAGGGTTAGATTTTGTGAACTCAATAACACATACATCACATCAATTCGCCGACCATAGACAGTCGGTATATAATACTATGGATCTCCGAGCCATCTAAAATAATGTTAAAAATGTTAAAAATTTAAAGATAATTTGGGAGATTTCCTCTGGAAGCTGGAAGGGGTCGCCGTGGTCACAACTAACAATTTGGTTTTGCTGAAGTTGTTAACTAAATCTAAAGTCTGCTTACCTAAATGAACGTCCATAAATAACATAACATAAATAACATAAAATGATTGAGATAAAAAGTTTGAGGAGAGGGTTGAAAATGGTCGATTTTTGTGTAACGAAATTAATGTATTATAGGGGTATGTAAATTCCTTTACAAAACCTCCAATTGTAAGGACATCGGTTCTGATGATGCATTTCTACTTGTTTTACACATGGTCCTCAATGGCAATTGTACTAGAACGAACCGTTTTATCATAACGTTGGGGGAAATATTTCTCTGCCCTTTTTTCGCATTTGTATCAGGTGATGAGGAATTTTGTTTTCATGTCATGTTTTCATGTCATATATCAGTGGCGTAGCCACGGGGGTGGTTTAGGGCATAACCCCACCCCCCTCCACCCGAAGACAAAACATTTGGAAGATTTTTTTTTCAAAAAAAATATTCAGAAAACCCTTCTAGACCGATTTCGAGACCGACCAGCGAATTCTGCCATCCTTGTTATGCACTCAAACTATAGCGGCGAGGTTACGCTTACATGTGTTGAATGAGTGACTCTTCATCAATTTTGGAATCATTGGATTGATATAAATAGCAAATCTGAAGATGTTGTCTCAAATGCAACAGCTTAATTGTAAGGGTATGCGATAAGACACTTTTTCCTGACGAAACGAAACGAAACAAAATTTGAAACGTCTATGTTGATTCAAAACGAAACGAAACGAAAAATAGATTAACTTTCAAGACTTCGAAACGATACGAAATCAACGTCCATTTAATTCGAAATTTTTCGAAACGAAACGAAATATTAATTTTTTTTCCGCGGAATTTTTATTGAATTGATTTTATATTATATACACTCAAAATGATTTTCACTTAAGACTTACATGAAAACATATGCGGATATTTTCACTCTAGTTTCGATTGTAGAAGATAAATGATTTGTTAGTCATGGTACTCACCGTTCTCAATTCATGTAATTGATTTGAAGTGAATTGCAATTCCAACAGACACATAGATTTAAAGTGAATTGGCAATTCTATTTTGGGCGATATCGTGTTAGTGATAATATTTTCCGGGACGGTACGGGACCAAAATACAGTAATGAAATATTAGTTCCATACTCAAAGACTTAGTTTTGTAAATTGCTCTCATGATGTTGCTGCACAATTCTTCATTGACGATTGGTGCAAAATATAAATACTTTCTGTCTGAGTACCCCACTCATGTATTTTGATTTCATTTTCTTTAAGTCAAGTAACTGCTTTGCGACCTATAAAATTATAGTAACAGATGAAGCAGTCTGTGATAAGCCGCCGTGTTCCCGTTTACCATTGGCGAAAAGGTAATACCCCAGAATTTGTTGTCCCGCTTTCAAAGGAATTCATCGTGGAGTGGGTGCTCCCGAATCTGATCAATTTTATATCAGTTCAGCTTTATATCAGTAAGTATGTATGTATTTATATAAAAATATAGGAATTGTGCGATTTTTTTTTTGTATTCCGATTGAAGAAAATTATTTCATTTAAGACTTATGTGATTATGCTGAAGCATGCTTTATATTCATTCATCAGCGTGGTTTTATGGTATTGAGCTAAATCAAAACCAGAATACCCGAATATAGTATACGCAGATAGAGAATTGATATTAGTACACATCTAAAATGCACAAAGACATGTCTTTCAGATTGTGTTTCAGAAATCGCAGTTTTTTTAATTTTTTTAGTTTCCCAGGCATGAAGCAATAATTTTCTCATACAAAAATTTATAACAAAAGGATATAATTTCCTTGAGCCGCTCACGCCATTACAGTCAATTTAGGATTGGGGCCGTACACATATTACGTAAGCACTTATGGGGGGAGGGGGGTTCTGTCAATATCTTACGCGCCATATAAATAAAAAATATTTTGTATGGAAAAAATCTTACATAGGGGGAGGGGGGTCGAAAAACCCAAAAAAAATGCTTACGTAATATGTGTACGGCCCCATTACGAGAGGAAAATTAGTTTGATATTCATTATTATAAGATTATAAGAGGAATGCTCTGCATTTCCGTGAGTGCCACGAGAAAGGAATCTTTATTTTTTTGAAAAAGTAATTCATGTGAAACCACCTTGTTAAACGACTAAATATTTATTGTAAACAAAGTTATTTTGAAAACTCAAAGACGAAAGCCGTGTTTCAAATCAATCCAACGTAAAACCATGTGCTTCGTTTAAAGTTTTCAGGAATCACGCCACGACATTGCCTCTTTGACAAAGTTGTACTGATCTAATTCATATCTGATAATATTTACACTCTGAGCCTGACGTCTTAAATATTGAGTCGGATCGGATCACTTTTGAAAAAAAAAATGGTATAGAATAGTTAAAGATATTTTTCTGTTGGACATTTCTAACAAAATATCGAAGAAGTATTTGAACCGGTGTCAGCGAAAGTGGTACATGCCATATTGAACAAATTTTCCAGGACGCATTTTTCCAAAAACTTCGAAAATAAAATTCAAAGTTGCAATTTTCTGCAACTAAACTGTACCAACGTTATGACTGATGTACCCCTAAAGGTAGTAAAAAGAAATATGCGAAGTTTCTTGACAAATACCATATTGAAAATCAAAATAGGGCTAACATCTGTTGCGCATACTCATAACCGGCATAAGACCAGAACAGTGTCATGAGTTCTATCCAAACGTTTCTTTACATTACTGAATAAAAAAAGTGGTACATCCCATTTACATGCCACTAGAATGGATATATCGTCCTACTGGTTAGACGTTGAGACAGAGAGGTGTCACCAACATTCCAGAATATAACAAAAATCATGCTACTATTCTTTCAGCTTATCTTATATTTGGTCGACGATGGATACAATTCGCTCAGAAACTGAGAAAATTGTATTAAAAAAAATAAAAACAGCTTTACCTTATAAATTTTGGATTTAAACGCGGTATGAGAACAGAATAAGTAAGAGAACTCGTATACTATAGAAAGCGTTCAACAATAAAAAAAGAGAAGTTGTTCAGTTACAAGAATTTCCGTGTGCCCCTCGAACTACCATTGTTTACCAGTTCATGAAGAGTTAGTACATCCATAGAAACCTAACTCGAACTTTTTCCAGCAGTTAGTTCAGCCTAGGTCGATGGACCCTGGTTTTATAACTAATTGCTAGAAAATCTGTTTTCGCTGCATACAATTTAGCTTCAAGGAATTTGAGTCTTTCAATCATGTGCAGGGTCAAGTTAATTTTGTTATAATTCAAAAACTGCAATTGGTAGAGAGGACTAAATACGATAAGTCCTAGAAATACCACAACTTATTGCCCTAGCTTGAAAAATGGATTAAGCTAGGGCTCGGTTTGGTAGATCTTACACCGTAAAACACTACGTAAAAGTGATCTACCAGCTTTACGGGATGATAGTGTAGTTAATTTCTTTTTTTTTAAGGGTTATAACACTCGATCACGAAAAAGTTTCTGTATCGTTACGTTTACTCCTACCTGCTAATGTGTCACACCAGCAGATTTATGTGAACATAAATTGAATGAACGAAATTGCCATTGTGATATATCTCGGAAGTTGAAAAAGTGCATATCCCCAGATTTAGTTGTCAAAAATCACTTTTTCGTTATTCCTTACAAGATCTTTGTAAACAGAAGCCGGTGGTGTTAAAACACAAAATCAGCAAAAATGGTTTATGCACCGCTTTCGCTGGCACCGGCTCATTTGTCGACTCATAATGGGATCATGAAGTAGGCGTTAATAGAAAAAAAATAACATTAATTTTTGAAAACAGCTTTATGATTTTGTTCTGCGACGCAGCCAAAAATTTTGATAATACACGACCGTACGAGAAAGTATGGTTTAAGTCTAAATTTGTTTCGATATTCCGCGGAATTCCGTTAAATTTCGTTTCAAGCTAGTTTTTTCAGGCGAAATTTTTGTAATTTTACGAAACGAAACGAAATCAAGAAATTGATTTCGCCATGCTCAAATTCCGCGAAATTCCGCGGAATTTCGTTTCGAACCACCTGAAACGAAATTTTTCGAAATACCGCATATGATTACTTAATTGGCAATCGATAAAGAAATTACATGGAAGAAAAAAGAGGAAACAGACTTCCATGGGAAAGTTCTTAAAGCGAGAGTTTGTGGACATGTTCTAGAAAAAATAGTTTGTTCATGCTTCTTCATATATTCATATTTTGTATGAATATGACAGTAATATATTCATTTGAATTCATGGATTTGACATACAAGCCTATAGTCAAATTTCAATATACAAAACAGCCCCTTTTCAACCCTCTCGAGCAACCTTGATACTCCCCATATTGTTGAAATAATCATATTGTAATTATAATATTGAGATTTAAAAATAAAAATTAAAAAAATGATCGAGTCTAAAATTCCGGATAATCGAACTCGGGATAATCGAGTCCCCGGATAATCGAGTCTCCGAATAATCGAGTCCGACGTACAAAGATTTCTCTATAGCCAAATTCCTATTTTTTATGGAAAATTTCTAATTCTTTATGGAATTTTTATTGTAGTGCCTCGTTATATTAATGACTTTTTAAACATTTTGTTTTAAAATCCGGCACACTTTTGTCGCAATCGTAAAATATGCCAATAAATGATAGAACACTATAATAAGTGCTACATGGGGAACATCCATAAATTACGTAAAGCTTAGATGGGGAGGGGGGTTGACTCAAGTGTGACGACCCTTACAAAATTTTCAGATGTTTCATACAAAGAATGTGACATAGAGGGGAGGGGGGATTGAAAATGGCCAAATTTTGCGTTACGTAATTAATGGATCTACCCATGCTACATTCAATTGGTATCGTTCATTGTTAGTACCCGAATTGGCTATTGTATTAACAAGGTAATCATGTGGTTTAATGATTCGTTCAAAATCTGCAATATACTCATTTTTATTGAAAACCCGCTGGATGTCTAAAATACACCACATTACCAATAATGGCCTTGACTACGCTTCTTGTGGTTCTGATTCTGTATCACCAGGTTAGTAATAAATTCCATTCAGACTCAGTAATAATGTTCCTGATTTCAGTACTCAACCCACGCGTACCGATCTAGTTCAGCGGATGCAAATGTCACGAATGATTTTTCAATTACTTTGTTCCCATTGGGAACAAGCGAGATTGAAATTGAACCCGTTTCTTACCTGTTCGAGAACTCGTCTGACTTTTGGAGCCTCCTTTTCGAACCAATCGCCTGGATCTCATCTAACAACTATACGGATATATTCATGATTGACGACTTATTCGATTCCGACTACGCAACTGCCCTGCAGTTTCCACCTTTCAACGCATCGCTGCGGGGTCACGCGAATCAACGGATCCCTTTGGAGAAAATCAATTACTCAACGTTTGGTGATCCAAAGGAGGAATACGTGACTTTCACAAATCAACTTTCTGGTGGGAAGAAAACTGCGCAACTGACCAGGGCCAACAAAAACGTCTACAAGTCCGCAGATTTACTTCCCAAGAATCGTCCATCTGATCTGCCATTTACCACCCGTAAATTGATCAAAAAGAAAAAGGAAATTACCACAACCAGCAAATCACCGGTAAACCGCCTCAAAAGGCGGAAAGTGTCGACTTCAACGACTGAGGCAACCACTTCAACAGATCGTGTGAAAATCAAACGGAGAATTACCACAACGATCGGAGCAAATCGGAAGTGAAGAAATAAACAAAAACTATAGCAAGCTGATACAAATACGCGAATAAAATCGAATTGTAGCACCACTCGTTGTTTAAATTTATCGATAGACAAGTCTGCATTTGCATAGTTGAATAATACAAGTGACGACGTCAGCTGGAGGTGTTTGGATAATTCGAGTACATAGGGTAAAACGTCCTATCGTTGTGGTGTGCCCTAATGTTGCGGTAGTGTTAAAGTAGTCCGTTCTGGATATAATACCATTGAAAACAATTGTGGGTACGCTAAAACTCTTCGGATTAACGACTAGAACAGCTTTTGTTTGACAAAATTTCATTCAAAATGATGAAAAATCAACATTTTTCGTTAAAAATTTGAATCCTTTGAGCCTATTATTGCGGTAGTGCTAAGGTCCTATTGTTGCGGTATCGCTCCCCATAAGAATTACATGCAATACCGCAACAATAGGACTGACCTTCAAAAAATATCGCAACGATAGGCAACTGCGTCCTATTATTGCGGTAGTTTGTTTTTATTGTGATAAAAACAAAACAACATAAGTACAGCACAATTGACGTAATATTTACGAAACTATAGTTAACGAGCATCCTATTCAACTACTACAATGTGGAAATCGACCAACAGGTAATTTTTGAAGAATTTTTGTAATCAATTCTGTTTTGACACGGTGCTTAACCCCTCCATAATAGGTCGTTTTACGCTAGTTGATGAATTTTCAAATCTTTTTTGAAATAGTTTCCTTCATGTTGCGAAATTCATGAAACTAGATTCATGATATGAAATAAGCTATAAGGAGGTTTGACTTTTTGCCTTTCTCGAACAACAAAGTTGCGTTGCGTTGCGTTGTAACGGAGTATTTCGTAGATTGCATTCTGATAGTTGTCATGTATATTCTTTACCTTTCTTACCCCAATTGCTTATGGATTTCCATTTGGGATTCAATGGAAATCCAATTGGGGGTCCAAAATGATAAAACATGAAAGCTATCATTGCCGGCCACGCCCATCTTCTCCGTTACTAGGAAAGGGAAGGAAATGATGATATGACATCTACTTAACGAGAGGCCAGCGACTCACCGACGCCCTCATACGAGACAGCAACACGTACGGACGTGTTTTTTGCTCGCGCATTTTTTCGAAGTGTTTTTTCTCGTTCGTTCGCTGTTTACGTTTTTCGCTTGTCGCGTTGGCGTTATTTTCTCCCGGACCCGTCATGGGAGACTCGGTGGCCGATTCGGTCGCTGGAAAAGTGCCTAAGCGCACTGCTCTTGGAGGCGCGGGTAACCCCTCCAAGCAGCTTTTGCAGAGAAACGTGTTCTCTCCGTTGCCACTTGATGACGCCGGCAATCCGCCGAAAAAGAGGAAGAAGCAGCAATCGCAGCTGCCGCAGGTGCTACCGGAGCGGAAGGAGAAGTGCCCGCCCGTGTTTGTCAAGGGCGATCCACCGGATTTGCGCCCAAAGATTCGCCAACTGATCGCTAAAGGGCTGAAATGTACTTTTCGGCTCTGCAGCGAGGGAATGAAAGTGATGCCGGCAAACAACCCGAGCAGCACAGATCCGACAAAAATGGTTGCAGCAACTTGATTGCGACTGAATCCGGTCACATATGAGTTGCAGTAATCTTTGTGGAACATGTGTGCTGCTAGGGAAGGACCATCATCAATCCGTCGTGGAGTTCCTCGAGGTCCACAAGTATGAGTACTACACTCATGACCACCCCGGCACGAAGCCGCTAAAGGCTTTGCTGCGAGGACTCCACGACATGAAGGAAGAGGAGCTAAAAGCTGAGCTCGAAAGTTGCGGATTGAAACCTGTGGCCGTGCACAAGATCGCTCGTCACGACAAGACGAGGAGATATCGCGATCAGCTTTACCTGGTCCACCTGGAGCACGGCTCCACCACGTGGAAGGACCTGAAGCTGGTCGGTGTTATAAATTACACCGTCGTTGACTGGGAGCGATATCGGCCAGTGCACCGCGACGTCACGCAGTGCACCAACTGCTTCAATTTCGGGCACGGCACCAGGAACTGCCGCATGAAGCCGCGCTGCAACAAATGTGGCGAGCTCCATCCGACTGATGAGTGCGACAAGATGGAGGTTGCTGATCCCAAATGCGCCAACTGTGGCGACAAGCATCGGCCTACATCCAAGGACTGTCCAAAGCGGGCGGCGTTTTTGGAAATCAGGAAGAAGGCCTCCACCAGGCCCTTGCCGAAAAGAATCGAGTTCCTGCTCTCAACGAGGTGAACTTTCCGGCCATCCAGCTCCCGGCGAGCGATACCAATTCTTCCACCTTTGCAGCCACACAAACGGCTGGAGGCTGCTGCAGCATCAGTTCAAGCTCCAACATCATCCACCAGCGATTGGCCCTCGCTTCCTCCCCCTGGATTCCGTCGTCAGGATAATGAGCCCCTTCCGGCCGAGGGCGACCCACCGCTCTACACATCGGAGCAGCTAGTTCCGATTTTCACCCAACTGGCTACGCGACTTCGCGGTTGCAAAACTCGCTTCGACCAGATCTTCACCCTGGGCATGTTCGTCATTGAAAATGGCTGCTAGGGTGGGTCTGGTCAATTGGAACGCTTGCTCACTAAAGAGCAAAATCATCGAGCTCAGCAATTTCCTTCAGGAGAAGGAGATTGATGCGGCTTTCATCACCGAAACCCACCTGAAGCCCGAGGTAAGTGCAACAATTCCGGGTTTTAGGCTGGTGAGGTTCGATCGAACAAGCTCCAGAGGGGAGGAGTGGCAATCGCCTTGCGAAGCAACATCGCCTGCCGCCTGCTGCCGGACTTCAAGCTCAAACTCATCGAAGCCGTTGGAGTGGAAGTCACCACTTCTGTCGGAGTCGTCACTCTCATCGTGGCTTACTGTCCCACAAGCCAAAGTCGACGATGGCTTGTCGGCTGAGCTACGAAGGGACATAGTCAAGCTCACTCGGCAGCAGGGCAGTTCATCATCGCCGGAGACCTGAACGCAAAGCACGCATCGTGGGGAAACACCGTCTCCAACCGGAACGGAGTCGTCTGGTCCAACGACGAACTAGAGGGCCACTACACCATCCTGAGGCCTGACAGCCCTACCGGTTGGCACGGTCCGGGGCCCATGCTACGCTCGACATCTACATCACGAACATGTACGATCACGTTTCCCAGCCGGTCGTCTTCCAAGAACTGAGCTCGGACCACTATCCGGTGGTGGCTGAGGTTGGATCTTCAGTAAATCGGCACGAGATAACAAGGCGAAACTACCATCAGGTGAACTGGCAGCGGTTCCAGCAGTGCGTCGACAACTTCGTCGATTATGAGGTGCGTCCGGAGACGCCAGAAAGTATCGACCGCCAGCTGTGCGCCATCGAAGAGGCAATCTCGGTGGCCCGGGAGCAGCATGTCCCGAAGGCTCGGCAGGTAAGCAACTCCTTAAACATCGATACACTCACCAAAGATTTGATTCGATTGCGGAATGTCACTCGCAGGCAGTTCCAGCGTACAGGACTGCCTGAGCTTAAGGCACGCTGCAATCGAATCACAAAATTATCAAGGCCAGAATGGTGGACCTCAAAAATAACGACTTCTCGAATAAGATCCGCACTCTCCCAGATTATGCTAAGCCGTTCTGGAAAATGACCAAAATACTAAAATCAAAGCCTCGGCCCATTCCACCTTTGATCCCACTAGACAATAATGGCTCTAAGGATCGCTTGATAACTCCTGCAGAGAAGGTCGCTGAAATAGGTCGTCACTTCGTCAGCTCACACAATCTTGGGCAGAACATCGTCAGCCCACACGAAGCAGCCGTCAACGAGCATGCTAACAACATCCATTTGATTCCCAACGACTTCTCGGAGGAGTTGGAGATCTCAGCTGACGAATTGACGGCCTATATCAAATCGTCGAAGAACATGAAGGCCCCAGGCTTCGACAGCATCCTGAATCACGAGCTCAAACACATGAGTGCTCCGTTCTTTGAGCACCTCTCGCTGATCTTTAATCAGTGTCTCCGGCTCAGCTACTTCCCATCGTCCTGGAAGTCAGCGAAAGTCATCCCCATCCGGAAGCCTGGGAAGGATCCTTCCTCACCCAAAAGCTATCGTCCCATCAGCCTTCTCTCAGGATTATCCAAGCTATTCGAAAAAGCTATTCATCACCGGTTACTTGAGTCTGCCGAAAATCTCAACATCTTGCTCGAGGAACAGTTTGGTTTCCGACGCGGTCGGTCAACTGTACACCAACTGACCCGAGTTACCAACGTCCTCAGACGGAAGTTTGTCTCAAAAACATCCGCCATGGCCTTACTCGATGTCGAGAAGGCATTTGACAATGTATGGCATGATGGCTTGGTGTACAAACTACAACGCTACAATCTTCCCAGCTACCTGGTGAAAATCATCAACAATTACCTGTCGGCAAGGACATTCCGGGTCTCAATCAGCGGAGCGAGTTCCAATGCGCACAACATCGTCGCAGGCGTTCCCCAGGGCAGTATCCTCGGGCCCCTGCTTTTCAATCTGTTCACCTCCGACATGCCAGAGCCTCCAGAAGGCGGCATTCTGTCTCTGTTCGCAGATGACACATCCATCGTCTACAACGGTAGAGTGATCAGAGCGCTAGTGGCAAAACTCCAACGAGGCCTGGATGCCCTGACAGAGTACCTCACCAGCTGGAAGATCTGTATCAACGCGGTGAAGACTCAGGTCATCATTTTTCCCCACTGTAAATTCCCTAAGCTTGTTCTGCCTGGGACTGTAAAATCATCTTCAATGGCACGACTGTGGAATGGGCCAATGAGGCCGACTACCTTTGGCTTGACCCTCGACAGCAAGCTTATTTTCAGGCAGCAGGTTGACAAAACGGTGACAAAGTGTAACGTCTTGTTGAAACTACTGTACCCTTTGATCAACCGCCGGTCGTCATTGTCCCTGAAAAATAAGCTTGCTGTCTACAAGCAAATCATCCTCCCTGTGATCGAATACGGCATGCCGGTCTGGGAGAGCTGCGCTAAAACCCACCACCTCAAACTTCAACGGGTCCAAAACAAATTCCTGAGGATGATCCTCAACACCTCCCAGGACAAGAACATCCGAGGTCCACCGTCTGGCCGGAATAAAAACCTTACATGAACGCTTTGGTGAGTGTAAAGAAAAGTTTAGGGTCCGTTGCTTGCACTCGGACCAACAAGCGCTTAGGGCGCTAGTTCCAATCTAGGTTATCAAATTTTATTGTAAATATTAGTGTACATAGTAGTTAGGTTATCAAATTTTAAAAAACACACTAGCGCCTGCTGAAGGCCGTCATGATACATTATATTTTAAAAATTAAGTAGAAACATAAAAATAATAATAATAATAATAATTAAAATTGAAGTTGGAGGGCCAAGCCGGCCGATCACTGTACATGTTAAAAATAATTGTAGAACAAAAATTGTGTAAATAAAGAAGAAATTATGCTGACGCCCTCATAGATGTCAAGGAATTGGATGGTGGGTAGGGTATGTGGTTTAGGAGTATCATTGGGAGTGACTTTGCTAAGAAATTTATGTCACTCCATTATCCTTGCCGATGATTTTCCTCGGATGGGGCGAAGGTATTAGCCTTGCCCTGGCTAATAGCCTAGGTTTAAGCGCCTTTGCTCGCTCTCTGAAACGAAAAAAGAGCAAAAAGAAATTAAATTCCCCTTCCCCCCTGATATGATAATGATTTTGATCAACAAATGAATTTTAAGTGGATGAATAAATGATCAAACGGCTGCAAACAAGCCTCTATTGTCGTAGCAAAAGTAAACCCGCCTCAATACGATAGGCAGAAGCACATGTTTGTGATTTAAACGCGATCGACTGTTGTTCAATTTCGGTACATACAGTCTTCCCACGAACATGTGTGATGTTCAACACAAGTACATTTTCATCAACTCGTGTTGAACACTGAACATGGATTATTGCCGTACTCGAGTACAAAGGGATACCCAGTACCTAGCTAAACGAACTTGTACTTAAGTACAAAACACATGTACAAACTTGCTTTCAGGTGCGAGAGTCGACCGGCAAGAGACAAAGAGAATGAACAAAATGGAATTCGAAAACTGTGCACGCTGAAATGAAGATGCACAGTGATGGGTGGATCTGGAAGACTTTTTTTTCGAATAATTTTCTAATGTTGCAAAACTTTTTCACGGCATTGGTAACCAACTGACATGGGCTTCCAGCATCACGTAAACAATATTTATGTTTACAGAAGATGTTGATAAATTTGACTTCGATTCACATACCGCTATATAACTTTTGTTGAGCGTGTACATTCAACAGGGAAGGAATAGAAAGCGCATAATTATAAATACTACACGCAAGAAAAAGCGTTCATGAATTCGTGAACTAACGAGTTCACGGTGTATTTTTTGGGAACAACAGTCACGGGTTCGGGAATACAGTCACGTTTTCTAGAACGTTCTGGAAAACGTGACTGGTGTTCCCGAATCCATGAATTAAATCACGGTGTATTTTTGCTGGTTCACGAATTCAGGAACGCTTTTTTTTGCGTGTATGTATACTCATAGATCAGTGGAACGATTTCTCGACTCTGTTAATGTATTCCTAAAAAAAACTAAATTGTGTATTGTCACGCTTTTAGAAATGCTCCATCGGGAGAGAGCATTTTAACATAAAATTGGGTGAATCCAGTCCTCTTCTTTGTAGCACATTATGTATTGACAATTTAATTCTTTTGTCTGAATCGTAACCCTTGAGGCTATCCCCTTCCTCCCTATATAGCGTCACGTAGGGGAGATGCGGTCAATATGCGCCCCCTAAGCTAATCTCCTAATTTAATGTTGATTTCATCCGAAATAGTGTAATTTCGAAGTGTTCATCAATAATCTAGCATATCAGTCATTATATGGTCCAACAATTTTCAAGAAAAACCAACAATATTACAAGAAAACGATTTTATTCCAAAATACTGCATTTTCATTTAAAATGGACGACGCTGGGCAATATGCGCCACCCAATTCCAATATTTTTCACTGAAATAGTCACACTATTTTGCAAAAGATAAGTGTCAGTTTTATATTTTAAGGTAGTCAATATTTTAGATTAATAAAAAAGAGGAGAAAATATTTTTTGTATGTGAAGAAAAAGCATTGTTGACGTAAACACCGAAATTGCATCGGAAAGAGCCAAAAAAACATTTTATTTAAAAAAAATTTAAACAGAGTTTTTGACAAAGTTTTTTTGCGTAACGGCTTACAAATGTTACTTACGTATCTCCCCTAATTTATCCACAGCCCCCATGGATGCACAGCATTTTTTTGTCAAAAACCGGCTTCGTGTTGGAAAATACCATACATAACATATTACGCAATAGCCTCCACAGACTACCAGCTCTTTGACTTAATGATATCAAAGATCACACACCTCATTTTATTTTAAAATTATATCAAATGACTACACTGAAAGAAGCGGCATGGTAATATCTACCGAATCGAGGGTAAAATTAAAAACATTTTACCACTTGATTTGTGCAGACTACATCTTATACTTAAATCGACCATGCCTGCGGTTGATTTTACTATGGAGTTCTTTTGACACTTCTTGTCGAGTTTTACTATAATTTCAGTTGAAACTACTATGTGCAGCAGTAAACATTGCAGTTGATTTTACCATGCCCGTTTTCGATCCATAGTAGTATTAACAATGTATATGGTTATTCATATTATGGTAAATGAATAGGTTTTTTTCATTGATTGCATATTAAATTTATTGCCATTTATTAATAAAGATTCGAATTAAATAGAGCATTTGCACACTTGAAAAAATATTGGTGATAAACAAAAAAATCCCTGGTCGTCATTCAACCGGTTCTCCGTCGTTTTCGGCAGCTACAGCATGTACGTTTGCTAGTGAGCCACCAACGCCAGATCACTTTGATGATCGCTTTATTGAGGCCTTTGTAATGGTTAACCTGCAGAACCTATGACGAAAATACCGAGCCAGGGCAAATAGATGCGAACCATTTTCGAGATTGCAAATAATCTGAAGCTGACATGGTGGCCTACGTATAGAACGATAGTCTGTTAGACAAAAATGCTTGCAAAAATGCGTATTTATATCACCCAGATTCAGATTTCTTTCCCATTGTCTGAATCTAAAACATTAAATACTTACCATCATGGCACAGAGTATTGAATTGAGCAGATTAATGCCAAAACAACTTTTTGGCACCGGCACCAAAATAACGAAATTGATTTGCCACCGGCAGTATTCCAAACAGTACTCTTGGTGTTGGCCCGAAAATGGTGTTTACTTTGTGAATTTTCTTCACCACACATTGTTGTTCTTTGGACCATGCGTGTGGTAAAATTTACAACAGTGTTATTGTTATTTTAAATATGCTTCGTTTATATCAACAACAAACTGAAATAGTGATTTTAAGCGCTGCTCCATAGTTAGTATTACTACAACATTATTTTCAGTGTATAATCTGTATCTGTAATATGTACGGACTATAACCTAGGAATGTGGAACTAAACCATTCCGAATGACAACAACATTGTCCTCTCAGAATTGTCCTCAGAATTAAGTAAACACGCAACAAGCGATTGACTTTGACTTTGCAACAAAATAGGGGCATAACCCTTAAATATATAAACTTAATTTTTGCGTGAACACTTTTGGTGTTACTTTTAAAGTACAATACCTCATGAAAATATTGATATATAATAAATTTGCTTATATCCGCACATCTATGAATTTGTTCACTGCCTACTTTTGCTTTGTTTGAGAAGCTTCTGGAACGCTATTCAACAGCAAATTTTACAGCCAGGGTGTACATGTGTACTGTACAGATGTACAGTACATCGGTACAAAATGAAACTCGAACTCGAAAGTTCGGGTATAAGTATACATTTCGTGCGTATACATATAAACACGAAGCAAGGGTACAGATGGAGTATACGGACAGCTGTACTCAGCGTGTTTGGTGTTCGTTTGGGAAGACTGGTTGGATTCGATGGATACGGGGAATTGACTCATATGCCACCGTTATTAGCTGTTATTGTTAGTTATTTAACTGGTTATGGGACAGCTTTCTCGCAAGGGCAGCTGTTGTATAATTGGTAATACGTCCGTGTTCTTAATGGAATAGTGCGGGCTCAAGTCTCACCGGCAGCCGAACTCTCCCTCGCACACCTCATAAAAAACGCCCTCCAATGGCAAACCCAACTATGTGCATCAAAACCAACATCCCTTCCAAAAATCTAAAACAAATTGCATATTGCAAATCTGTTATGCACTTATTCCTTGGCAATATGCGATTATAAGGTGTTCCAAAATAACTCATTGTTCGTTCAACCTGCTTCCTTATCAGTAAGAATTTCAGCATACCAAATTGAGGAACAGTGTAGAAGAAAATTTTACAACATCTTTTCACCGCTACACCCTACGTGATCGATAATTTGCCACCTTTCATTGATTAAAATTTGATGTGCAATTGCAAATCTAATTCTACAATTAAGCTTTTCTTCAATAAGTGAAAATAAAATATAGGGAAGTGAAGTTGTACTCACCTTTTCTTGTACAATGAAGGTACTTACCATCCACTTATATCACAATACCGGGCAATTATGTACTTGAAAGTAGTGCGATTTTTAGATGCAATATGCATCCGGACATTCAGGGACTTTGTCCAAGGGGCAGCAGGGACTTTGTCCAAGGGCTTGACGATCCCTCCCCAGGCCATCTGCGAGTTGTGGGGCTTGCCTAGGATGTGGTGGGGTTTGACAGTGGGCCCTGTTAAACCTCTATAAAAAGCTGCATGTATCCGCAAGTAGGCTCCGCCAAAGCGACCGTGTGCCGCTCAAAGCGCACAAGCCCAAGTCCTGGTGTTAGGTGGGACGCTAAACAGCCCTGACACGACGGCCCTCCGGCGAGACAGGAGGTTTGCGCAGGCCCAATAAGCCGCCTGGAAAACCAATAATTACGAACAATATAAGAGATAATGCGAATCGATATAATCGGCAAAGACCTAGGCGACGAATAAAGGATCACGATTGGAAGCTTGGAACATGGAACTGCAAGTCGCTAGGTTTCGCAAGTTGCGACAGGATGATCTACGATGAATTACATCCCCGCAACTTCGACGTCGTGGCGCTGCAGGAGATTTGCTGGACAGGACAGAAGGTGTGGAAAAGCGGGCATCGGGCGGCTACCTTCTACCAAAGCTGTGGCACCACCAACGAGCTGGGAACCGGCTTCATAGTGCTGGGAAAGATGCGCCAACGCGTGATTGGGTGGCAGCCAATCAACGCAAGGATGTGCAAGCTGAGGATTAAAGGCCGTTTCTTCAACTATAGCATCATCAACGTGCACTGCCCACACGAAGGGAGACCCGACGACGAGAAAGAAGCGTTCTACGCACAGCTGGAGCAGACATACGATGGATGCCCACTGCGGGACGTCAAAATCGTCATCGGTGACATGAACGCGCAGGTAGGAAGGGAGGAAATGTATAGACCGGTCATCGGACCGGATAGTCTGCACACCGTATCGAATGACAACGGCCAACGATGCATAAACTTCGCAGCCTCCCGCGGAATGGTAGTCCGAAGCACCTTCTTTCCCCGCAAAAATATCCACAAGGCCACATGGAGATCACCTAACCAAGAAACGGAAAACCAAATCGACCACGTTCTAATCGACGGTAAATTCTTCTCCGACATCACGAACGTCCGCACTTACCGCAGTGCGAATATTGAATCCGACCACTACCTCGTTGCAGTTTGCCTGCGCTCAAAACTCTCGACGATGTACAACACGCGTCGAAGTCGGACGCCGCGGCTTAATATTGGGCGGCTACAAGACGGTAGACTAGCCCAAGAATACGCGCAGCAGCTGGAAGTGGCACTCCCAACGGAAGAGCAGCTAGGCGCAGCGTCTCTTGAAGATGGCTGGAGAGATATTCGATCCGCCATTGGTAGCACCGCAACCGCTGCACTTGGCACGGTGCCCCGGATCGGAGAAACGACTGGTATGACGGCGAATGTGAGCAGTTAGTAGAAGAGAAGAATGCAGCATGGGCGAGATTGCTGCAACACCGCACGAGAGCGAATGAGGCACGATATAAACAGGCGCGGAACAGACAAAACTCGATTTTCCGGAGGAAAAGCGTCAGCAGGAAGATCGAGACCGTGAAGAGACGGAGCAACTGTACCGCACTAATAACACACGAAAGTTCTATGAGAAGTTGAACCGTTCACGTAAGGGCCACGTGCCACAGCCCGATATGTGTAAGGACATAAACGGGAACCTTCTTACGAACGAGCGTGAGGTGATCCAAAGGTGGCAGCAGCACTACGAAGAGCACCTGAATGGCGATGTGGCAGACGAAGATGGCGGTATGGTGATGGACCTGAGAGAACGCGCGCAAGACATAATTTTATCGGCCTCGGATCTCCAGGAAATCCAGGAGGAGATTGGTCGGCTGAAGAACAACAAAGCCCCTGGGGTTGACCAACTACCAGGAGAGCTATTTAAACACGGTGGTGAGGCACTGGCTAGAGCGCTGCACTGGGTCATTACCAAGATCTGGGAGGAGGAAGTTTTGCCGCAGGAGTGGATGGAAGGTGTCGTGTGTCCCATCTACAAAAAGGGCGATAAGCTGGATTGTAGCAACTACCGCGCAATCACATTGCTGAACGCCGCCTACAAGGTACTCTCCCAAATTGTATGCCGTCGACTAGCACCAATTGCAAGGGAGTTCGTGGGGCAGTACCAGGCGGGTTTTATGGGCGAACGCTCCACCACGGACCAGGTGTTCGCCATTCGCCAAGTACTGCAGAAGTGCCGCGAATACAACGTGCCCACACATCATCTATTCATCGACTTCAAAGCCGCATATGATACAATCGATCGGGACCAGCTATGGCAGCTAATGCACGAAAACGGATTTCCGGATAAACTGACACGGTTGATCAAAGCGACGATGGATCGGGTGATGTGCGTAGTTCGAGTTTCAGGGCATTCTCGAGTCCTTCGAAACCCGCAGAGGGTTACGGCAAGGTGATGGTCTTTCGTGTCTGCTATTCAACATCGCTTTGGAAGGGGTAATACGAAGAGCAGGGATTAACACGAGTGGCACAATTTTCAATAAGTCCGTCCAGCTATTTGGCTTCGCCGACGACATAGATATTATGGCACGTAACTTTGAGAAGATGGAGGAAGCCTACATCAGACTGAAGAGGGAAGCCAAGCGGATTGGACTAGTCATCAACACGTCGAAGACGAAGTACATGATAGGAAGAGGTTCAAGAGAAGACAATGTGAGCCACCCACCGCGAGTTTGCATCGGTGGTGACGAAATCGAGGTGGTAGAAGAATTTGTGTACTTGGGCTCACTGGTGACTGCCGAAAATGATACCAGCAGAGAAATTCGGAGGCGTATAGTGGCTGGAAATCGTGCATACTTTGGACTCCGCAAGACGCTTCGATCGAATAGAGTTCGCCGCCGTACCAAACTGACCATCTACAAAACGCTCATTAGACCGGTAGTCCTCTACGGACACGAGACCTGGACGATGCTCGTGGAGGACCAACGCGCACTCGGAGTTTTCGAAAGGAAAGTGCTGCGTACCATCTATGGTGGGGTGCAGATGGCGGGCGGTACATGGAGGAGGCGAATGAACCACGAGTTGCATCAGCTGTTGGGAGAACCATCCATCGTTCACACCGCGAAAATCGGACGACTGCGGTGGGCCGGGCACGTAGCCAGAATGTCGGACAATAACCCGGTGAAAATGGTTCTCGACAACGATCCGACGGGCACAAGAAGGCGAGGTGCGCAGCGGGCAAGGTGGATCGATCAGGTGGAAGATGACTTGCGGACCCTCCGTAGACTGCGTGGCTGGCGACGTGTTGCCATGGACCGAGCCGAATGGAGAAGACTCTTACATACCGCACAGGCCACTTCGGCCTTAGTCTGAATAAATAAATAAAATAAATGCATCCGGACAACTGGACAACAGGTGGCATCGAGGATCGGAGCTTTCTGTTGGCACCTAAGGTACAGCAGCCACCTCCACAACCACCAACCGTCACCAGCGCCCACGCACCATCTTCGTCGTCGCTGGCGTTGTAGTTTTCATGCTGCCACCAGAACTTGTGCTACCAGTAACTAACTAATGCAGTATCACTTCTTCGGAACTTCGGAACCACCATTTCTCCGATGGGTAGTCAAAGTCAAGATTTTTAAATCTTCAAAGTGGATTTTGAATTTTTCCCAAAAAAACGAGAAAAATGACGCATGATAAGAATTTTGCTTCCGAACTTTTTCGCGTCCTACTTTGATCTCTCTGCCTTTCTCGAACAACAAAGTTGTACCGAAAGGCTATCAATTCACTCCAAAATCGAACTCTTTGACGTAGGACTACGTATGTCGTTTCTATATTGGGGTACACTTTACTATGGCGAAAATCGGGAACCGTCACGAAAATATGATAGACTTTTAACTTTAATATCTCAGCCGTTTCTCGATGGGTTTTCAATTTTTTTGAACCATTCGATCAAGGATGAGTCAACGCTTCATTGTATTTTTATGATAATATGTACTTATTTTTAAATATTTATTATCGATAATTGATAAAAAAGTTTAGAAATAGGTAAAACAACCAATCACGTACATGCATCACTAGCACAGACATCAAAATCAAGCAACTTGCGGGTTTGAATCTAATCCTCAGTTTGAACAAGATTTCACGCAGAGCGGACACATCAAAGTGATCGCAGCGGAGCGAACACAGCATCACGGCGGCGCTGGTAACATTTTCAACGGAAATCCATCTCATTGGTTGTGGTCCTCAGTGTGTTGCTGCAGATCATTCAACCTCAACGAACCAGCATTTCATATGAAGAAAGGGTTGACTACCAAAATAGCACTGTTGCGATCCCGCGCCGCCAGTCAGTGGCGATGCTAAAAATGTATTACAAATAGTGTTGTCAGTTGATTGTTGGAAAGGCGCATTGGGGAAAGAAAATTGGTTCTTCTCAGGACCATCATTTTCTGAAAAGAAAGGTTTAATTGCAAAAATGGACTGTTTCAGTGGCATCGGCGTTTGGCGTGGTAACTTGGTTGCTGTTAGTGGATCCACCAATTGAAATTTATTGCATCATCACCCTCCGACGCGCTATCAATTTCGCTAGTAACGATTGAGTTTTGCACTTTAAAGATAGTTTTCGCTCGCTGCGCTCCACACCGTCTCATACCTGCCGGATCGGAAACGAACACCATCTTTGCAGGGTTGCTGTCCGGCATTCTTGCAACATGTCCTGCCCATTGTACCCTTCCGGCTTTAGCTACCTTCTGGATACTGGGTTCACCGTAGAGTTGGGCGAGCTCGTGGTTCATTCTTCGCCGCCACACGCCGTCTTCTTGCACACCGCCAAAGACGGTCCTAAGCGGCCGTCTCTCGAATACTCCGAGTGCTTGCAAGTCCTCCTCGAGCATTGTCCATGTTTCATGTCCGTTTCATGTACATGACACATTTGGTGCGCTGGCGAATCTTTTTTGACCACAGTTTCTTCTGGAGCCCGTAGTACGCCCGACTTCCACAGATAATGCGCCTTCGTATTTCACGACTAACATTGTCGTGCCGTTAGCAAGGATCCGAGGTAGACGAATTCCTCGACCACCTCGAAGGTATCCCCGTCTATCGTAACACTGCTTCCAAGGTGGGCCCTGTCGCGCACGGTTCCGCCCACAAGCATGTACTTTGTCTTTGAGGCATTCACCACCAGTCCAACTTTTGTTGCTTCACGTTTCAGGCGGGTGTACAGTTCTGCCACCTTTGCAAATGTTCGGCCGACAATGTCCATGTCATCCGCGAAACAAATAAATTGACTGGATCTGTTGAAAATCGTACCCCGGCTGTTACACCCGGCTCTCCGCATGACACCTTCTAGCGCAATGTTGAACAACAGGCACGAGAGCCCATCACCTTGTCTTAGTCCCCGGCGAGATTCGAACGAACTGGAGTGTTCGCCCGAAATCTTCACAAAGTTTTGCACACCATCCACATTTGCATCAGTCTGGTAAGCTTCCCAGGGAAGCTGTTCTCGTCCATAATTTTCCATAGCTCTACGCGGTCTATACTGTCGTATGCCGCCTTGAAATTAACGAACAGATGATGCGTTGGGACCTGGTATTCACGGCATTTTTGAAGGATTTGCCGTACAGTAAAGATCTGGTCCGTTGTCGAGCGGCCGTCAACGAAGCCGGCTTGATTACTTCCCACGAACTCATTCACTAATGGTGACAGACGACGGAAGATGATCTGGGATATCACTTTGTAGGCGGCATTAAGGATGGTGATCGCTCGAAAGTTCTCACACTACAGCTTGTTGCCTTTCTTGTAGTTGGGGCATATAACCGCTTTCTTCCACTCCTCCGGTAGTTCTTCAGTTTCCTAGATTCTGACTATCAATTTGTGCAGGCAAGTGGCTAGCTATTCCGGGTCCATCTTGATGAGCTCAGCTCTGATACCATCCTTGCCAGCTGCTTTATTGGTCTTTAGCTGTTGGATGGCATCCTTAACTTCACTCAAGATGGGGGTTGGTTGGCTTCCATCGTCCGCTGAACTGACGTAGTCATCTCCTCTGCTGCCTTGACTTTCACTGCCTGTACTCTCAGCGCCATTCAAATGTTCTTCGTAATGCTGCTTCCATCTTTCGATCACCACACGTTCGTTCGTCAAGATGCTCCCATCCTTATCCCGGCACATTTCGGCTCGCGGCACGAAGCCTTTGCGGGATGCGTTGAGCTTCTGATAGAACTTGCGTGTTTCTTGAGAACGGCACAGCTGTTTCATCTCCTCGCACTCCGCTTCTTCCAGGCGGCGTTTCTTCTCCTGAAAAAGGCGGGTCTGCTGTCTCCTATAACGTTCCACGTTCTGCTGGGTACCTTGCTGCAGCGCGACCGCCCGCGCTGCGTCCTTCTCCTCCACAATCTGTCTGCATTCTTCGTCGAACCAATCGTTCCGTCGACTTCGTCCCATATACACGACGTTGTTCTCCGCTGCATCGTTAATGGCTGCTTTGACTGTATTCCAGCAGTCCTCAAGAAGGGGCCCCATCGAGCTCACCCTCTTCCGGCAACACTGCCTCGTGTTACTGCGCGTATGCAGTGGCGACATCAGGTTGCTTCAGTCGCTCTAGGTCATACCGCGGCGGTCGTCGGTACCGAACATTGTTTATGACGCATAGTTTTGGGCGCAGTTTAACCATCACCAGATAGTGGTCAGAGTCGATGTTAGCGCCACGATATGTCCTGGCGTCGATAATGTCGGAGAAGTGCCGTCCATCAATCCGAACGTGGTCGATTTGTGATTCTGTCTGCTGTGGTGATCTCCAGGTGTACCGATACGGGAGGCTGTTTTGGAAGTAGGTGCTGCGAATGGCCATATTCTTGGAGGCGGCGTAATCAATTAGTCGTAGGCCGTTTCCGTTTGTCAGCCGGTGAGCGTTGAACTTTCCAATAGTCGGTCTAAACTCCTCCTCTTGGCCAACCTGAGCGTTCACATCTCCTATGATGATTTTGACGTCGTGGCTTGGGCAGCTGTCGTACTCACGTTTCAGCTGCACGTAGAATGCGTCCTTATCATCATCAGTGCTTCCAGAGTGTGGGCTACGGATGTTGATTATGCTGAGGTTGAAGAACCGGCCTTTGATCCTCAACCTGCACATCTTTTCATTGGCGGATTCTCCTAATTCATTATTTTCTTGTAGTTTACTTAATATAATATAATACAATAATTGGACTGAATGTTTTTCAATAATATAATCATTAAGGATCTCTTTTGATACGTTTAGTTCGACAAGATATTCTAGATCTGGAATTTTCTCGATGGCTGACCACCAGGGTTTGCAGAAAACGCTCTCAATAGATAACGAACAATGATAAAAGAGAGGCAAAAACCTCTTCGAATCATAACAAGCCATGAAAACAAAACTATCGCACTTGTATACAAGTTGGAAAAAAACTGATTCGGATAGGCGCACCCCCCCCTTGTTTTCGCTCATTTTTTGTTGGGGACCATATTTTTTTCGCGCAGCTGTGTGAAACAAGTTGAAATGCATCACCAGAACCGGTGCCCCACAACTGGGGCCTATTAAAAGTAATTTATCATGGGTTGTAACCCCCCGCATCAGTTCATTATCGTAACAGCTACCGAAAAAGGTCTCTCACGGTGTGCTACCTATCGAGAGTGTACACGCTTTAAATCAATAACACAGAGATTTGTTTGCTTCACACAAAACGGACCTAATGCAGAACAATACCTGTAGATGAGCGACAGTTACACAGGCACAAAAATCCCTCGTGTGGTTTTATTGAAGCTTGGATTTGTGTTATTGATTTTAAGCGTGTATACAGACATGAGAGGTGAGCAATTCTCTCATTCTCCTTTGGATTCAAACCCTGCTGACCACTTCATTTTAAGCAACTTCTGATCGGTCAGTTCCATAGTGAGATCGTTGATGTCCTTTCGTATTTCGAAGCAGTAGTTCTTGAGTACCTCTTCAATTCGAATGCAAAACTTTGCTGAAACACTTGTTGGCTCCTCAGGATGATTGTCAACATGTGTGGATTCAACGTTTGTAATGTGCAAACTACTGTCAGATGATTGAAGAGAGGGCAAACTACTGCCAACATCCTTCATACATGACAAACTATTGTCAGTCTGCGCTAGTGGATCAAACAAAAAGGAATCTGCTACATATCCGTACGCGTCACTGCTATCTAAGTAAAAACTGCCATCTACCTCTTCCCTTGATCGTTTTCTGCTCTCTTTCCATTGGCAAACGGAAATTGTGGGTTTATGAACTTTAAACTTCAGTTGTTCGCGATGGGCAGTGTAAGTCCGCCCATCAACAGAAACCTGAAACACATTAGTGGAGAGCCTTTTTAAGAACACTGCATCCATTGCATCTGAATTTTTTATTATGAATATGGTCACCAGTGTGCAACTTTGCAAATTCGTCTTTAGTGGCCAACACCTGCGTCATTTCTAAAACTAAAACCTGCCTCATTAGTATGAGACGTCAATTGTCTACTAAATCTATTCTTAGGGTTGACTAAATTTAATATTGTTTTAGGTTTAAAAGTCAGAAGCCTTTCAAAGGGAAACCTAGAATCCTCAGAACAAGTGTTACGATAATTAAACAAGAAACATGAAATTTGGTCTTCAACATCCAAAACCTTCATTTAGGGGTCGAGTAATAACTTTTTCAATACTTCCTTAGTAACTCGAACCATTCTTTCAGCCTGACCATTACTCGCGGGGTGATACGGCGGAGATTTTATTACTTCGATGCCCTGTTGTTCAAAAAAGTTGAGGAGGTATTTTGAATTAAAAGGAGGACCACCATCCGTTACAATAACATCAGGAAGTCCAAACCTGACAAACATAGCCAAAAACTTGCTGTTAACCTTTTAGGCATCGGTGAACTCATGATCTCAACTTCAAACCACCTCGTCCACTATAACTAGGAAACATTTTGTTGGAAATAAAAAAAAAAGTCTGCACGAATCCGACCGAATGGGCGACTTGTAGGAATCCACTTGCTCTGCAATGGCTTCTTCGTAGGTATAGCAATTTGACTACAAACATGACAAATCTTTACAAATCTTCAATGTCGCTATTTATACCATCCTCTGTCCTCTGTGCTAACTGCTTGGATGCCAGCTTGGTTTCTGTGGAGGAGTTTTAACACAGATCGTTGCAATTCCAACAGAATTACAACACGGTCTTGGAAGAGCAAGCAACCATCAACTACCTCCAGGTCTTGGTGATTACAGTAAACATCCCTGAACTCCTTCTTCTTCATGTCGCAAAAATGTGATAATCTGCTGAAGAAAATCATCTACTTTGGTTTCCTTTGCGATCAGTGCGTGGTCTAGAGGGAATTCTTCTGTTATATTAATGTTTTTGATGCAGTCTCGCTGTAAGGTCCGTGGAACTTGCTGAGGTAACGGAAAACGCGAACAGAAGTCCGCATTATCCATTTTTGAGGAAGGGCGATAAACGATATCGAAATCGTAGATTGCCAACTCCATGATAGTCACAAACAGAGAATTCCTACCTTCTTTTCCAAATATTCCTATCAACGGCTTGTGAGCTTTTTCCCATAATACTTATGAAACATCTTTATAGTACTAACCGCCGCTAAGGCTTCTGAATGCAATAAGTATAGGATATGATTTCTGTGCATCGGTTAATGAGAAAGAAGCGAAACTTATTGGACGCTCCTCTTCATTAACAACATGTGCTATTACACCTCCTAAATCGTAATTGCAAGCATCAGGAACCATCACAACGAGCTTTTCAGGGTCATAATATTCCAAAAGATTGAAGTTCAGCAACATTTTTTTTTTTGCAATTCAATTTTATTCTGAAGTTGTTTCTGATGTGCTGTGAGAAGCATCCCTGCGAGAGGTTTTCTTCGGTGGCGACCGGTCTATGGAACCGGCCGTAGTTAGATCTAGTCGCTGATTCGCCAATCGTGATTGTTTTTTCTCCTCCTTCTTCTTCAATGAGCTTACACAGTCTGTGTAGCCCATTACTCCTTTCTTCACAAACCAGATCTGATCAGTCTTATTTTTGAAACTCATTGTTTCCGCCATCTTCTCGCGTTCGATCATAGAATCCGGGATGGACACAGTTTCCGCTTGTTTTGTTGCCGTCGACTCAGTGTCTAACTCAACTGCATCCTCTTCGATTACCTCATTTTCCATTATTTCTACTGACGATTGCTCCGGTGCTGTCCGTTCAAATCCGATCACCACTCAGGAGTATGTTCGGTTTTGTCCATCTTTGCTTTTCCCTACTTGCTTGCCATGATCCTGGTTTTCCCGACTCCTATTCTTCCATTGTGGGCACAAGTTCCGATGGCCTTCCTCTCGACACACGAAGCATTTATTTCGAAGCTCTTGGTAAAATATTCTGCTTGTCCAATTTAGTACTTCAAGCGACGGTGGAACTTCCTTCTGAACATCCAGATATATCCCTCGCACACCAGTAAACATGTGATCCAATCCTAAGTTGGGCGGAAATCTTTCCCGGATCACACGCTCTGCTTTTCCGTATTCCACCAGACGCGACAATAACTCACTATCCGGTAATTCAGGTGGTAAGTCAAATACACGGATGTAGTGGACATTACTGCCTGCAATTACCATATTTACCTCAACTGTCTTTCCACTAGAATAATAAAACTTTCTTGGTTCCACATTCTTCTTCAATGCATCCTGCATTGCATCCAGTGTAACAAATTTAATAAACAGTGATCTGTCCATTGCTGTTTTGTAAACAGTTTCCATAGACGATACATCCACATCTAATTGCCGCACAAACCCGGCGATCTCAACCCAGCTCGGCCGGGGAGCAGAAACAGGGAAACGAAATTGAACCGTATTCTCTATCATTTCGCACTCTATTATCTACCGCTACAAGCAGACAAAGCAAAAAAATCTAAACAGGTACCTACAACGGTACCTACAACGGTTGCCGTAGTCCGAAAACAATCTGCTGCTAGACGTCCACGATTGACGAAAGCAGAATAACAACTGACCAAACAACTCTTTGTGGAATTCCGATCAAAATGGCTCGCACGCCGGAAAGCAGCTTTCTTGTATTCAACAAATTAAGCTCGTAAATATTAATGGATGGAATCACTAACAGAAACCAAGCATCCACGCCAAACGCCGATGCCACCGAAACAGTCCATTTTCGAAATTAAACCTTTCTTTTAAAAACCCAGATTAATCCACCTAGCGGTGATGGTGCCTTTCTCGTTCGTTCAAAAGGTTTGGAAAAATCTAAAATAACACTAATATGTGGATTGGTCTTATTTTTCATATTATAAAAGTTTATAAGCATAAAAAAAATTCTCGCCAAACGCAATTTGTTGCAAACAAATCGGATGAGCATAAGAGCAAAAAATGGCATTTTATTTTGTAGTTTTAAAATTAGTATTTTCGCCATAACTTTTGACCCAATTGTACGATCCGGACAAGTTTCTATAGGAAACAATGGGACAAGATTCTGTGTCGAATGCAATCTGATGCGAGAGACCTGAGAAGCACACATATTGCACATCAATCACAGTAACTTATATATGACCGGATTCAGTCACAATATGGTTACTGCAACCAGATTTATTGAACTTGTGTTGCTTGGGAAATAGATGAAGTCTAAGTGCTAAAAAAGTGAGCTAGACTTTTTTGAACTCTTTTTCACAATAACTTCTAAGCCCATAGTTCGATCTGGCCAATTTTCAATAAGAAAATATGAGATATTCTGCGTCGAATGCAATTTAATGCGAGCGAATCGGTTGAGGAAAAGTGCCTGAAAAATGAGTGAGTTTTTTTTAGCGATTTTTCCAAACAAAAAAATGGTATAATTTTCGATCCCATAGCCCGATATGGCCAATTTTCAATAGGAAACAACGGGACAGGATTCTACGTCGAATGCAACTTATTGTGGGCAAATCGATTAAGGATATATGCCCGAAAAATGAGTGACATTTTTACACGATTTTTTTGTATGAATTTGTATTTTGGCCATAACTTTTGATCCCATAGTTAGATCTAGCCAATTTCAGATAGGAAACAATGGGACAGGATTCTGCGTCGAATGCAACTTGTTGCGAGTAAATCGGTTGAGGATAAGGGCCCGAAAAATGAGTGACATTTTTTACGCGATTTTTTCGTGTGAATTTGTATTCTGGCCATAACTGTCGATTTCATAGTTAGATCTGGCCAATTTCAAATAGGAAACAATGGGACAGGATTCTGCGTCGAATGCAACTTGTTGCGAGCAAATCGGTTGAGGATAAGTGCCCGAAAAATGAGTGACATTTTTACGCGATTTTTTCGTATGAATTTGTATTTTGGCCATAACTCTCGATCCCATAGTCCGATCTGGCCAATTTCAAATAGGAAACAATGGGACAGGATTCTGCGTCGAATGCAACTTGTTGCGAGCAAATCGGTTGAGGATAAGTGCCCGAAAAATGAGTGACATTTTTACGCGATTTTTTCGTATGAATTTGTATTTTGGCCATAACTTCTGATCCCATAGTCCGATCTGGCCAATTTCAAATAGGAAACAATGGGACAGGATTCTGCGTCGAATGCAACTTGTTGCGAGCAAATCGGTTGAGGATAAGTGCCCGAAAAATGAGTGACATTTTTTACGCGATTTTTTCGTATGAATTTGTATTTTGGCCATAACTCTCGATCCCATAGTCCGATCTGGCCAATTTCAAATAGAAAACAATGGGACAGGAGGCTTTCCACGTGGGCATGTCAGTCGATCCTGAGCGACCATTTCGAAAATATTTGAAACTCTGCACAGTTTTTCAATTTCATCTAAATCGTCATTTTTCGATATCAAATCTTCATATTGAGTCACGACTAACTTTTCAAAAGGGTGTATGTGAAAATGGTTCAAAAATATTTAAAAAGCTGCACAGCAAAAACGGAATGTTCGATTGTTATGATTTTTTCAGCAAAGTTAGACAACTAAATGGTGATTCTTAAGAAAATGTGCACAGTAAAAAAAATTTTTTTGCCTTTAAAAATATCATTTTTGTCACAAAAACTCAAATATCTCAAAACCCTATCTTTTTTCGAACGTAATTTTTTTTAGGGAAAACGGTCCATTATATTAGCTATCTACCATAAAAAATTGGTGATGGTAAACTAATAAACAAAAAAGTTATGACATTTCAAACATTTCACAATTTTCACATTTAGTAAAAAAAATTTTTTTTCTGTGTAAGTTATTTCGAGAATTGCAGTTTGATGCAGATTTTATTGTTAAGGAACGTGATTTAAACAATTTGTTTTCATGATATTTTGATTTAATTATTCATAGCATCTATAAGAAACTTAGACACGATCCAGTGTTGTGATCAAAAGTATTGATAGTGTCATAATTTTCATTGCACGTGACTGGCGAAAAATTCTTTTAATAGTGTTGAAACCTGTTGATAATAACGTTGATAGAAACATATCAGAAATGTTATTTTTAAGACAAAAGCTGCAAAATCAAAGATTTATATACACGTGTACGTCTATAGTTTACCTGCAAAAAATATACCTCTTAGAGAATAGACTTTATGATCGGGAGGAAACGGGTATCTTCAACAACAACAAATGCATGATAGGTACATACCATGACAATGCTCACGAAAAAGCAAAAAATTACTACTACTAAGGTTGTTAAAGATCTTATAGTAATTTTTTCTTCAGTCAAGCAAATGACACCAAACTAGTCAGTAAAAACTTAAAAGTGATTTTGTTTATTGAAATATTACGAACAACATGAGTAGCCGCTTTCAACTGTTGTAGGCCGTTTGATGGAAAAAAGTGTTCAAAAGAGTTACGAAATCTCACCGAAAGCACCATAGATAAACTGAAAGCGACTGGTTATGCTCCAATGTCCACATTGAATACAAATTTACGCATTTGCACGTCCTGCCGTCTAAACGTTGACAAAAGAGCAATCTGTATATCATCGGTTGAGCAGAGCGCAGGAAGTTCGAAAACGACAGCAACTGAGGAATTGCCAGATGTATCGACAACAACTGAGGAATTACCAGAAGTATTAAGTGCTGAGAGCCTTGCCACCGTACCATCAGCGAAATCTGTTTCAACAAATCAATCGGAAGATGAGTGTATCCAAAAGGTCAACATCGAACGCTTTAACGAGGGCATAGCTGGGATAAAAGTGACCTGATTAAATGGAGGAAGATGGACTACGTTTATTACCCGGAGAAAAAATACCGTGAAATAAACGAAGCTGTACGAAGAAACCTCTTCAATATAGGACCTGATGATGTGGAAAATACAGACTACGATGAGGTAATTATAAATATGAAGGAAAGGTTCTCGAATGCAGCCACGACAAGGAAAGAAAAATTATTGATTTTGTCGATGCTGCCAAGTTCGTGGTCTATTCAGGATGCCATTGATGAGTTCAAAACCAATAGAAATACAGTAAAAGAGGCAAAACAATTGAAGAATAACTGTCTTTCAACCAAAAATACTAGGTCTAGTACTGCATTAACAGATGAGACAAAAGAAATAGTAGTTCAATATTTTGAAGATGATGAAGTAAGTCGAGCTATGCCTGGTCAAAAAGATTATGTATCAGTAAAAAGATGGAAAGCGTCAAGCAATCCAAAAACGATTAATGATGACGATTTTGAAAGAAGCGTACACACGCTTCAAGGAAATTCACGATAATATTAAAATAGGTTTTTCCTCATTTGCAAGCCTTCGGCCAAGGCAATGTAAGCTTCTTTCCAATTCAGGAACACATAATGTGTGTGTGCACAACCCATGAGAATATTAATCTTATTTTACATAGTTTGAAAAGAATCAATTTAACAAAGGATATTAAAATGTTAACTGGTAGTCTTTTGTGTGAAAATACAACATCAAATTGCTATCTACGATCTTGTTCGGATTGTCCAGATTCTTCATCATTGGAAAATACTTTATTCGCTGAGTTTGAAGAATAATATATTGATCCGTTATCATTTGAGCAATGGGTGACCACGGATAGGTGTGACATAGAAACTCTTGTAAAACCTGTAGATGAGTTTGTGTCATATTTTTGCTTGAAATTAGAACGTTTCATCCCTCCCGATTTCATTAACACAGAACAATCCAGCTTTTTAAAAATACGAAAAATACATTTACAAAATGGTGAATTTTAGTCATTTGTGATTTTTCTGAAAATTACAGCTTTGTATTGCAAGATGAAGTGCAGTCCCATCACTGGAACGTACAACAAGCTACAATTCATCCATTCGTTATTTATGTTAATGGAAGTACGCAAATTGAACACTTAAGTTTTATTATAATTTCCGAAGATTTAAGACACGATTCAGTATCCGTAAACTTGTTCATTGAAAAAATGATTACCTTTTTACGCGTTGATAAGCATAAAGAAGTCAAAAAGATATATTTCATGTCTGATGGAGCAGCGTCGCAGTACAAAAATCGTAAGAATTTTTCGAGCCTATGTCAATTTAAATCAATGTACGGAATTGATGCAGAATGGCATTTTTGCTACATCACATGGCAAAGGTCCTTGTGATGCTATTGAGGAACAATAAAGCGCATGGCCACAAGAGCAAGTTTAGCCAAAGAACGTGAGCATCCAATTAAAACTGCGAAAGAACTTTTTGATTGGGCAAATCGTAGAAAAGAAAAATATCTAACCAAATTATCATTTTGTTTTACTACTACTGAAGAGTACGAAATGAAGGCTTCAGAGCTCAGCGAGCAATTTAATAACGCGAAAACGATCCAAGGAACCCAAAATTTCACTGTTTCATTCCATTGTCGGAAAAATAAAATTAAAGCAAAACTATACTCAAACTGTGCTGATAATAATTCAAAAGTGTTCGATATTTTAAAAATTTGAATAAAATACATAAAAAATAAGTATTAATAAACTGTTTTCATGATATCATAACCCATACCAAAATTCAAACCCAAAACTCTTAGAGTTTCTATAACAACATTGTGTAACTGCCACATTTAATTTAATACTTAGGATAATATTAATTCATTTTTATTTATTTATACATATAATATTTATACATATAATATACATAATATCGATGAATACATAAATATGGAATATCATACAAACAACTTGTTTAACTCACGCAAGGCCCTTAACAATAAAATCAGCATCAAATCAGTGATTCTTGAAAAAAAATACACGGAAATTTTTTTTTGTTTACTATATGTGAAAATTGTGAAATGTTTGAAATGTCATAACTTTTTTGTTTATTAGTTTACCATCACCAAATTCTTATGGTAGATAGCTAATATAATGGACCGTTTTCCCTAAAAAATTACGTTCGAAAAAGATAGGGTTTTGAGATATTTGAGTTTTGTGACAAAATGATATTTTTAAAGGCAAAAAATTTTTTTTGCTGTGCACATTTTCTTAAGAATCACCATTTAGTTGTCTAACTTTGCTGAAAAATCATAACAATCGAACATTCCGTTTTTGCTGTGCAGCTTTTAAATATTTTTGAACCATTTTCACATACACCCTTTTGAAAAGTTAGTCGTGACTCAATATGAAGATTTGATATCGAAAAATGACGATTTAGATGAAATTGAAAAACTGTGCAAAGTTTCAACTCAATAGAAAATCATGAATTAAAAATTTTCTTAAATTTTGATGCTGTTGCTTGGAATCGCTCACAGGATTCTGCGTCGAATGCAACTTGTTCCGAGCAAATCGGTTGAGGATAAGTGCCCGAAAAATGAGTGACATTTTTTACGCGATTTTTTCGTATGAATTGGTATTTTGGCCATAACTCCCGATCCCATAGTTCGATCTGGCCAATTTCAAATAGGAAACAATGGGACAGGATTCTGCGTCGAATGCAACTTGTTGCGAGCAAATCGGTTGAGGATAAGTGCCCGAAAAATGAGTGACATTTTTTACTCGATTTTTTCGTATGAATTTGTATTTTGGCCATAACTCTCGATCCCATAGTTCGATCTGGCCAATTTCAAATAGGAAACAATGGGGCAGGATTCTGCGTCGAATGCAATTTGTTGCGAGCAAATCGGTTGAGGTTAAGTGCCCGAAAAATGAGTGACATTTTTTGAGTAGTTTTGCGCACACACACACATACACACACACACACACACACACACACACACACACACACACACACACACACACACACACACACACACACACACACACACACACACAGACATCACCTCAATTCGTCGAACTGAGTCGATTGGTATATAACACTATGGGTCTCCGGGCCTTTTATAAAAAGTTTGTTTTTGGAGCGATCATACAGCCTTTACCGTATACTTAGTATACGAGAAAGGCAAAAAATGTTGGTCCTGAGAAGAATCAATTTTCTTTGCCAAATGCGCCATTCCAACAATCAACTGACACCGCAATTTGTAATAAATTTTCAGCATTGCCACTGACTGGCGTAGAAGTTACGTATTATTTGATATCAAAGAATATTGTGGCCAAATTTCAAAAAGGTCAACAAAACCCCTGACAATAATAAAACAAAACTTGCCAAAGCCATTTCCTAGTAGTTTGTTTTGTTTCTTTTTGAGTCCATTGTCCGTTTCAAGAAATTATCAATACGAAACAATGCTTCAAAAGGAAACAGGATTTTATTAAATGCAAACCATAGATGAGTTAATAAGGAAGGATAAGTACCGCAAAATGGGTTAGATTTTGTGCACTCAAAAAAACAACAATCACCCAATTCGCAGTCCATAGACGATCGGTATATAATACTATGGATCTCCGAGCCATCTAAAATAATGTTAAAATGTTAAAAATTTAAAGATAATTTGGGAGAATTCCTCTGGAAGCCAGAAGAGGTCGCCGTGGTCACAACTTACAATTTGGTTTGGTAGTTGTAACTAGGCTAGATGTACCAGTCGTGGCTATAGCACCAGTTGTCGCACTAGCTTTATATGCAAATGGCCCATGAAATCACAAAACAAGTTCAGATCGATAAAGTAAACAAGTAAAGCATTATTGTAAAATTATTTTTTGTTAATTTTTGACGTCCTTTGCACTTAGGTCGCACTAGTGGTCCTGTTTGGCCAGTCCCATAAGAAAACAATGGGATTCAACAAGGAACCAAAATTAAAATAATGCCACAACTGCATGGTTCCTATTATGGATTAATCACTTTGAAGATTATAACAAATTTTATTGTGGTTTTACAGTTGTTCTAAGGAGCAGGAAGTAAAACCTTTCGCTTGATATATAAAGTCGTTCTTATGTATGGCGACAATTGGTACATCCACCCTAAACCTAAACTCTGCTTACCTAAATGAACGTCCATAAATTACATAAGTGTGACAATCCACACACAATTTTAATATGATTGATATAAAAAGTTTGAGGAGAGGGTTGAAAATGGTCGATTTTTGCGTAACGAAATTAATGGATTATAGGTAAACCTCTTTATAAAATTTCCAAGGGACATCGGTTCTATCTGTGCGTGGATAGAGCTGTTTTTCTGCTCTCAAGCGAGTAGAGGGATATTTTGAAATCAATCCCATAAGCAAAATTATTTTGCAGTCAAACATTTCACGCTCTTCGAATTTCTCTTTGCATGTTGCATGAAGGCGCACAAATGCGCGAGACCTACATGACTTTACGATGGTTTTAATGCATTCCTTCCAATCAGCTGTTGAATCTCGTGATTTTTCTAACGAGTGCTTTTAAATTGCACCCTACTAATTTTCAACTCGAAAAAATGTGAAAATATTTGTTACAAAGAATTCAAAACTCAATCTAAGTTTATTTTCATTTTTTCCAAATAATAACAATACTCTTAATATAGGATCTGAACGAACATAACCAAAATCTTCAATGTTTGGCTCCGGCACAATAGAAAGTTTCGGTTTCAGTTTGACAACAAAATCGATTCATCGCACCACCCAGGTTCTGATGATGCATTTCACTTGTTCTCTACTTGGTCCTCAATGGCAAATGTAATGAACCGTTTTATCACAACGTCGTTGGGGAAATATTTATCTGCCATTTTTTCATTAGTATCAGGTGATGAGATTTGTTTTCATGTCTTGTTATGATAGAAAAAACTCTAGGCTTCTTGACTATCGTCGTTAAAATATAATATATTCTACCATGCTTGTTATGCACTCATACTGCTTCATCAATTTTGGAACCACATTGGATATAAAATAGCAAATCTGAAGATGTTGTCTCAAATGCAACAGCTTAATGGCAATCGATCAAGATATTACACGGAAGAAAAAGAGGAAACAGACTCCATGGAAAGTACTTGAAGCGAGAAGTTGTGGACATGACTCCAGAGAAAATAGTTATTCATGGAATTAAGATTAAATATAAAACACCCTAGTTCAGTCTCTACCATTCCAGCTACGTTCATGTTTCTTCATATAATCATATTTGTTTGAATATGACAGTAATATATTCATTTGAATTCATGGATTTGACATACAGCTTCTATAGTCAAATTTCAATATACAAAACAGCCCCTTTTCAACCCTCTCGAGCAACCTTGATACTCCCCATATTGTTGAAATAATCATATTGTAATTATAATATTGAGATTTAAAAATAAGAATAAAAATAAATAAAGAAAAAAAATACTCCGGATGATCGAGTCTAAAATTCCGGATAATCGAACTCGGGATAATCGAACCGACCTGTACTCTGATTTCTATTGAAATTACCAATTTTTGTGAAAATTTCTAATTTTTATGGAATTTTTATTGTAGTGCCTCGTTATATTAATCACTTTTTAAACATTTTGTTTTAGAATCCGGCACACTTTTGTCGCAATCGTAAAGTATGGCAATAAATGATAGAACACTATAAGTGCTACATGGTGAACATCCATAAATACTGTAAAGCTTGAGAGGAAGGGAGGACTCAAGTGACGACCTCTCTAAAATTTTCAGATGTTTCATACAAAAGTGTGACATAGACGGGATGAGGGGGGTGTTGAAATGGTCAAATTTGCGTTACGTAATTAATGGATCTTCCCATGCTACATCAATTGTATCGTTGTTAATACCAGAATTGGCTATTGTACGCATTATCAGGTAATCATGCGGTTTAATGATTGTTCAAAACCTGCACACACTAATTTTTATTGAAAAACCGCTGGATGTCTAAAATACACCACACACAATAATGGCCTTGACTACGCTTCTTGTTTCTGATCTGTATCACCAGGTTAGTAATAAATTCCATTCAGACTCGTAATAATAGTTCCATTTCAGTACTCAACCCACGCGTACCATCTAGTTCAGTGGATGCACGAATGATTTTCAACGACTTTGTTCCCATTGGGAACAAGCGATTGAAATTGAACCCGTTTCTACCTGTTCGAGAACTCGTCTGACTTTTGGAGCCCTTTTCGAACCAATCGCCTGGATCGCATCTAACAACATACGGAAATTCATGATTGACGACTATTCTGATTCCGACTACGCAACGCTCGCAGTTTCCACCTTTCAATGCATCGCTGCGGGGACACACGAATCAACGGATCCCTTTGAGGAAAATCAATTACTCAACGTTTGGGTCCAAAGGAGGAACACGTGATTTTCACAAATCAACTTTCTAGCGGGAAGAAATGCGCAACTGGCCAAGGCCAACAAAACGTCTACAAGTCCGCAGATTTACTTCCGAGAATCGTCCATCTGATCTGGCTTTACCACCCGTAAATTGATCAAAAGAAAAGGAAATTACCACAACCAGCAAATCACGGTAAACCGCCTCATGAGGCGGAAAGGTCGACTTCAACGACTGAGGCAACCACTTCAACAGATCGTGTGAAAATCAAACGGAGAATTACCACAACGATCGGAGCAAATCGGAAGTGAAGAAAAACAAAACAAAACTATAGCAAGCTGATACAAATACGAAAATAAAATCGAACTGTAGCACCACTCGTTGTTTAAATTTATCGATAGACAAGTCTGCATTTGCATAGTTGAATAATACAAGTGACGACGTCAGCTAGAGGTGTTTGGATAATTCGAGTACATAGTTGATGAATTTTCAAATCTTTTTTGAAATAGTTTCCTTCATGTTGCGAAATTCATGAAACTAGATTCATGATATGAAATAAGCTATAAGGAGGTTTGACTTTTGCCTTCTCGAAAACAAAGTTGACCGAAAGGCTATCAATTCACCCAAAATCGAATCTTTGACGTAGGACTACGTATGTCGTTTCTATATGGGGTACACAGAACAGACCTCACTGACGGGCGACGATCCTTCCGGTGGTAGCGCGGCGGCACTGATTTCTGAATAAAATTAAAACACCACCTCAGCGGTGGTACAAATAAGCTTTTATTAACTTACATTTAACTTACAGCCAACCTACTTTATGTTGACAATTCTCTCTCTTTACTTAATGACTCTTCACACATAACGGTTCATTTAGAACCTTGTTATGCTGTATTTTGCTTATAAAGCAAAAGTAAGCAGACTTAAAAACAAAACCCTGTTGCTGGGCGCAAAAATTTTTCCTAGCGCGGTCAGTCAAAGTATAACTGACTCCATAAAAGATTGTGACGAACTCCTGAAGGAATTTAAGTAGTTGTCGTCACATTACCCCCACCCAATGAGTTGAAAGTGTACTTGAAAAGATCACTCTTCAATTGAAAGTACGGGTTGAGTTCTAAACTTTATAGCAACTCTGGTAGAACTTGCAATATTTTTGTACACTTTTCCTTTTTGGATAACTTTAAGTATCCAGATTCATACAAAATTTATAAATGTACCCCTTTGTTTAATTTTCGAGGGTGTTTTCTCTCCCATAATATCCTTTTAAGGAGGCATAATTCTTCTCCTGTAATATCTCTTTTAATTTCTTTCTATAGGCATGACTTTCTCCTGTAATATACTATTATTCTTCAAATAATAAATCTTTCTATAGGATTATATCCTCCTTCATTATTTTCCTTCTTAAAATTTGCAAACTAATGTGCCAATATGAACATTTTCATACGTTGTATATAAACCCATAGAAAAATGTACCATGTTGATGTTTTCAAAATGGCACATGAAAATACTGCAACTCTACCATATTATATGACTTTCGAACATTTATCCAAAAATTAAAAATGTGATGGCTCCTTTTCGGTCAAAGGCCAAGCAGAGTCATCGCATCACCGCCTTCCCAATCAGCTCCGTGGTGGAATAAGAGGTCCATTTCCTTCTGATGATGGAATGTGAGAGTTCATTTCTCTTCAATTTAAAAGACAGCTAAAGTAATGGTTTTGATTAAAACCAAGCTAGCCGTCATATAAAAAAAGATTGTCCACCAAACTAGCGCTTTAGGAGGATAGATTCCAATGTTTCCATCAATGCATATCTATTTATGGTCATTAGAATGCATTATATAGTAGTAATTGCGGCTTTAGCCGAAACGAAGCCGAAGCGCAATAGCCTGACGGAACACCTGCCGATTCCGTTCCTCCTTGAAAGAAGAAAAAATAGAAAAATATTCCTTCTTTGAAAATATTATAGTGAAAACCAAGGTTAAAATAGTCCGTTATTAAAAACAAAAACGCTTGAGAAAGACTGAAATTACAAAATACAATTCGTCAAGATCCATTTTTAAGAGAGAAAATTGTTCTACAGTTTTTTTGTTTTGAATAATTTCATAATTTTAATTTTCAATAATGTTCAACAATAATATAAAATAAATTTTTTTGAATCGTTCTACATGCTACGAATTATACGCTGAATGTTTTAAACTGTTTAGTCTTTACTGTTTGAGTTCTTCAATGTGTGTTCGTTTGGCAATAATCTGATTAAATTCTGTAATTAATAATAAAATCAATAAGCAACGTGCCGACGTCACATACACTGAATGATTTTTCTGTACATTTGTATCAGTAATTCCGCTGCTTTTACTTTCAAAATAAATTTCTCGATTAAAACCCTTATTCTTATATGCTAAATGTTGATTCACGTGCTTCTGTTTCTTTGCAATATCACTTGAACGCTATAAAAGATTCACTTTTACACACAACTTTTGTTGTTGAATTTAAAAGATGTTTCACTAGTAGATAATAATAATAAGGATCAAAAATGCGCAAACGAAACAAAACTGCAGTTAAATTATTAATACAAAAACTTATTATAAGACGTCCAGTTGTAAACCAAATGCATATTTTCTCTGAAACTTATAAGAAAATACTGCATTCAACTAATGAAAGTATCGCACTACACTTAGAAGATAAAAGAAGACAAAAGGCATACTTATCATTTAAATCACTTTCTCGAAATCCTATCGGAGTCGAAGCATAGAAACCACCTGCAACAGAGGATTCCCAGGCTTACGTTGCGTGCTGAACCTTTCTCCGTCGCAGCTGGACGTTTCTCGTGGCCGCAGACCTCAACCAAAGAGTGCACAGTTGAACCATCTTTTGTCGCAAAAGCACTTGTTTCTTCCGTGCGTACGCAAGCGAATCCGTAACTCGACCAGAGATCTACATCACCATTCACATTTGTTGGGTGTGAATCCGAACGTAGGACATCCCCGGCTTCTTCACCTTGCATATTAAAATCCACTTAGCTGTAGTTCATTGTAAATCAGGATCTGATGAAAACTCAATTTTTGTCGTAGAAACGAATGCCCGTGGTCGTTCTCGCAAGCGCCACTTTTCGCTTATCGCCATTTCCAAACAATTACATCCAGCTGTTTTCGTCGCAATTAATTAATGATCCAATTTACACTCAAGCTTTACAGCATAATAGCTCTTCGCGCTTTGTTGCTTCTTGTTTGCTCACTTCAAATGTCTCTTTGTGAAATGTTCTCCTTGGGGTTTTCATTGAAACCCGATCATGCAGGAAACCAAATTTTGTCACTAATGTTCACCGCTATAAAATCGATAGCAATTTTTCAAACTCGAAACTCACTTAAATCCATACAAGCCATTATTTTCGCATAGCAGGTTTTTTTCTGAGTACGGCGCTTCACACGAAGCGCTTCTCGCTGTCACCACAATGAACAGACTCTCACCGACGGGCGACGATCCTCGCGTAGGCTGGCGGCACTGGATTTTCGAATAAAATTAAAACACCACTCAGTTCGTGGTACAAATAAGACTCTTTATTAACTTACATTTAACTTACAGCTAACCTACTTTATGTTGACAATTTTCTCTCTTTACTTAATGACTTCTCACATAACGGTTCATTTAGAACTTTAGCTGTATTTTGCTTATAAAGCAAAAGTAAGCAGACTTAAACAACAAAACCCAGTTGTTGGGCGCAAAACTTTTTCCTAGCGCGGGTCAGTGCCAAGGTAAACTGATCTGCATAAAAGATTGTGACGAATCCTGAAGGAATTTAAGTAGTTGGGGTCTAATCATGGCGAAAATCGGAACCGTCAAAAATATGATAGACTTTAACTTTAATATCTCAGCCGTTTGGGGCCATCCACAAAGTAGTCACGCTCTAAGGGGAGGGGGGTTTCGAGCCGCGTGACGACTCATACAAAAAATAGATGTTTCATACAAAAGTGTGACGAAGGGGAGGGGGTTGAAAATTGCCAATTTTTGCGTGACGTACTTTTATGGATCTCTCCTTTCTCGATGGGTTTTCAATTTTTTGAACCATTCGATCAAGGATGAGTCAACGCTTCATTGTATTTTTATGATATGTACTTATTTTTAAATATTTATTATCGATAATTGATAAAAAAGTTAGAAATAGGTAAAACACCAATCACGTACATGCATCACTAGCACAGACATCAAAAGCCACTTGCGGGTTTGAATTAATCCTCAGTTTGAAAAGATTTCACGCAGAGGACACATCAAAGTGATCGCAGCGGAGGAAACACAGCATCACGGCGGCGCTGGTAACATTTTCAACGGAAATCCATTCCATTGGTTGTGGTCCTCAGTGTGTTCTGCAGATCATTCAAATCAACGAACCAGCATTTATATGAAGAAAGGGTTGACTACCAAAATAGCACTGTTGATCCGCGCCGCCAGTCAGGGCGATGCTAAAATGTATTACAAATAGTGTTGTCAGTGAGTTGAAAGGCGCATTGGGGAAAGAAAATTGGTTCTTTCCAGAATCATCTTTCTGAAAAGAAAGGTTTAATTGCAAATGGACTGTTTTAGTGGCATGGATATTTATTGCATCATCACCCTCCGACGCGCTATCAATTTTGCTAGTAACGATTGAGTTTGCACTTTAAAGATAGTTTTCGCTCGCTGCGCTCCACACCGTCTCATACCTGCCGGATCGGAAGCGAACACCATCTTTCAGGGTGCTGTCCGGCATTCTTGCAACATGTCCTGCCCATCGTACCCTTCCGGCTTTAGCTACCTTCTGGATACCGGTTCACGTAGAGTTAGGCGAGCTCGGTCATTCTTCGCCGCCACACACCGTCTTCTTGCACACCGCCAAAGAGGTCCTAAGGCCGTCTCTCGAATACCTGAGTGCTTGCAAGTCCTCTCGAGCATTGTCCATGTTTCAGTCCGTAGTCACCGTCGTATACGTCGCATGACACATTGTGCGCTGGCGAATCTTTTTGACCACAGTCTTCTGGAGCCCGTAGTACGCTCGACTTCTACAGATAATGCGCCTTCGTATTTCACGACTAACATTGTCGTGCGTTAGTAAGGATCCGAGGTAGACGAATTCCTCGACCACCCTGAAGGTATCCCCGTCTATCGTAACACTGCTTCCAAGGTGGCCCCGTCGCGCTCGGTTCCGCCCACAAGCTGTACTTTGTCTTTGAGCATTCACCACCAGTTCAACTTTTGTTGCTTCACGTTTCAGGCGGGTACAGTTCTGCCACCTTTGCAAATGTTCGGCGACAAGTCCATGTCATCCGCGAACAAATAAATTGACTGGATCTGAAAATCGTACCCCAGCTGTTACACCGGCTCTCCGCATGACACCTTCTAGCGCAATGTTGAACAACAGGCACGAGAATCCATCACCTTGTCTTAGTTCCCGGCAGATTCGAACGAACTGGAGTGTTCGCCCGAAATCTTCCTCCAGTTTTGCACACCATCTACCTTGCTTTGATCAGTCTGGTAAGCTTCCCAGGGAAGCTGTTCTCGTCCATAATTTTTCATAGCTCTACGCGGCCCTACCGTCGTATGCCGCCTTGAAATCAACGAACAGATGGTGCGTTGGAACCCGGTATTCACGGCATTTTGAAGGATTTGCCGTACAGTAAAGATTCTGGTCCGTTGTCATGGAAAACCCTTGATAAATTCATTGAACGACATCATTCACATTGTGACAGACGACAAGATGATCTGGGATATCACTTTAGGCGGCATTGAGGATGGTGATCGCTCGAGTCTCTCACCCAACTTGCCGCCTTTCTTGTAATGGGGCATATAACCCTTCTTCCACCTCCGGTAGCGTTCAGTTTCAAAGATTCTGTTATTATCAATGCAGGCAAGTGGCTAGCTTTTTCCGGGCCCATCTTGATGAGCTTATCTGATACCATCCTTACCAGCTGCTTTATTGGTCTTTAGCTGTTGGATGGCATCCTTAGTTACTCCTGAAAAGGCGGGTCTGTGTTCCGCTTCCGACTATAACGTTCTTCGGTACCTTGCTGCAGCGCGACCGCGCGCTGCGTCCTTCTCCTCCAGAATCTGTCTGCATTTTCGTCGAACCAATCGTTCCGTCGACTTGGCCCATATCACGACGTTGTTCTCGCTGCGTCGTTAATGGCTGCTTTGACTGTATTCCAGCAGTCCTCAAGAAGGGGCCCATCGAGCTCACCTCTTCCGGCAACAGCTCTCGGTTATGGCATGCAGTGGCGACATCAGGTTGCTTCAGTCGTCTAGGTCTACCGCGGCGGTCGTCGGTACCGAACATTGTTGATGAGGATAGTTTTGGACGCAGTTTAACCATCACCAGATAGTGGTCAGAGTCGATGTTAGCGCCACGATATGTCCCGACGTCGATAATGTCGGAGAAGTGCCGTCCATCAATCGAACGTGGTCGATTTGTGATTCTGTCTGCGATCTCCAGGGTACCGATACGGAGGTTGTGTAGGGTGCGATGGCCATATTCTTGGAGGCGGCGAAATCATAGTCGTAGGCCGTTTTCGTTCGTCAGCCGGTGAGCGTGAACTTTCCAATAGTCGGTCTAACCTCCCTCTGGCCAACCTGAGCGTTCAAATCCCATGATGATTTGACGTCTGGCTTGGGCAGCGCTCACGTTCCAGCTGCGCGTAGAATGCGTCCTTATCATCATCAGTGCCTGAGTGTGGGCTGTGGAGTGATTATGCAGTTGAAGAACCGGCCTTTGATCCTCAACCTGCACATCTTTCATTGATCGGCCACCACCCGATCACGCGCCTTGCATATCGCCCATCACTATGAAAGCTGTTCCCAGCTCGTGTGTGTGCCGCAGCTATGATAGATGGTATGATTACCTCTAAACGTTCGCACCATTGATCCCTTCCAACAAACCTCCTGCAGCGCTACGATGCCGAATCCACGGTCCTTGAGCACATCGGCGAGATGCGTGTGCTCCGATGAAGTTGAGAGATTTGGTTCTACGAACCGAGTTTCCAATCTAGTCCTTTTCGTCGCAGTGGTCTTCGCCGATGGTTCCGGTCCGTACTCTCTTGTTGATTGTTCGTTGCTTTGATTTTTAAAGGTGGCTTGCAGGGCCTGACACCAAACCCCTAAATTTCCGGAGGACCATGGTACAGTTTCACTTAGAGTCCTCGCTGGCACTCGACGATGATCAGCCGCCCTAACATGGAGAACAGACGCTGTTGTGAGCCGATCCTGACATGGAGAACAGACGCTCAATAAGATTTGCACCTCCGGAGAGGAGCAAACCCCTGCCCTGTCAGCATACGACCATAGTTCCCACTGGGGTTGGTTACCCGATCTTCCCTAAGGTTGCTGTATCCCAGCCAGCACGCGGGAGGTAGGGATAGGATGCGGTAAGAGGCTAAGGACGCGAGATGGGTCTATTTTATTCTTCAGGTACGCGAAGTACCATGGTACGCTTTACCCAGCATTTGCCGTGCCGACCAGCAT